>NC_037336.1:11294134-11617667 GCF_002263795.3 Bos taurus
CTCCAAGAGGACTTATGCCAACATGCCTCACCTCCCAGGAATGCGGCTTCCCATGCCCCTGACCCTATGGCAGGCCTCTGTGGAACCACGCCTCCATGAGAGACTCCCAAACACTCACAGGCAAGTCTGGCTCAGTCTCTTATGGGGTCTCTGCCCCTTTCTATCAGCTATACCCCATTATAAAATGTAAAGTTTAAAAAATTACTAGCATAAAAATAATTACATGTTGTCTTTAAATTATTCTGGGGAACTTTTCAAAGGTGCCAAGGTAATTCATTGATAATCAATAGTGCTAAAACAGCTGGAAATAGAAATGCAAAAAAAAAAAAAAAAACATTTAGACCTTTAACTCATACCATATACAAAAATATGTCAAAACAGATCAGACTTAAGTATAAATTATTAGAAGAAAACATAGGAGACTGTTTTCTTTCTAAGAAAATTACTACTGCTCCTATGAAAGCAAAAGAAACTATTTTGGTTCACAGATAAGTGGTTTGATATTTGGACTAATAGTGACTAATCAGTGACCACGTATGTCTTGAAATCTCAGAAAGGTGTTGAATTCCAGGGACCAGCCTGTGGTATGAACCTTAATCTCAAGCTCTGAGTTTACGTAACCATCAGGTCTGTTTAGAAAGTGTTCCAGTTGGTGTCCTCATCCACTTTTGTAAGTCTTGAGTCAGAGAGTGGCGTGGGGGCGAAATGATGTACAAGTTTTATTGTTGGGGGGATGCTGACATGGAGGAAACTTGACCATGTTTAGACACTAGAATCCATAGTTCTGGAAAATTTTGAGGCTACAAAGTAGGAGGACAGCTGGTGAACTAGCGTTTCTGAGGATGCTGCAGGGTTTCCAAGTCTATTCAGAGAGATCACCCTGGATTAGAAAGAAGTTATCATTACTGAAGTGAGAGGGAAGGATGGGAACAGGAATAGGAATATTTACCAACAAGTCAGAAGGACTCTGAGGGGAAGCCTACCCAATTGTGTTTATTTGTATTTTCATTTGCTACTTTTAAGCAAGATGATGTGCTATAAATTAGGATTTGGAGACACATGCCAAATGGTTTAGGATGGTTTAGAAAAGTCATACTGAGAACTGAAATTTTAGATTCCATTTTTCCAAACAAGGAGTTCTGAGAGAATTAGACTTTTGTAGAATGTTTGCTTCAAATATTCATTTCAGGCCAATAGATCATATAAAGTAGACACTTAACACCATTTTAACAATTTCTACTGTGATAGTTAACTTCCCTCATCTTTTACTATAAGCTATTATATTCTGTCCTCCTGTGACCTGAGTCTTTGCATAAAATAGATACTTTTTAAAATAGACTTAGACTTAGGAAATAAATTTTGAAGTCATCTGACTTGGGAAAGTAAATAGTATTTATATCAATTAGTCAAATACTTCTGTCCTTTACAGGAAGATTAAAATATATAATTACCCCCAAAAATCTGTTTTTATGGCATAAAATGATATGCTTTGTAATTGGAAGTGATCTGTGTAAAGAAACAGTAGATTTTTTTAATAACAACTTCAAAATTCTCCTTTTAGCTGCTATGAATTATTTGTGTGACCCTGAAAACTGCAGAAATTGATTTTTTCTTGCACTCCTCACTGCAGGAGATTCTTTGAATGAGCTCATAAGACTTTACTTATTAGAGTTTTACCTCTTAGAAGCAGCACTGTGACACTCGACTCAACAATTCCAAATTAAATTCAAATGCAAACCATGGAATTTTCTGTTTCACAATTTCTTTGGTGACCTGGTAAATACTACAGAGGAGGAATTCTGTGGTGAAGTAAATCTAGAAATGATGACCATGTAAGATGTTGCTGGGCTACCATATTTTAATTCCCAGTGAACAGCCTTAGGCAGTTTGCTAACCTGCCTGAATTAAATGCTTTGTAATCCCAGATTTAAAGAGATGGACATAATTACAAGAGACAAGAGGCTAATGGAACAACAACAAAACTACTTTCAAAAAGTTTACCTGCCACCTCTGTAAGCTACGGAGGTGACTTTACAGCTTCTCTGAGGTAGGTAGCAATGCAGAACTAAAGGAAGTACAAACTCAATCCAAATCTTCCTCCCATAAAATTCACATTCAGCCTCTAAAAGAAACATGGTATATTAATCATATGGTTGTATTGGGTGGCTTTCAACATTATCTTCCTAATCAGGAAGTCTTAGTTAAATCTGTGTTCTTTTATGTGGGTTATACTTTAAAAATCAGTTACATACTGATTGGAACTATTATTCAAAACTTTCAGTTTATTGGGCAGTTATTTTTGAATTGTTTCCCATTTCCATCATCCCGTGTTGTCAGCAAATCGTAGTGGATTCAAACCAAATACTACTGCTAGTGAAACAAGTTATCCCTTCAACAACTATGAGAGGTTGCCACTCTTCAAGGTTTTGGGAATACAGACTGAATAAAACTAGCAAAGATACCTCCCTTGTGGAGTTTATATTACATTGGGAAGAGACAGAAAATAAAATTAACAAGCAAATTTTATATTATATTCAGTTCAGTTCATCAGTTCAGTTCAGTCACTCAGTCATGTCTGACTCTTTGCAACCCCATGAATTGCAGCACGCCAGGCCTCCCTGTCCATCACTAACTCCCGGAGTTCACTCAAAATCACGTCCATTGAGTTGGTGATGCCATCCAGCCATCTCATTCTCTGTCATCCCCTTCTCCTCCTGACCCCAATCCCTCCCAGCATCAGATAAATGACAAAGAAAGGAGAGAAGAGTCTCAAGAGAGACTCCTTGATCAGGGGTCTCAAGGGAGGGTGCATTTGCATATTCAGATAGCATGGGTATTCTCCTTTATCACTTCACAGTGGGCCTCCCACAGGGCCATTGTACAATGGCCATTGTGGCCATTGTACCACGAGGCTGCCTCAGGGATAAAATGACATTCCAGCAAGGACTTAGAAAGGACACCAGAGTGAGGTAAGCAGAGAAGTAGGGGAAGATATGAAGCAGTGGTAGCAGTGGAAGCTCTCAGGCCAGGGTTTTCCCAGGGAATTCTCAGAGCAGTAAGGAGCCAACCTGGCTGGACAGGAGGACATGAGGTGGAAAGTGGCAAGGGTGAGGCCAGAACGTGACATTTTGTGGCTGTCCCTCCAACAGTCAACATGAACAATGCAGGCTCCACAGGTGGTTGCTGACTCCTGCATTATCACACTGCATGTAATTTGTAAAGTTAGTGTTTTGTTTTCCTTTATGGAAAGGATGGCCTACTTTTCAGCAGTAAAGACAGAATGTTGAATGTAAAAGCATATATTTTAGAAAACAAGAAGAGAGTTATTACCCTATAAAAGCATGAAATCACTCAAAATACAATCTGAATTTTTGCCATTTATATTTAATACAGTGGCTTTACCTTAACCGTAGACTCATTATCATAGGCATGAGTTCTTCTTATCCTTTTCCAATGCCTCAGAGCCAAATCTGATTCTTGAAGCCAGACTAGATTTATGTTTTAGTGGAAGTTGACCAGTAAGTACAAGGTGTCTGTTGTCTACAAAGGAGAGTGAGTCTGATGGGTGCCTTTTGATTGCAGTTCCCAAGAGCACCCAGCTGATCCATTGCATCACTTCTGCTTGAAAGAGAGCCTCCAGGATGACTTCAGGTCTCATTTATGACTTGACAGTGGGCTTTCCATTGGGTCATGGTTGATAGTCACCAGGGAGACTCCCCAGTCATTACTCAGAGCCTGGCATGTCAGTTACCTCTTCCTCCCCCAGCTTCCAGTCATCTCAGATCTGCTAGTCTCAAAGGTCTACAGAGATTATGATGAAGCCACCTCAAATCTCAAAATAGAAACTTCATTAAATTTTCTGTTTCAGAATATTTTCTTTCCAATATTAGCTTTAAGTGTGAGTTTTGGAGCCCTAGGGCTTTAGGAGTAAAATGTAAAAAAATAAACTGAGAAGAGGGGAAAGGATATATATTTTGGTGCTCACGGTACAAATTCTAGTAGAAACCAGGAGAGTAAGAAGGAGAAATGAGGTCTTTCAGAGATGAGTGGTATTAATCTAGCTTAAAATTTCTTTCAAAAAGTTAAGGTTGCCTTACTCCCCAAATCTTTTCGTATTCCTTACAATAGGATATAATTCAGAGTTAGACTTATATTCTTAGCTTGAAGGGAAAAGAGTTATGTAAAATCTATATTTCCAAAATGTCACTGTTACAATACTTAAATGAAACTACTTTGGTAGGGGTATGGGGGTGGGTATTGTATGAATAAAAGGGATTCTGAAGAATGAAAGGAATTATCACTCTTTATGTTGGTCTTGAATATAACTGAATTGTTCCCTCTGGTCCTGCCTTCTGATCCTTGTGAAGTGAGAGAAGATTGGCCATTAAACTTTTGTCTGCCACCCTTTGGTTAAAATAGCATATTTGTTGAGACACCTAAAATCTGTGATGACCTGTCTACAGTGGTGAAAATATATGCATAGCATTAGGTATGGTAATGAATTTAAGTAGGAATGGTAGACAAAGGAGCACAGAATAAATATTAAAAATATCTTCACTTGCCATATTACAACAAGTTACAACAAGGTCAGAGTGTAAAAACCCAGGCCTGTACCAGGGAGTAGTTCAGAGGCCTTTGCATCCACAGTGAGAGGATTTCCCAATGAAACATGGGGTTCAGCCATTGTAGCCTCAGTGTTTCTGCTCAGCCCTTCTCCAAGCCCTGTTGTCCTTTAAAGATGCAGGGAAGATTTTCCTTTCAACAGGGACTGGCAGCACAGTGTGACCTCAGTGTTGCTTTCTCAAGAATTACAAGATTCATTTTGTTTGACTATGTCTACAGAATGTAGAAACAAAATAAAAGGGATAATTAAAAGTTTGGGAAGGAACAAACTATATTTATAGTAGTAGGTAATAGTATCATAATGTAAGAACTGGGCCTGGTGGGTAAAGTGTTTCATCAACAGTCTGCTGGAAAAGAGGATTAAATATAAAAATGTTAATGAAAAAGGTTATTATCCTATCAAAAGTTATTTTCTTACCTTTAAACTTTAATTATGAGAAACAGATTGAGAAGAGGGAATATATTCAGGACTTTTGCCTGAGATTAAGCTTCTTGGTTCTCAGTGCAAGTAAAACACTGGAAGGAGGAGTGTTAGCAGTCTGTATAAACCCAGCATAAATGACCTTCAAGCCCTTGATCTGCTGTCGGTGTCTTACCCTGGCTGTAGGCATGATCCAGGATGCTGGCAGGCAAGCAGGGGAGGATGATAGACCTGTAGGCAAAGATGGGGCAAAGATGAACACAGGACCCAGGGGAACTGATGAAGAGATGCTGCTAGAGGGGACCTAGGGCATGGCCAGTAGTAGAGCTGCCCTATGGGTGAGTTCATTGTAGACCAGAAGGACCAGGCACTCGAGAGCAAGATGTGGGAACGTCAAAGGTCAAGTGCAGGGGACTTGGAATGGGGTCAAGCCATTGAGGAAACGTGAGCATTTGAACTCTGGCAGCCAAGAAAGGACACAAGCAGCTGAAAACTGCTGGCTTTCTCTTGGGGGAATTTTTTTTGTTGTTTTCCCTTGTGTGTTCACTGATCAGGTAGGAACCAGCCTCAAGAGTGTAGAACTTAGAATCTGGGAACTCATCATTTCTAACAATTTGGCAGTGAAAGCAGATGATGGAAAATCTTTTATTGTAGAAGAGTCCACACACTGAAGCATCTAATTGTCTGATTGTAGTTGCAAGGCCAGGTTCTGTAGCTGCAGGACAGTGGGCATTCAGATAGCATTTATTGCAGATCTGGATGTTAGGAAGTGGGATGGTTAGGTGTCATTGTGTAACTTAACCAGTAAGGAATGAACAATCCCCAGATGGTTTTGTCCCTGTAAACCCTGTAAACTGAGGGGCAGGAGCAGGTCACCAGGCAGCATGAAACATACTGTGGCCTCTCCCACAGCCCCCCAAAAGAATCCAGTATAAGTTTTCTTTATAAACATATAGCCGTTGTTTGTGGAGAAGCAGTACAAATAATATAGAGAAACAGTAAGTGTAACATTTCTCCACACTTCCATTATTGATCCCTGCTACCTCTTCTTAGCAAGTTATTTTTATTAATTTACTTTTGGAGTGTAGTGTTAGTTTCTGTGGGTGGGTTATACTAATACTTTTATAAATTTCTTTTCCAAGTGAAAGCACTTATTTTTTATTATAGACATAGACTTAGATGTAATTACATATTTTATGTATATAATAGATGTATATAAAGTGTGTGTATTTGTTACTCATGTGACAATCACCTTCATTACTGGACCCAAAGTACATTTTTTTCAGTGTAAAACTGAAGAATGCATGTTGAAGGCCTGGCCAAAGAAATCAAAGAGAAGCCCATGTCTCTACTTCCCCAAACTTGGAGAATCCAAATCAAGGAAAAGCTATTTCTAAGAGGCTGACATGCTCACTAGAGACCAGGCATCTGCACACTCCTCTTATGGTGAAAACTCCAAGACATAGCACTGTGGAGGTTAGTGCCATATTTGAGACAGTAGCAGCCAATGACCCCAAGATCCCAGCTAATTTAAATTTACTTTCTGTCTGAATAAGGAGTATTGAAGTATTGAAACAAATTATAATTATCAGCACACTCTCCTTTGATAGTTGAATTAACAATTTATTTTGCAAGTATTAGAAAATTTAGTGGCTTTAAAAAAAAAAAAAATCTAATGCACACTAAGCTGATCTACAATAGATTTGTTAGACAACCAAAGAAATTTAAAAACATGATGCTGACAGCAGATTAGCGGTCATACAAACAAGGGGGGAATAAATGCATCATTTTATGCATTCATCATGATATACTAGACTTTGCTAAAATTTTAGTCTTTAGTAAATCTCCCAGAATCCTATAGCTATTATCTATAGGACAATGATGTACATAGCTAAGTTTCTAGTGGTGAAAACTGTTGGGTTGCCCTCCAGCACAGCTGTGCTTTCTCAGGGGCAATGGTGTTCTGTGTGGCTCAGGCTGAAGTGTGGTCCTTGCAGCCTTCGAGAGCCCCCAGCAGCTGCTACAGAAGCACATGGAGGAAACAGCATGATTCCTTTTGCAAGTCAGAGAATCCCATCTGGGTTGCTTAAAAGATATTGGGGTTTCTTGCAGAATCCAAGGAAGAAGGATAAAGAAGGACCAGATGAACAGTTAGAAATAGGGCGTGGGGTACCCAAGGGAACCATGGACATTTTGCTTCTAGCCCTCATCTCTATAGACCTGCCTCCTTTGCTGGCCATTCAGTGATCTCTGCTCATACTTCCTTGGCATCTATTCAAATGACAAAAAAATCCATCATTAAGATTTCAATGCAGCGTGACTATGGTAAACCATCAAGATCATCAACTTTGAGACCCACCTGACCTAGATTTTGTATTTCAGGTTTGTCCCTTGATGGCTCTGGCAATTTGGGGGTCTCATTTAATCTCAGTTTCTTCATGTGTGAAAGTAATATGAAAGCTCCTGGCTGGCAATGACAACCAAATAGATGTGATATGGAGAGCATCTGTATTGTTTGAACAAGTGTTATTCTCTACCTTGTGGATTACATGGCCACTTGACCAATAATGTAACAGAAATATATCCGTTCATGACTGTTACTCACTCAGATGCTTGTAAATGCTCACTCTTTGGGTGAGAAGGGAAACCACAAGGCTCTACCCACAAACAGGTGTGGAAATAGCTTTTTCAGGAAAGCCCCTGTGGTTACCCCAGATCTGCTGGGCTGGACAGGTGACACGTGTGATGAGCCCGCTTGGGAGAGTATGCAACAGAGGCAAGGGGAACTCAGGCTCTTCTGCAGAGGTCACCTCCTGCTTCCAAAGTGCAAGCCCCAGCTTTAGTTAGGACCCAGAACCAGGGCTTGCCTTCCCAAGAGGCCCCGCCTCTTGGCCCCCACAGGGGCAGAGGCCCTCTGCTATCCCCGCCATGGCTCACATACCTGTCTGTCACTCCGCTGCATGTAGAAATCTTTGCTCCATCGTCTCCTTTGACCTGAGAAGCTAGGTATATTATCTATTGCCTTTCTTTCTGTGTTTGTAAAATGTTAAAGGGGGAAAAAAACAGAGAATGGGTAGACTCTTCTTGGCTTTTATGGTTTAATATCTGTTAGCTTCGCTGTGAGTCCTGTGGTACTTTGTCACCATGGGAGCACAGATTTGCATTGCTTAAACAGTGAGAGGACCTGACTAGGGGAAAAGATAAAACAGTGAGGGATCTCAGTGAGGTAGATCTTGCCATCTACCCTGAGTCTTCTTAGCATCTCGCTGAAAATTCAGGAATTTTGGTCACAGAGGCATATTTAATCACTCTAGCCAAGGGAGGTACATTTCATTCCTTTGTGAAGAACAGTCCTGGGAATCAGGCAAACTTTAATGGCTGCTGGTGGATTCATTTTGATATTTGGCAAAACTAATACAATTATGTAAAGTTTAAAAATAAAATAAAATTGGAAGAATAAAAAAAAAAAAAAAAAGAAGTAAAAGAACAGGAAGAGGTATAAAAATAATACTTCTGAACCAGGACATAAATTCAGGTTTGCAAAACCTTATGGTTGGACACCAGATCTCCTGGTGGTTAATATATGTGACATGAATAAGTTTATTATGTTCTCCAAAGGCAATGAAGCAATGTGACTCATAAAAGTGTTTCAGTGAGTATTGAAGTCAGTCTTCAAGTGTTACTTTCTACATGATGTAATAGAGGGAACTTTGAGAAATGGGAAATTCACAGAAATCTTGGAATGCAGTTTTTGTGATTGTTAAGGAGCTGCTTTTCTTTCCTTTTAAAATAAGAATAATTGCCACTTAATGAGCATCTGTTCCAGGCAGGCATACTCCTGGGTTCTCCTTACATATAATTATATTTTATTCTCACAAAATGTACATGAAGCAAATGCTAACCATATTTTAAACATGAAGAATTTGAGAGTCAGGGAGGTAAATTTTCTTATCCAATGTCATACAGTCTATCCTTCCGTGTGTATCCTAACTCATTTTCAAAAGAACTATAAAGGGACTCCTGTGCATTATTATGTAAAATTGAGTCTCTGTGATGTTTTTCTGCTCCAAACCAGCAAGACAAGTCACTTTTTCCCTTTCATATTTTGACTTTGGAAAATGAATGACTCCTTTGCCTATCAACTTCTAACCATTTTCTCTCTGCACAAAGATTATAATTACTTCTAGGATGAAAAGAAGATTTTAAACATTTATTTGAAATCTTAATTTTTATATTTATTTAGTATTTTCAAGTTTACAGAAAGAGTTGAAGTGGCTTGTCAGTTAAACATAACAGAAAGTAATAAAACAAAGGTTAAACAAGATCTGCTAAAATTTATAGATAGTAAAGTATACTTAAGAAAAGCTAATTTAGATACCTAGTTTCTAAAATTATTTAAATAAGAAAAGTACGATTTATAATCTACATTATCTTTCCTAATAACAAAACATGTAGAATAGTGTTTTGATAGTTTTCAAAAGCTATGCTGAAGAACAAATTTTCATATACACAGATTTGGGGGTGGCCCTGTGCACTAATGGATTTCAGGTGATGCTGAGGTGACATGGTTTAAATCACTGCTTTCTGTCCCTCTGGCTATAGAATACATAGATAAACCAAACATAGGAGAACGTAAAGTACCCTGTGAACAAGGTTGTTGAAAATGTTGAATTGGAGTAGAGTCTTTCGCAGTGCTTTAATCCAGTAAAGTCGGACTCAGGTCCTTTGACTGTGGTTGCTATGCAGAAAATACCTAAGGTAAGGTGCTGTGTTTATACAATTTATGGTCCAAACTGGGGTACTTGAGAGGAAAAAGGAGAACTGATCATATTATACCAAGTGAAGAGTTTTCATCAGAGACCATGCCAGGCACATGGGGACTACGGGGGCCCTAGGTAACAGCTGTCTTACCTGAGGTCAGCGCACCCCTGGAGCAGCCCCAGTGGCACTGAGGTGTGCTGTGCTAAGTTGCTTCAGTCGTGTCTGCCTCTTTACGACCCCATGGACTGTAGTCCACCAGCCTCCTCTGTCCATGGGATTCTCCAGGCAAGAATATTGGAGTGGGTTGCCATGCCCTCCTCTAGGGGATCTTCCTGACCCAGGGATCAAACCCATGTCTCTTGTGTCTGCTGCATTGGCAGGTGGGTTATTTACCACTAGCGCCACATTTTAATCCTCATCTGTGCAGATGCCAACCTCCTAAGGATGGTTTCTGTTGCATAAGTGCCTAGGAAATAGATCCAGATACCTTTACAAAATGTTTTCAGCAACCTCATGGACTTTTAAAGGACTTCTTTGAGTCTCCTGACATCTGGATACCAAGTTGTTGGAGAAATCCATCAGTTCTCTGTTATTTATTTATTATTTTTTAAAGAAATCAAACGCTGGACTTGACCCTTATGCCCAAATGTCCCCTCCTAATGGGGTGTTCTCACTCATCCCCACTAAAGCCCTCAGACTGGCTTCAGAGAAGCTCTATGAAGGTCAACTTCCCCCATGAGTCCTCGTTTCAGAGTTGACCCTCATCTTTATCTTATAAACAACATTCTGGACAAGGCTCAGAGATGGTAGATGAGTAATACATGCACAGTGACAAGTGTCTCGGTGACCTGATTTACACAGTGGGACTGACTCACCATTTTGGAAGGCCTTCTGAGCTTGGGGTGACTGCCAGGTGCTAAGCACACCTCCACCTGCCGAGCCCATCTTGTTCCAGCTGTGCGTTGGAAGAGGGTCGCTTTCAGGAGTATGTGCCCTCCAGACACCCCAGAAGAGTGTCAGTCTGCTCCCCCAGGCTCTGGTTTCTCCCTAAACCTTCTTTCCTGGGTTATTAAGAGCAGGACTGTGGACACTCTGAAGCTTCTTTATCTTAGTCTTTCCAAAAGCATCCCTAATTCTCTGTGCATCACTTATTAAGCATAATTTGAGCACAGGAGACACAAAGAGTAGTGTAGGAAGATGACTTGGCTGCATATGATCCATGGGAGTCATGCTCTTGGCATGAAAATATTATTAAAATAGTACCAACTGAACTCTCTTTTCTATACAGCAAGTGTTGAAAATATTTGCCTTATTATAACTAGCTGTGAGAAACTGAGAATATTTGCATTATTATAACTAGCTGTGAGAGAAAAGCAGCCTTCTAATTGGCTGTTTAAGGTATTAAAATAGAACTCTTAATCAATTATTTTAATATGTTATTAGTAATAGTAAATGATTCTTCATTTTGGACAACATTGCTACTGCCCATATTTATTACTCAACTTACTGTTTCTAATTTTAACTTCATGATCATTGTTTTTAAGGCATGTGTGCATACTAAGTCGCTTCAGTCATGTCTGACTCTTCGCAACCCTATGAACTGTAGCCCGCTAGGCTCCTCTATCCAAGGGGTTCTCCAGGCAAGAATACTGGAGTGGTTTGCCATGCCCTCCTCCAGGAGATCTTCCTGACCTGGAAATTGAGCCTGTATCTCTTTACATCTGCTGCACTGGGCAATCGGGCTCTTTACCACTAGCACCACTTGGGAAGCCCTATGATTATCATTGGGGACATATATATGACCTTTTCAGAGATTTTATCTAATTATGATATGATTCCATTAGATTACCATTCAAGCTTTTTTTTTTTTTTAGTCTTAATCATTTTTGTTTGACTTAAGTGACAAATAAATACAAGAAAATGGTTGGGAAACCACTGGCAATGTAGTAAACTTTAAAGAATTTATATATTTCTTTTTTTTTATGTGTGTGTGTGTGTGTGTTAGTGTGCAGGTATGTTAGTCACTCAGTCATGTCTGACTCTTTTTTTTTTTTTAATCTTTGCAAAGCATTTATTTATTTTACTATTTTTTAAAAAATTTTAATTGGAGGCTAATTACTTTACAATATTGTATTGGTTTTGCCATACATCAACATGAATCCACCACGGGTGTACATGTGTTCCCAATCCTAAACCCCCCTCCCACCTTCCTCCCCATACCATCCCTCTGGGTCATCCCAGTGCCCCAGCCCCAAGCATCCTGTATCCTGCATTGAACCTGGACTGCCAATTCATTTCTTTTTTTTTTTTCTTTTAAAATGGAAATTAATTTTATTATATTAATCTACTGAATATTAGATATTACAAATTACAAATGTTAAGTTCTAAATAAAAACTATTATTATACTCTAAGAATAAACATTAATAAACGTTAAGCTAAAATGAAGACCAATACTCTGAAAAGTAATGAAATCAATTAGCACAAATTAAAAAATCAAAAAGTAACATCATAATCCATTTTTCCCACTTTAACTTACTGAATGAACCCTTTATAAATTAAAGAAATAGCCAATTTGTTAATATTTTTTGCCTGACAGATACTGTTTCTACTCATTTTTATTTTTACTTTATCTTTATACATGTTTCTTATACATGTTTCAATGCCATTCTCCCAAATCATCCCCCCACCACAGAGTCCAAAAGACTGTTCTATACATCTGTGTCTCTTTTGCTATCTCACATACAGGGTTATTATTACCATCTTTCTAAATTCCATATATATGTGTGTTAGTATACTGCATTGGTGTTTTTCCTTCTGGCTTACTTCACTCTGTATAATAGGCTCCAGTTTCATCCACCTCATTAGAACTGACTCAAATGTATTATTTTTAATGGCTGAGTAATATTCCATTGTGTATATGTACCACAGCTTTCTTATCCATTCATCTGCTGATGGACATCTAGGTTGCTTCCATGTCCTGGCTATTATAAACAGTGCTGCGATGAACATTGGGGTACACGTGTCTCTTTCAATTCTGGTTTCCTCGGTATGTATGCCCAGCAGTGAGATTGCTGGGTCATATGGCAGTTCTATTTCCAGTTTTTTAAGGAATCTCCACACTGTTCTCCATGGTGGCTGTACTAGTTTGCATTCCAACCAACAGTGTAAGAGGGTTCCCTTTTCTTCACATCCTCTCCAGCATTTATTGCTTGTAGACTCTTGGATCGCAGCCTTTCTGACTGGCATGAGATGGTACCTCATTGTGGTTTTGATTTGCATTTCTCTGATAATGAGTGATGTTGAGCATCTTTTCATGTGTTTGTTAGCCATCTGTATGTCTTCTTTGGAGAAATGTCTATTTAGTTCTTTGGCCCATTTTTTGATTGGGTCATTTATTTTTCTGGAATTGAGCTGCAGGAGTTACTTGTATATTTTTGAGATTAGTTCTTTGTCAGTTGCTTCATTTGCTATTATTTTCTCCCATTCTGAAGGCTGTCTTTTCACCTTGCTTATAGTTTCTTTTGTTGTGCAGCTTTTAATTTTAATTAGATCCCATTTGTTTATTTTTGCTTTTATTTCCAATATTCTGGGAGGTGGGTCATAGAGGATCCTGCTGTGATTTATGTCGGAGAGTGTTTTGCCTATGTTCTCCTCTAAGAGTTTTATAGTTTCTGGTCTTACATTTAGATCTTTAATCCATTTTGAGTTTATTTTTGTGTAAGTTGTTAGAAAATGTTCTAGTTTCATTCTTTTACAAGTGGTTGACCAGTTTTCCCAGCACCACTTGTTAAACAGATTGTCTTTTCTCCATTGTATATTCTTGCCTCCTTTGTCAAAGATAAGGTGTCCACAGGTGCAGGGTTTATCTCTGGGCTTTCTATTTTGTTCCACTGGTCTATATTTCTGTCTTTGTGCCAGTACCATACTGTCTTGATGACTGTGGCTTTGTAGTAGAGCCTGAAGTCAGGCAGGTTGATTCCTCCAGTTCCATTCTTCTTTCTCAAGATTGCTTTGGCTATTCGAGGTTTTTTGTATTTCCATACAAATTGTGAAATTATTTGTTCTAGCTCTGTGAAAAATACCATTGGTAGCTTGATAGGGATTGCATTGAATCTATAGATTACTTTGGGTAGTGTACTCATTTTCACTACATTGATTCTTCTGATCCATGAACATGGTATATTTCTCCATCTATTAGTGTCCTCTTTGATTTCTTTCACCAGTGTTTTATAGGTTTCTATAATGAAAAAGTGAAAAAAAGAAAGTGAAGTCGCACAGTCGTGTCCGACTCTTGCGACCCCATGAACTATAGCCTACCAGGCTCCTCCATCCATGGGATTTTCCAGGCAAGAATACTGCAGTGGGTTGCCATTTCCTTCTTCAGGAGATCTTCCCCACCCAGGGATTGAACCCAGGTCTCCCACACTGTAGGCAGATGCTTTACCATCTGAGCTGCCAGGAAGGTCCCCAGAATAGGAATATATATATATATATATATATATATATGTATGTATATATGTGTATATATATATATATATAATTCAACAATAAATGCTTAATGCTTTAACTTTACAATTACCTTATTTGCAGAACCTTGGAAATCATTCCAATTCAATGGGGGAAAAGTACAAAAAAAGTTTTATAATTCAAAATATATTTAAAATCATATTTTTAAAACAGCCAAAACCTTTAACCAAAAATTGCATGTAACTGAGACCTGCTTCTACCAGGTAGTTTTAAATTCCTTCTAAATCATGTTACCTTAAGGTTGTTGATTACTATGTGTTAAAAGCTAACTTATCAATTGACTAAGTGTAAGAAAAAATGACTACACATGTGATAATGCTGTTGCTATCCCATTTGAGGCCTCATCAATTCATGCCAAGATCATGCTAACATCCTTCTTACTTGTGGACCCATTGAAAGCTGTCAGCACAGAGATCTAATACCACTTTCATCCATCAGTCAATCAATCCATCCAGCAGTCAGTAGAAAGCTCCTTTGGAATTATGTGACATCCAGGAATTAGAAAGGTTCACATCAAACTCTGGGTTTCTAGTTGTTCTGAAGAAACCAGGTATCTGGCAGAACTGGACCTGCTGAGTTTCCTATGGGCTAGAACAACGTGGTCCCCTGAGACTGCTGGCACAAGGCCCCCAGGCCTGATATGCACCCGAGTTTGCAAGCCCTGATCTAGACACCCACATTCCAGCTGCCTCCAGATTAGACCTCTGGTGCCTCACGGTAAGTATGCCACACCCCACTAGGACCTCTCTTTGCTCCATCTATAGACTGCAGTATAATATTCTGATACTCGGGACTCAGTACCATTGTTCTGGTCAAGTGGGGCTGGTTGATACCAGATTCCACCTTTTATTTTTATACACCTTCATTTTTTGGATGCTTTTCTTCTGCCTCACATTTCTTCTCATCTGTATTCATGTATGAATACTGGACCCATTGTTTAGATCCAGTTAAAAGTTTGTCTCATATTGTTCTTCCCTGAGCAGCCGAGATGGGTCTACACTCATATCACAGATTTGTCCAACTCTCAAATTCCTGAACATTATGTTGAAATTACATTCAATCAAGTTTTATCTTGACTGTTAAGTAGGGTCTAAATCTTGTTCAGTTTGAATTCCATGGATATTTGGCACAATTCCTTATACTTATTTGAGACTCGGTAGTTATTTGTTGAATGAGAAAATTGTTTTCTTTGTTCCAATATTCTCTGTGTAACTAACATTGTGTGAGACACAGATGTTGATATTTATGCTTGTGTTCTCATTAGGTATATGACAGATGTGTGTATTTAAAATACTAATTTTTGTGACGTATGTGAGTCATTTAAACTCTAGAGCTTTTGTGTAATCAAGTATTTGACCTTCTTGTTTAATCTTTTCTTTCCAGTTATTTCCATGATGTGTTTTGGTTCTTTATAGCTCTCTCCTATGAAAATAATTCAGAAGTAATTATGAAATACCAGTGGTATGTCTTTCTTGACAGTATAATAGTATCATGTCCAAACTATAAGAAAAACTGTTACACCTAAACTGTAACATGGTGCTAAATTTTAGGTTAGTGGGATTCAATGTTAAGTTTGAAGTTTGGGAATTTGTAGCTCATGGAAGTCCTTTAAAACAAAATACTATAATATTCCTTTCAGTTACAGAGTTTATTAGAGTAGTCATTGCTCCTTGTTACTCACTCAGAAGGGTGTGCTTATATTTACGTATGTGTTACATATGTAACACACGTGACACATGTGTTACATGTGTATTATATATGAGTGTGGATCGACAACCTTTTGCTCCCATTGATAGACTCATTCCTTTGTTAGAACTCACTTAGCAGCCAGTTTTTCCAGCTCCCTGCCTTCCAGTCTTCTCACTTGCTTATCTTCTTCCCAAAGCTGGGACCTGGGCCTTGCCCCCTACTGCCCTCCTTGTGCTGAGGAGAGTGCAGTGGCAGATGGCAGGGGGTATGGAGACCAGCCTTGGCCACCAGGAACCCCCAAGCCTGGCTCAGCATCTCAGAGCAAAGTGAAGAGATGCCCTGTCAGGCATGTACCTTCATAAACTTCAAGTAGAAGCATTTTCCTTTTAACATTTTAAATCTGTTACAAATCATTCTAGAAAAGATTTGCAACATAATAACGTTTTTATTTTTCCCCAGAGGGAAATTTTCACTGCTTTCAAAGACAGAAACAATTGCATTTTCATAAATATAGCCATCACAGTGTGCATAAATATAATTATTCGGCATATCCCTATCAGCAGAGCTACAGGGGAGACTTGTGCTTGACCTTGAATCAGAGTGAAAAAGAAATAGTTTCTGGTGGCCCTATAAGCATCTCAGTCGACCACTGCAGTGGAGGAGTCGCTTAGGATGAATGGCATTGAAGCTTATGCAACATCTAAGGCTCCAAAAATGCCCAGATATTTTTTATCAAGGACTTAGTTTTTTGTTTGCTTTTTTCCTTCATTTTATTAAAGGGAAATAAGTAATGGGATGACAAAGTACAACAATCTTGTCCTTGTAAAGTGACTATGATCCAGCCTTTTCCAAGTCATAGCTCTAGTTATTTCTCCATTTATCTGTTTACATGCACCAAACCACTTCTGTCCTAAGAGTTCTTTTATCACTTCCTCCCTCCTTCCCCCTTTCTTTCTCTCCTACTTGCTTCTCTTCTGCTCTTTCTTTCTTTCTGTTCTTTATATTGATCTTCTTCTTTTGCCTATGCCTCCACTCCTTGCCTGTGGCAACTGCCAATCTGATAACCTGATTTCTGTATCTATGGGTTTGTTCTTTAAGATTCCAACAGTTAAGTGTGATCATACAGTATTTGTCTTTCTCTGACTTATTACACTTAACATGATGCCCTCAAAACTCATCCATGTTGATATATATATATATAAAACACTTCACTTTGCTGACAAAGTTCCCTTTAGTCAAAACTATGGTTTCAAATTCATGTATGGATGTGAGAGTTGGACCATAAACAAGACTGATCATTGAATTATTGGTACTTTCAAAGTGTGGTGCTGGAGAAGACTTTTGAGAGTCCCTTGGATTGTAAGATGATCAAGTCAGTCATCCTAAAGGAAATTAACCCTGAATATTCACTGGAAGGACTGATGCTGAAGCTGAAGCTCTAATATTTTTCCCACATGATGTGAACAATTGATTCATTGGAAAAGACCCTGATGCTAGGGAAGATTGAAGGCAGGAGAAGGGGATAACAGAGGACAAGATGGCATCACCGACTCAGTGGGCATGAGTTTGAGAAAACTCCTGTAGAGACTGAAGGAAAGGAAGACTGGCATGCTGCAGTCCATGGGGTAGCAAAGAGTCAGACACCACTTAGTGACTGATTTTATGAAAACGTGAAATTTTCCCTCTGGGGAAAAACAAAAATGTTATTGTATTGCAAATCTTTTCTAGAATGATTTGTAACAGATTTAAAATGTTAAAAGGAAAATGCTTCTACTCCATTCATCTGTAGACACTTAGGTTGTTTCATCCTTTTCAAACCTTTATTAAACTTTGACACTATGGAGAGTATTTTGCTAGTAATCAGAAGAGTTAGAAGAATTAGAATGGTCAGTATTTTTTCTAAAGTATCTGACAATCTAATCAGGGAAGTTAAGCAGACCCTAAAATAAAAATTCAACTACAAACACTTGGTTAGGGGCAGGGAGGAGTCAGTGAGTGGGAGGCATGGATGTGGGAACAGAGGTGTGCTGCTTTCCCAGGGCTGCCTTCACAAAGCACTGATGACCAGGTTGCTTAGAACAGCAGAAATGTGTTATCTGCTGGCTCTGAGGGTGGCTAGCAGGCATGGAGATGCCGGCAGGCCTGGCTCCCTTTGGCAATGCTGGGAGAGAACCCTTACCCATCTTTTTCTCTGCCTCCAGTCACCTCGCTGTCCTTGCAAGTGTTTCCCCTACCCTCCTCCGTCTTCCATCCCTATAGGTCTGTCTCCATGGCCATATCCCCTCTTTGCATGTGTCCTATTGGATGGGGGCCCAAGATAATAAGCTCATTCTTAACTGGGTTACTCCATAAAGGCCTATATTTCCAAATCAGGCCCTCTTCCTGAGGGACTGGGATCAGAACTCCACACGTCTTCTTGGGGGACACACCTCAATTCATAAGAAGTAAGAGAAGAAAGTCAAAGGGCAATGTTAATTCTAGTAAAGAAGCAACAGCTTCTGGCAGCAGCTGTGAAGACAGAGGCCTCAGGTTCCTCCCTAAATGGAAGGAGGGAGCAGGGGCCATGATTACAAGGCCCCATGGGTCAGGGGCAGGCAGTGCTCAGCACTTCTCTCTTGAGCAGAGAAAGCCCACAGGCAAAGGATGAGGCGCTCAGAGCTGGGAACTGTGGCTCCACTGAAGCAGTGTGTGTGTGGGGGGGGGGTGGGGGTGGGGGTGGTGGTATGGGAGGGACACCCTCAGTCTGTGTGACCATATGAAATGTCCTGTCACCAGCCTGTCCCAAAGCCACAGGAAGCAGGTAAAAACCAGGAGTCAGCGTTACCCAGAGCAGGTAACACATGCAGTGCTGTCCACTGGTGAGAAACGGAGCAGGAAACAGCAAAGCCCAGAGACCCCATCACACCTGTCACAGCAGTGGTCTGTGTGCAGCAGACGGGAGGAAGGGCCTTGCACCACCGTGGTACCTGTTCCAGGCGGAGACTCGCCTGTGCTGCAGGGGGAGTCCACACTGCATCCTGTGCTTTGGATGATTTAGCCACTGCCTGCTTCTCAAAGCTCCTCCAGCTGTCAGTTGGTATCCGCTTTATCCATAAAAGTTAAAATCTGTTTCAGTCTGTTAGGTCCCACAGGTGGAGTGGCTTAAATAACAGAATGTATCTTCTCAGTTATGGAGGCTGGATCCCAGTCATGGATCAAAGAGCTGGCAGACTTGGTTCCTTCCAAGGACTGAGCAGAGACTGTATCGCAGCCCTCCTCCAGGGCTCAGTCCTCTTCCCTCTTCCCTCTGTACTTGTCTGAGTCCACATCTGTTCTTTCTGCAGGGACAACAGTCACACTGGATCAGGACTCCCCCTCATGGCTGTGTTTTAATTTAATTATCCCTATAAAGACTCAATCACCCCATAGGGTCACATTCAAAGGTACCACTACCTAGGACTCCAGTACATGAATTTCTGAAGGGACACAGTTCAGCCCATAACACTTTGCCCCCATGAGTCACGTCCTTCTCCCAAGCAGAAAGCACTTGCCCTCTCCCAACTGACCAGAATTCTTAATCCCATCCAACATCAATTCTAAAGATAAAATCTAATTTTTTGTTTGCTTTTGTTTTGTGTTTCCTATTCATCTACTAAGCAGATGTCCACCTGGCATTTCCTTCCAAATGATTCCACTCTACTTCCTTCAGGGTTCCCTTTGCTTGCTTGTTCTCTCAAGGTCCTGTATTTCCCTGTGGTAGCACGTGTCACAGTCAAATTCAGGGTTAAATGCGCTCATCACTCTCTAAGACAGGATCCTGTAAGAAAGGAAAGCCTTCCAGAGGGAAAGAAAAGAAGGAAGGGAAGAAGAAAAGAAGGAAAAGGTTTATTTACATGGAGGGAAGATGGGCTCAGAGCCTACTTGATAGGAAGCTTTGAATGCAACCTGAGACATAAGAGCTAGGCACGTCACCTTGTTCAACTGATTTAACCTCACTGGGCATTATCTGACAAGTAAAAAAGCTAGACTTCAGTTTTCTTATATCCTTTAAAATGACGTTTGTGTGTGTGCTAAGTCACTGCAGTCGTGTCCAACTCTTTGTGACTCTATGGACTGTAGCCCCCCAGGGTCCTCTGTCCATGAGAGTCCCCAGGCAAGAATACTAGAGAGTGGGTTGCCATTTCTTCCTTCAGGGGATCTTCCCAACCCAGGGATCAAACCCAGGTCTCTTACGCCTCCTGCATGGGCTGATGGGTTCTTTATCACTAGCGCCACCATGATGATGCTTTAAAAACTTTATTTTCAGCAGCTGTGAGTGGATTTAAGCTATTTGGCATGGGCTGGACTCTGAAAGACCACCTAGGAATCACTTATATAAATACAGGTGTGAGGTTCTGTTTGGAAGAAAGTTAAAATGATGGATTTGAGTTGGGAATAGGGTTTGGACGATCACCACCTGCATTATGGTGCTGTTTGTATAGGTCGTCTGCCTTTGGAGATGTGTGTTTGCTGTAACATGGGATTGGTGTGTGTCATCCTATACCAGAGTCACCTCTGTACAAGCATTATCAGTGTTATTGATGCTCAGTGTATGATGGATGGTGTGAAGGTATTGATTTGAGGTCTGGTTAAAGTGTCTGTATTGTTCAACTGAATTATGCTGCTATAATCAATTATTCAAGCCTAGTGTGCTACAGTCCATGTGGTTGTGAAGAGTCTGACATGATTTAGTGATAGAACAACAACAATCAGTTATTCATCTGCTGTGATTAGAGATACAATTTAGTTAAAAGGTCCAGGGAACTCTTCTGTGAATTCAAATGAAGGAGAAAGAGAACCCTTTGAGGCTGAACAGATCTTACCCCAAACCCAAGCCTGACTGTGATGCTGTGGCACCTAATGGGTACCACACTCTTGCCAAGGCTCACCTCTCCTCTATACCCAGGATTACTGAAAACTGGCCATAGTATTATGTTATGTTGGATCATAATACTGGCTTGAGCTCTCCAATAGGCATATATGAAAGGATAAGTACCTAATTTTACTAATGGAAATTGCAAAAGATTTCTACAAAATAAACTCTTTTAAATGTTAAAGCTTGAAAGAGTGACTACTGTTGGTAATTTTACTTTTTTGAATAATTTATCTTTTGTTAATGGTTTCTTCCTCTTCTGGAGAGAAAAGTAGATATGGGACACATGAAAATCAAGGGACTTGTAAAAATAATAGTAGTACCAATGAAAACAACAACAGTAATGGCAAACCTTGATTGATTCCTTACTCTATGCCAGATACCTATGGTATCTCATTTAATCTTCAGCATAACCCTGTGATAAGGCTGAATCATTATCTCCACTAGACCAGTGAGAGTGTCTGTGAGGCACAGAAAGGTAATAGGACTTGCCCCTGAGCACATACTTGGTTAGTGGTTGAACCAAGATTCAAATCCAGGCTGTCTGGAAACCATGCTCTTAACCATACATGCTATAGTTAGGGTGGTTGCTAAATAATCACTCACAGAAAGTGAATCTGAAACAATGTCCAGAGAGAAGCAACAGAATTAGGAGATGAAGAAAAGGAATGCTGGATCCCAGCAATGCAGCTGAATATATATTGTGCTAGGAATTCATCAGCTTTATGCATGGGAAGAAGTGAATTTTCTGTTTGATTCAACTCATTCTCAGAGTTGCTTCTTTAAAGGCACATAAAGACCATGGGGGAATTCCAATCACACTGAGGGCTTAGACAACTCCTTTCTTGGGATATTTAGTGCAGTTTAGAGACATGCAAGTGTAATAAATGATTCATCATTATCTTCTTACATATTTATAGATTTCAGTGCTCCCTTTTTAAATCTACAGTGAGCCAAGAAAAAAATATATGGCTTTTCTAGTTTTGTTCATTGCTTTCCAGGTACATACTTGGCGGACTGGGCCTATTCTATATCTGTGACTTTATGAAATATGTCCTTGCATTTCACTGACTGTACACCTGGAGCCTTCTTTTTGAGGTCATTCAGTATTATAATTAATGCTGAACTTGAATCTCAGCCAGTAACCAAGTTTGTATTGTATATCTATCTTGTCAGATTTTTTTTTTCTATTAACTGTACTTAGATTTATCCCCTCAACCAACCCAGATGTGAGCCCAGCTACTGGTAAACTGTTTAGATCCTTCTTCTCTTTTGTTTTATTTTTTTTTTTTTTTTTGTAGGTGATCATTTTATTATTTATATAAATCCACATTCTCCTTTTTATCTTGTTTAGGGAAAAAGACACTCTCAGAAATCAGTTGAAATCATTGTTTGAAGTTACCATTTGATAACCTTAAAATATCATTGAACTGACCATGTTTTAACTGTTCACTGACTCTAATACTTATTATAACTTTAGCATATCTTTTTTTTTTTGGGGGGGGGGGATCAGCCTTATAACTGGAAATCAGGATTCCTGGGTCATATCAAGTTCTACTATCAATTTATTGTGTATCATTGAGTAAGTTACTTCCTCTTGCTGTGTCTCAGTTTCTTCAACTGCTAAATTATGTGTATAGACTATGATTTTTAGGTACAAACTAATCACAAGAATCTGTGATGTTAACTAGAGTTGTGACTAGGGATTGGGAGACTCTTCTCTGAGCCTGTGCTATTAACTGACTGTGTAACCTTGGGCAAGTCACTTCCCAATCAGACACAGACTTTCTCTTTTGTTTTAAATTGTAATCTTTCTCTGTGCTCAGAAGCAAATTGTGTTGTTTATCCAAGTGTGTTTTCTCTTCTATAAAAATGAGGTAATAATAGTTCTCATGTCTTAGAACCATGTGAGCATTAAACAAGACTGTATATTTGTATCTCTAGCCTAAACATTTTCCTGAGCAATATGTAATTACTTATGCAGCATCTTTGCTCAGATATCTAGTAGACATGCCAAACGGAACATGACTCAAGCAGTGAAGTTTCTCCCTCAAATAAGCTCCTTCCCTGACTTTCTAGTCTCTGTAATTGACCCAATTCCTCAGGTCATAAATTTAGGACTCAACCTTGAATTGTCTTTTCCAATCATTCCTTGAAGAGCTCTACCTTCAAAATCAGCCCAAATCTGGCCATTTTCAGTAACTTCCTTGCTCATATACTTTAGCTAATCACAAGTCATCATCCTGCTCCCCAAAAGCAGCCAGAGAGATTCCGTACATCTTTTAAATAGAGCATGTCTCCTCTCTGCTTAAAATATTCTGGCCAGTTTCCATCCCACCTGAAATAAAATCTATGCAATTTATCAGGGATGGTGGGACCCCAGGGGTGTGGACACACCCCCGTATCCACCCGCCTTGCTCCTGCTGGCACTGCCCCACTGGCCTTCTTGCTGATTCTTTGGTACATCAAGCTCATTCCTGCCTTGGTGCCTCTGAACTTGCCATGTTCTCCATCTAGAATATTCTCCCACAGATATTTGCATCGTTTGCTTCCTCACTTTATTTAATCTCTGTTCAAATCCATTTTTTCATGAAGAGGTTGGATCAAGCATTTTTAGCATAATTTATCTAAAATATTCCTCCTACATTCCTGGTCACTTCCCTAACCTCTTCCTCAACAATCACGTCACTTGTTACATATTTCTCCATTCTGCGGGATATTTTTCTCCATTTATGTGTTCTCCTCATTCAGGATGTAAGCCCCTTGAGTGCAGGAACTTGCCTTATTCAATGCTGTATTTCCAGTGTCCACAGCAGACATGGTATATGGTAGGTTTTTTTATACAGATTTGTTAAAAAATAATTAATAGAAAGCATACACAGTCTGAAGCATAGTAAGTCCTCCTGAATGTTATTTTTATATAGATTTGTCAAAAAATAATTAATAGAAAGCATACACAGTCTGAAGCATACTAAGTCCTCCTGAATGTTAGTTCTTATCTCTCTTTCTGCTGAGATACATTACAAAGTCAGAACATGTTCTATTTGCCATTGAAGTGTATTATGCACTTTTAATTGAATTTACTTATATTTTCCTCATGGAATCTGTTAGGTCAGTGTTTTTATTTCACAGATGAAGTAACTGAGGGTTATGTGCTTAACTGGCCCAGAATGACACAATCATTAGATGTTCAGAGTTGGTCCAAACTCGTATCTCTATGTCCAGGGATCATGCAGTAAAAGGTTGTTTAAATGAAGGGCTACCATGCTGTTGATAACAAAGCTGACTTGGTTAATGTCACTGTTGGGTCAGTGCCTCCTCTTTGTTTACTGCAGACTGCTCATGTCTGGGAGAAGATAACCCATTCCAGAAGGCCAGGAACATGTTTGATTCATGGTACCAAATGAATACTCAAAGCTATGGTCTTTCCAGTAGTCAGGTACAGATATGAGAGTTGGACCATAAAGAAGGTTGAGTGCCAAAGAATTGATGCTTTCAAACTGGTGGTGCTAGAGAAGGCTCTTGAGAATCCCTTGGACTGCAAGGAGATCAAACCAGTAAATCCTAAAGGAAATCAACATGAATATTCATCAGAAGGACTGATGTGGAAGCTGGAACTCCAATACTTTGGCCACCTGATGTGAAGAATTGATTCACTGGAAAAGACCCTGATGCTGGGAAAGATTGAAGGCAGGAGATGGGGACAAAAGAGGATGAGATGGTTGGATGGCATCACTGAGTCAATGGACATGAGTTTGAGCAAGCTCCAGGAGTTGGTGAAGGACAGGAAGGCCTGGTGTGCTGCAGTCCATGGGGTCACAAAAAATCACATACAACTTAGTGACTGAACAATAACAACAACCAAACTTTCTAGAATTAGACATGTTCTAACATCCAACATTATTGTATGATGCTGTGTCTGCCTCCCAGATCACTGCCAAGAAACCAGCATCAGCTCTTTTTCTTTTGACCATTGTGTGTAGGCTTTAAATTTTTTAAACTAATTTTCATTCTATACACTAAGGGTAGTTGCTACATGAGCCAATTAGGAACAGTTTTTTCTCCCAAAAATCCACCATGCTTCGCACTAGATAAAACCATTCCTGTACTGTTAGGCACTAGTTGCGGGCCTGCTAAACTGTCCTCAGAGGCAGCAGACAGGTGTGGGAGAGAATGCAGATGGCAGAGGAGCTGGAGAGGGGACAGTGGGAAGGGACGGAAACATGGAAGAGAGGTGATGGATGTGCCGCAGCCTCATCAACGAGGATGCAGCAGAGGTAAACCAGTGACGATCTTCCAAAGTTCCAGGCATTGAGGGCCATGCTGAGGGGAACAGAACAGAAGCAAGCAGAGGAAGAACATAGGCAGGAACTGAAGACAGAGTGTGGTCCAGGTGACATGATGGACATGTGACTGGGGTGATGCAGTGATTTACATATCACAGAGGTTAACAGGGGTTGTGACGCTCAGGATGAAACTGGCCTGTGGCTGTGAAACCCGGGATTCAGACTGCGCCAAGCTGAAAGAGAAACAGGAGGCTACACCTAGCTCTGCCTGCTGCTGATCTGACCAGTGGGAGACGCAGGGCACCCGGAAATGCTGCACTTAGGGCTGCTGTTGGGGGGCAAATCTGAGCCAACAGCTGCTTCCTCTGCCTGAAGGCAGTGTAGACAGGGGAGGCGGCCCCCAACCCAGAGCTCGCTGATGGAGGTCTCTGGTGATTTGTTGAGCTTGGAGGACAAACTAAAAAGTGCTTCTGAAAAAAAAAAAAAATCAGATTAGAATTGAGGAAATGATTTCTGCATGTTGTGTATGTGTGTGCTCAGTCGTGTGTGACTCTTTGCAACCCCATGGGCTGTAGCCCACCAGGCTCCTCTGTCCATGGGGTTTCAAGGGCAAGAAAACTGGAGTGGGCTTTCTGCACGTTAGTGCTGTGGCAAAGGTAAAATGAAAGCTAGACTCGTTCTGGGGTTTTTCAAAAGGAGGCAACTGTTTCTGTTTCTTTTGCATATGCAAAGCAGTCATCACCTCCCAAGCCCCTGCCTCCTGACTGCACCCTGTGTCTGCTGCTCTAAACCTTCATTCTTCCTGAGGCTCCAAAGAGAAGCAGGTTTCTCCTTCTCACAGTGTCTTGAGCAGAGGGCCAGTGGCATGATTTCTGTTTTTCACCACCAAACTGAGGCAAAGGATTGAGTAGTTTATCTTAGACTAGGAGTGCAGCCATCCGAGTGGTCTTGCTTTTGTTTTTTGACCCCTGGTTGGTTTAATTGGGTTTCATTTGTGTGTGTTGGGGCATCACGTGGGAGTCAGGGAGTATCCAGATGTGGAGCTGAGAGTAACTGCATGGATTGTCGCCTCTTTGGAAAATGTGTACCACACCTTGATTCTATTTTCTAGTTTCAGTACAAGTTTTAATTTGACATGTTCCTTCTGTTTATCATAACTTTCCATTTTCTCTCTTGGCATATTTATTTACACTTATTCAGTTCACATACTTGAATACCCACTATGTGTCAGGCAAGGTTCTAGGTGAAGTGAAGTTGCTCAGTAGTGACCCAACTCTTTGTGACCCCATGGGGTGTAGCCTACCAGATTCCATCCATGAGATTTTCCAGGCAAGAATACGGGAGTGGGTTGCCATTTCATTCTCCAGAGGATCTTTCTGACCCAGGGATTGAACCCGGGTCTACCACATTGCAGGCAGACGCTTTGCCGTCTGAGCCACCTCTAGGTACTAAGGATATAATGGTGAATAACATAGTGTGGAAAGATTCATTAACACAGCCATTTTATAAAATACGTTGAAATCTACCACTTAACAGAAGTAAAATGGAAAAGCATATAAATAATTTTAAATACCATTTTATTCATTAGCAACTATTGATCTCGGATTATGAATGGTACAATGGTGTGGGTCATAAAGAGCCTTTAGTCAACTGGGGGAGAGGCATTGTAGTAACTGATTTCTACGCATGTACCTCTATAATAAAGTCTGTCAAAGGAGACTCTGGGGGGACATGATAGATAACACTCTTCAAATATTCAGATGAATGTCTTATGGGAAAAGGATTAGGTTTATTCTATGTGAGCCAAGGGTATAAAGTCAGTGATGGAGGAGCAGAGAGGAGGCTCAGTATAAATAAATACTCATTTGAATTATTGTTCAAATATGGGATTTTTTTTTGCCTCAGAAGGTAATTCCTTTTCCTCCCTGGAAGGTGTGGACAGAGAACTCTGAGTTACGATGTTGTTAATGGGATCAGAAGATCAGAAGGAAATCTAGATTAAATGACATGTAAGATCTCTCTTGAAACTGAGCGTCCCAGAGAGTAATTGCCATGAATGCATTTTGATATTCCTTGTGCACTGACTGCATAGTTTATAATTGTGAATGAGACGAAGGAAATCCATGATGTGGATTCAAAGGGGGACAAAAGAAAGACACTTGCAAATAAGAGATAAACACATTAAACATCAGGATGAGTGATGTGTAGACTGAAACTCCATGGTCATTCAAAGAGCATGGGGTCAGTGAACATTCCAGGAAAGGGATGAGCTCTGAATGAGCTTTGAAGATTGGTTTTAATTTGGGTGGGTGGTAATAAGAACACAGAGGCTCTAGGTGATAAGAGCAGTATGAGCAAATATCAGTCAAGGAGGGGTAGGGTAGGAGATGTGGACGGTGGGGAGAAAAAAGGTTTCTTAGAGCAATGATTCATTCCACACTGAAGGGGCACCCATTACAGGAAACCACAATGCAATACAAGAGGTTACTAAGATGAGTACAATAAAGATTCTTGTCCTCTGGAAACTTCTAGCCCAGGAAGAGGAAAATCAATGCTGACGACTCTCGACAGTAGCTTCATTCCTAGGTGATTCAGCCACTAGATGAGTTACTGGAAATGTCTTGAACAAGCTTCCTCCATCTTAAAAAACTCACCAACATGCATTGAACAAATCCATGTTGAACTCCAGCATTGTACTGGCTCTTGGAGATGGGTCCGTGGACAAAGCAGGAAGAACCCTCATGACCAGGGTGTGATCTAAACATGATTTTGTTTTTCCCTGGTCCTTCAAGTAACATTAGACACTATTTATTGTTTTGCAAACACTGAGAGGGCAAAATCAATGTGAGAAACATCTTCTGGGGGCTTTCAGAAGAATATTTAGAGCTCCATCTGTAAAAGACTTAGCAGTGTCTCTTAAAATCTTTGCTCCTTCCTTGAGCAGCATTTGTATTTTTGTCATCCATTCCATTGTGATTTTGGTTTTGTTTTTTAGCACCTGCAAGATTTAAACTGGAAATTTCATCCTTTGTGTCTCAGCTCTTGTCACTCTACACGTTTCTTGTTGGGTGGAATCAGTATTGGCTCTTCATACAAATAAAATGCAAATCATATGCTTGTCAGAGCTAAACGCTTATCTCAATGAACAAGTATTTGAAGGTTAAAACTGAGATGCGTTGAGAGAAAAACACTGAATGCAACTTGAATTTTCCATTGAGATGAATTCAGAAGACAAGCCAAAAATTCAGTAGAGATAAAAATACTTCTCATACCAAATGATGGATTTTGATATCTAGAACCAAATAGCACACTTATTTCATTTTTTTTTCACATGGAAAAAACATTTTTTAATGTTGAGCATCAGATTGCTTCTCACTGTTGAAAAGGCCATATTAGATTTCACAAAAGGTGAGTTAACTCTGGGGTCCAGGTCAAATTGCTTTCCAAAGGAAACAGCTTCCCTGGTTTCCCTGCAGAACCAAAGGTCTACCTGCTGGTGGACTGGGGAGGTTCTGCCTTTCCCTCTGTAAATCACTTTTCCCCTGGCTCCTGGCCTCCTCATCTGTTAACTTTTGAGTCTGTGAATGTCGCCTTCTAAGGGTGGCTTTGAGGCATAAAATAAGCATCAGCATATTATATTTTATTGTATATTTTTAAAAAGTGTTCTCCTTTTATGTGTCCAAGAAGTTAGAATGATCATATGTATTACTACATTTTAAATGTGTTCTTTTAATACCTGGATAACTTTTTCAACATAATTGATTTCCTTGATCATTATACCTATTTTATGATCTATGCTTGAAAGTATCAGTGTGAGGAGGGATCTGTAGATTGACAATGAAGTCCATAACCCCAAAATGGTTCAGAACCCCAAATCCTGTACTTTGCTGTGAAAAAGTGGGTGCTTCCTCTGACCCACTCTCCCATGCCCTTAGGTTGCCTTGAAAGAGAGAGGCAAGACCTCAGCCAGGTTTGCTAAAATGATTCAGGGTACAAACTACAAAGCCACATTCATTCACATAAATGGATTGCATAATATAGCTGGTATGTTGTGCTAAGTCACCTTAGTCATGTCTAAGTCTTTGCAACCCTATAGACTGTGACCCACCAGGTTTCTCTGTGCATGAGATTCTCCAGGCAAGGATATTGAAGTGGGTTGTCATGCCCTTCTCCAAGGTATCTTCTTAACCCAGGGATCAAATCTGCATCCCTTATGTCTCCTGCACTGGCAGGTGGGTTCTTTACCACTAACGCCACCAGGGATTGCATTACATAGCTGGTATTGGTAGTTATTTTTATTTCATCAATATATCTTTTGTTTGAATATGAGGCAAAAACAAAGCCAAAATGATTGTTAATAATCATTGTCAGAGTGAAATGTGGTGTCTGCTGGCAGGCCAACATTTCCAAGATGAATAAGTTGGGGAAATGATAGTATGTATATAGTTTCTGCAGTTTCCACAGCTACTGGATGTCACCAGTCAGCACTTCTCAAGAGAATAAGCTGAATTCTGAACCTAAATAACAAGCAGCTACCAGTCACTGATACCGCAGACACCAGGTTTGATGCTTATTGGATCTGTGCAGTTGGAATCAACCCCTCTCTGTGTTCTTAAAAAGGAAGAGTCTGTATGTATAGGAGAGGGGCTTCTTTCAAACAGTGAAGTCCACCGGTTCAGAAATAATTCTGAGAGGAAACTCAGACTATCCTTTGGAGCATGGGATACTTCCTTATGCCATGTTCTGGGGAAGGTGAATTTCATTTTTCAGGCCTATATGGACTGTAATGGTTAAGGAATTTCATCCCGGCATCTCTTGTTTAATGAGGTTAAAAGTTATTATTCTGCTTAACTAATAATAGAAGAATAAAACAAAAAAGCATGTTCACAAGCTCTAGATCTATAAACGCTCTGGAAATTCTCTCCTCGGGTGTCTAAATAGCACAGGTCTGAACTAATTTTAAGTCTATACCTGTACAATAACACTGAATAAGTTTGCGGGTTTTTTTTTTTTTTTAATTAATAAGGATTTTTTTTTTTTTTCAGGATTCTACCTTGAAGGCTATTTTTACCCTAGTCTTTTAAAATATCCACATGAATAAGAAAAAAAATTAAAGCACTTTTTTATGAGAAAAAGACAATGATTGGAAAAGCTAAAGTTAATTTTGCTTATGCTCAAAGTTGTAACTGCAGATAAATTTTTGCAATGAGTTTCTTGTGAATGTGTGACCTGTTTTTTCAGGTGTAATTATATGTGACCTACATTTCTTGTCATGTTAAATATTCTCCAGCAAACTAAGAATTTTCAAAGCATTTGTTCCTAGGAACTGATCCTTATATTAATGATGATGACTTGAGGAAGTTTTAAATTCCATTGATAGTTGGTGATGCAGACTAAGCATGCTAACACGGGCCAGACCTTGACTTTGCTCAGCTTCCCCTCTTCAGGCCCCACAACAGCCCCATGGAGTGGACCAGGCTGTTGCCCCGCTGAGAGGTGAGGGCATTCAGTGTCTTGGTCAGCTCAGGCTGCATAGCAAAGTGCTGTAGACTGGGTTACATGACAAGAAGTCAGTCCTCCTGGTTCTGGAGGCTGGGTGTCTGAGATAATGGTGCTAGAGGAACTGGTTCCCCTAAGGGTCTCTCTCTGGGCTGCAGACAGCTGCCTTATCACTGTGTCTTCATGTGGTGGAAGGTCCCCAGCCCTGGCCTCTTCTCCTTCTTGTGGGGATGCTAATCTCATCAAAAGCCCCAACCTCATGACTTCATCCTCACCTCACCAGCTCCCGGAGGCCCCACTCCAAACACCGTCTCGCAGGAGGTAGGGCTTCACCTTAGGCATTGCAGGGGGAGGGCAAGTACATCGTGTCCCTAGCACTGAAGGTTGAGGAGGTTAAGGAATTTGCTTTTTGTTACAGAGCGAGTGGGTGTCTCTGGTGGCTCAGGGGTAAAGAATCCACCTGCAATGCAGGAGCCGCAGCAGGTAAGGGTTTGATTCCTGGGTCAGGAAGTTCCCCTGGAGGAGGGCATTGGAACCCCCTTCAGTATTCTTGCCTATAGAATTCCATGGGCAGAGGAACCTGGCAGGGTACAGTCCATGGAGTCCCTAAGAGTCAGACACGACTGAAGTGACTCAGCACACATGCATGCACACATAGGGCAAGTAAGTCCTTAAAGATGGAGCAAACCCCTGGAACTTGCTAAGATACATGCTTATGTTGGAGTGATGGCTTTAAAAGACGCTCAGTGTGACTTTACCACCCTCCTGACAAGCACCCCATCAAAAGACCATGCAGCTTGCTGCTCTGCTGAATGCCCTGCTGCGCACATGTTCTCCACACAATAAACTGAGGAACCCTTGCACTCCTCAGCTTCATCATATCAACTGGTCACTCAGCCCTTCAGTGGCCTTCGACCCCATTCAGGAGCAAACAGAAAGCCCTCCATGATTCCAGAAGTGCTCTGGCCTCTTCTGATGGTGACCTTGTCTCCAGTCCCTGCCAGACTCCGCCCTGCCTGCCGGAGCCTGCCACCCCTTCTCTGGGACCCTGACCACCCCATCTCTGGGACCATGCCCCGCCCGACCTGAGACTGTGTTCTTTACCCTCTCGTATTCATCATCAGAGCCCACACTGCTGCTTGACAGAACCCTACCCTCGGTCCTTTTCTTACTGTGTTTTCACACCCACCTCCCTTAGTTAAATGCAGGTTTCCCCTGAACAGAGAGGCAGTTGTGTTTGTGTTGAGTTCGCCAATATCTCTAACAGCATCCAGCACATAGGAGATATGCATTATTTGCTGAATCTACAGAATAATGAAGGGTAACTCTAAATGGTCCGAGTTTATCCCTTCCATGGAGGTAAAGAAACCTGGGTCAGAGGTGCCAAGGGCTATATCTGAAATTCTCCTGGATGCAGAGGCAAAACAAAGCCTGAAACCCACGTCTTCTTTCTCTACCGGTCCTTCCATCCCTACTGCTGGCCTTCCCTGCAGTGGCACAGAGTCAGGAACAGGCACCCTGCTGAGAAAGGGGGGAGTGTAGGCAGAGCTGTAGGGCCACTGAGGGTCAGGTCAGCACCCGATACACACATGGTCATCCCTCTAGAGGCCCAAGGGGTAACAGTGGCTGTTCTCACTTTCCAGACAGACTTTGCACTTGTTGACATCACTCAACAAGCCCCTGGCAGAGCCTCTGCTCAAACCCTGGCTCTGACATGGCAGGCCTGCCCTTACCAGGATATGCTGCCCAGGGTCCTTGGATGAATCACCTTCCCAGCCTCATTCACTCAGGAGTTTAAGGGGAGAGGATGGCTTGGCCTTAGCCAAGTTTTCTAGAATGTAGAAGACTCCTTCCTCAAATTCTTGTTCTTCTGTTTACTGTGAGGGTAATTCAAAACTCAAACAAAAGCCAGAACCCTCTAGGTTCTGGAGGAAATATGTTAAATCTACCTATAAATCATGTGTTTTTAGAGCCAAGAGTATTTACACACAAGGCCTGCAATCTTATCCCTTTAGACAGCTGGGATGGTGTGGCTGAAGCAAGCTTTGCGGTGTCATCTCACACAGATTCCAGGGAAAGGTGGGCTGCGGGTGCATACAGAGACAAGTGAGTGGGCTCCCTGCCAGGCCATTTACATTATTTTTAGGCAGGAGACACACTGTACTCACCAGGCGTTAGATGCGAGTAATTAATTTGAAAAACGCCCTCCCTCTTTGCCTGTAGTCGCACTGAGGAGGGTTTCTCTCTCTCTCTCTTCCCAGGTCCATTGCCTGGGTTCTCATGTATTGTCCATCTTGCAGATTGCCCTGTTACTGAGAAAAATGTTCTTGTTATACTGACAAGAATGTGTGTTCTCTAAACCAGGCACTGGTGGCAGTACCCCTGCCCGGAGCCCATAGTGCAGAGGCCCGAGACCTTGACTCCCCTTCTGTCATGGACCAGAGGCATTCACTGGTGTCTGATCAGGGGTTGGAAGGTGTTTATTTAGTTCACCGCCTGTCTACTGAGACCCTCCATTAGTTAGATGCTTTCTCCTAGACTTCAGAGAAGCAAAAGCGAAAACAGAACAAAACAAAATAAAACTCAAACCAACAAAAGGAACAACAAAAACCAAAACAAAACAGAAGTTGATAGAAGGGATTATTTGAAGAAGCATGTCCTTGGCATCTGAGCCAATTTCCCATCCCCTCCTCTATCTGTGTTTTCAGCATCACACGGGTTTTGGGTGTTGTTGTTCGCTAAGTCATATACATACATATGATACTTTGCATGATGTGTAATGTGATATCGCTTATATGTGAAATCTTACAAAATGATACAAATGTAGATTTTTACTTACATATGTATATATATATATCAAATATGTATTTGACTTACTTCACTTCATATGATCATCTCTAGGGCCATCCATGTTGCAGCGTGTATAGTATATTGATGGCTGAGTAGTATTCCATTGAATATATGAACTACATCTTTTTTATCCATTCATCTGTTGCTGAAAATTTAGGTTGTTTCCATATCTTAGCTATTGTAAATAATGCTGCTATGAAGATAAGGATGCATATATCTTTGTGAATTATAGTTTTGTCAGGGTATATGTCCTGGAATGGGATCCCTGAATTATGTGGTAACTCTATTTTTAGAGTCATTTATGAAACAGACCCACAGACAGAAAACAAATTTATGATTACCAAAGGGGAACAGGGAGAGGGATAAGTTAGGAGTTGGGATTAACATATACACACTCCTATATGTCAAATAGATAAACAACAAGGATCCACTGTATAGACAGGGACCAATACGCAATATCCTGTAATAAACTATAAGGGAAAAGAATATAAAATGAATACATATATATGTATATGTGTATAACTGAATCTCTTTTCTGGTCTCCTGAAACTGTGCTGTGCTGTACTTAGTTGCTCAGTGGTGTTCAACTCTTTGTGACCCCACAGACTGTAGCCCGCCAGGCTCCTCTGTCCATGGATTCCTCCAGGCAAGAACACTGGAGTGGGTTGCCATTCCCTTCTCCAGGGGATCTTCCCAACCCAGGGATTGAACCCAGGTCTCCCGCATTGCAGGCCAATTCTTTACCATCTGAGCCACCAATGGAAGCCCTGAAACTTAAAAGTATGACATTGCAAATTAATTATGCTTCAATAAAATGAATAGAATTTAGAAAGGCCCTCTGCCTACCTGCACAGGCTCTGGGAGTATTTGAAACAGAATGAAAGGGAGAATCAGATTCTGAGCCCAGCACCACCTGCACCCCTGAGCTGGTGTCCAGACCTCCATGTCAGATCGTCATAAGGCCTCATTAAGGACAGAGGAACCACCTGGATATTGTAAAAACCTAATTCCAGTTGTATGGTACCTCCAGGGGCTTCCCATCACCCAGAGTAAATGCCATCTGCTAACAGTGACTTAAAACTCAATATTCAGAAAACTAAGATCATGATATCTGGTCCCATCACTTCATGGCAAATAGATGTGGAAACAGTGGAAACAGTGACAAGCTTTATTTTGGGGGGCTCCAAAATCATTGCAGATGATGGCTGCAGCAATGAAATTAAAAGATGCTTGCTCCTTGAGGGAAAAATTATGACCAACCTAGACAGCATATTAAAAAGCAGAGACATTACTTTGCTGACAAAGGTCCATCTAGTCAAGGCTATGTTTTTTTTTCCAGTAGTCACATATGGATGTGAGAGTTGGCCTCACATGTGAGAAAGATGAGCGCAGAAGAATTGATGCTTTTGAACTGTGGTGTTGGAGAAGACTCTTGAGAGTCCCTTGAATGGCAAGGAGATCCAACCAGTCCATCCTAAAGGAAATCAGTCCTGAATATTCATTGGAAGGACTGATGTTGAAGCTGAAACTCCAATACTTTGGCCACCTGATGAGAAGAGCTGATTTATTGGAACAGATCCTGATCCTAGGAAAGATTGAAGGCGGGAGGAGAAGGGGACAATAGAGGATGAGATGGTTGGATGGCATCGCCGACTCAATGGGCATGAGTTTGCGTAAACTCTGGGAGTTGGTGATGGACAGGGAGGCCTTGCATGCTGCAGTCCATGGGATCACAGAAAGTCAGACACAACTGAGCAGCTGAACTGAACTGAACAGTGACCCAGGAGATGGACAGAACCTGCCCCTGCCTGACACCGCTCTGCTGCCCAAGCCTCTCCAGCCACACCAGCCACACCCGCTCCCTGGCTCCCCCGCCCCTCTCACCCTCTGCCTGCTGACCCTCCTTGACACCCTCGCTTTGGAACATGTCCACTTACCTCTTGCAGGTCCTCACTCAGTTTAAACCCCTCCCAGTCAAGCCTTCCCCAGCTTTCCCATCTCTCCTTTCAGAAGCAGGAAATCAACAGAAACAAACATTACTTAGCATTCAGAGACCTCAGATGATGGCAAAATATGAGTTGCAATCTACAGAGATACAGTATTTTCTGTTATATTCCTGGCTTTGCCTCTAAGAGGAGCTCAGAGTAATACAGTTTAAAGAGAAGGAAATTAGTGGATTCCTCTGTGTGATAACAAGGTGACTTTCTGGGCCACTCCACTGTATAGATTCCAGGTAGATAAACTCTAAATATTTATCTAAACTCAATTTAGATAAACTCTAAATATTTACTGATCTCCAGTTCTATAGGACTCTGTGCAGGTGTTACTGAGCGGATCAGAGAGCAAGGGACCCAGACCTTAAGTTTTCGATACTCATGAGAGGAAGTTAAATACTCAAGAGAAATCACCCCAAAAGGTATAAGATTAGGTGTTACCCATCAGTGAAGTAGAGCAAAGCATTCTCTGCAGTATTGATCAGATAGTTGAGCTGAAATTAGATGATGCGGAGAAGGCAATGGCACCCCACCCCAGTACTCTTGCCTGGCAAATCCCATGGACAGAGGAGCCTGGTAGGCTGCAGTCCATGGGATCGCTAAGAGTCGGACACGACTGAGTGACTTCACTTTCACTTTTCACTTTCATGCACTGGAGAAGGAAATGGCAACCCACTCCAGTGTTCTTGCCTGGAGAATCCCAGGGACAGGGGAGCCTGGTGGGCTGCTGTCTATGGGGTCGCACAGAGTCGAACATGACTGAAGCGACTTAGCAGCAACCTGATGGATAGGCCTTCTTTGTGGCTCAGACTGTAAAGAATTGGCCTGCAATGCAAGAGACCCGGGGTTTATCCCTAGGTTAGGAAGATGCACTGGAGAAGAGAAGGCAACACACTCCAGTATTATTGCCTGAAAATTCCATAGACAGAGGACCCTGGTGGGCTATGGTTACGAGGTTGCAAAGAGTTGGACATGACTGAGCAACCTTCGCTCACTCACACTCTGATGGATGGTTACAGGGACAAAGGTTGCAAGATTTTCTGTCCATATTCTATTGAACTAAATGCAGTTCACATTTAAAGTACCTTGATGCTATACAAAGTTTTTTCATAGATAATGCAATATTATGAAGGGTAAAATAGACTGTTTCTAGTTTTGTGTGCACTGTGATTAATGAAAGCTGATTATGACACATTTTTAGCCTCTAAATATAGCTTAAGATGGTAAATTTTAAAAATAGACTTGATTATTCCTAGGCAGTGGCTGGTGAGGGTAGATGATGTCTGGAGTTGATTAAATAGTGGTTGGGGTTCTGGGTCACATGGCAGAGATATAGAGTCAATATACATTTGGATAAATTAAAAATTCTCCCAATATTCTCTGGCATTTTAGCTTCTATATTTGCCAAACCATGTGAACAATCCACTTTATGATCTCCCTTTCACAGTATTAAAAGAACTTAAGTTATTTACAACACCTGTTAAATTATTTAGACGATCATTAAATCTTAAATGCATATTAACAATGTATTTTAATTAAAGGATGAAAACAGATGTCACCATTAGCAAATATAATGGGGAGGAAATTACATCTTGTCACTTGTCTTGAAATGCACTCCAGAATGGCTTAGAAAATATGGTACCTAATGATGGCTGACTAATTCATCTACATGGCAAAAGTAGAATCCAGGAAGCTTGTATTTCTCTGCTTTTAAGAAATAGCAAAAAGGAAGCCGTTTTGGGATAAATGTCTTAGTCCTCAGATATTCAATTTAGGCTCTAAAAGTAGGATATTTGGTGGCGCTACTTTTAGAAATCTGAACTCAACCTAAGTACTCTATATTTTATTATTTTAAATCCTACTTACATATTGCAATCCATTAAAAATAACATTAGATGTCACAGAACAAAAACAGATGCTTTATCTGATAGTGTTCACTATTTTCTCTGTATGTTATAAAAGGAGCAAATATTTTATGGAGTACTTACTATGTCCATACCTACCTAAGCACTCTACATGCATTAGCTGTTTTAATCCTCACAACCCTTTAAGTCGTTAGGCATTATCAACCCCATTTTATAAATGAAAAAGTGAGGTCCTAGAGTGTTAAATAACTTTTCAGGCCACAGAGCTGGTGTAAAAGGAAGAGCCCAGGAAAGATTTGCACCCAGGAATTTGGCCCCAGAAGCCCTGAGCTCTGCTATTTTCTCAGGTATTGGTACATACCAATGTTTGCCAGATTCAAAACCAGGGAAATATGCCTGTGTTCTCAGTTCCTGGGGCAACAATCCATTTCCTTCTAGACTCAGAGGAGGGTTGACACGATTTCATTACCCCCTCTCTAGAGATGAGACAGAACATATGACCAGACAAGACAGGAGAGTGACTGGTGGCCAAACAGAGCCTGGTAGCTGGGTGGGTAAGCTCAGCCTTGACCATCAGAAGGATTTGTTCATGGAGGCACTCCTTAGAAGTCTGCAGATCAGGGCATGTTGCCCATCTACCTCCTGTGGCTCTTTGGTTTCTGGGAAACAAAGGCCCTTACATGGCTTTGTGGGCTATTGACTTTTAAAAGGAATTATTCTGATCAAATACTACAAATATAAGTTAAATATTTGTCCAAATTACATGTAAAGGTTCCCCTTATATTTTATCATTCAAAAGAACACATAGCAAAACTTGGTTAACTCACTGGTAAGAAGGGTAAATTCAGTGTGCATAAATTGATCGGACATTAAAAACAAAAGGGTGGATCATTCATCCATCCACTATTTCAGAGCATTAGGGACACTTGTGATTTGGACAATCTACCTTTCTCAGTTCCACTACCCTTAATAATAATATTTGTTGTTTAAATATAAGATTTTAGAATTTCCCCTCTCTTTTTCTGTTTGTGTGAATTAGCAATGACCATTTTAAAAAGTGCTGACCAATTTTTCGGATGAAATGATGTGAATTTCTCCAGTGGCTGTATATTCTAGACTTTTCACAAAACAAGTTATACTAGTAGGTTTGCCTTTCTCTCTGACTTTTGTCTTATAAAATGTCCTTTTTGTCCCTTACTCCTGAGTCTATTGATACATGATCTTGAGTTACTCACACTGGTCCCTACATGCCAGGAAATCCTACAGGAATAGCTGCTTCCCCAAAACTTCAGTGTGAGGTCCTTTCTTCCCTCGTGTATGATCTGTGTCTACAGGTAATAATAATATGAGTAGTAATAAGAGCTCAGTAATAATTTGAGCTAAGGTTTACTGAGCTCATGCCACCAGCTATGCCGAGCTCAGCACTTTACCTGGAGGAACTCAGCTAACCCTCCCCAGGGTCATGTCAGGTCACCAGTTCATACGTGAGAAAACTAAGGAATAGAGAGTTTATGTAAGTTCTTTCTTGGGCTTCCCAGGGGGCGCTAGTGGTAAAGAATCCACCTGCCAATACAGGAGAAGCAAGAGACTCAGCTTTGAACCCTGAGATGGGAAGATTCTCTGAAGTAGGAAATGGCAACCCACTCAAGTAATCTTGCCTGGAAAATTCCACAGAGGAGCCCGGCAGGCTGCAGTCCATAGGGGTGCAAAGAGCTGGGCACAGCTGAGCACACACACACAGTCATGGTCAGAAGCTAAGAAACAGAACTAGATCTGACCATGAGCAGGCTACCCTAGATTTGTCCTTCAACTGTTATGTTGAATCTGAAGAGCATCCAGTTGAGGACTGAAGTTGGTTTATCTTTCGCTTCTGAACTCTAGTAAAACACAGCCAGGCTGGGGAAGATGGTCAAGATGCAGCAAAAGCAAGGCTGATGGTGTTGTGCCTCCCGGGAGATGCAGGCAAGAGAGGGCTGCTCAGCACTTTGACTTTATCATATGTGTGGACACAACCTTCTAAATGGTTCCCACATGTGGTTTGGCCTTTCTGTCTCAGATGGATTAGCATCAAATGACATGATACAGACAGAGAAGTCTGCATGGAATGCAACTTAATATTGATCAATTATATCTTTTATCACATAGGTGGCACCACCATTACCTATTAGAGTATTTTCTTCAAAAAAACTAACTTCCTTCCTAGTTAACTTTATGGTACTTTATGGTTTCTCTTCCTCCTCTCACTTGACTTTCTTCTCTTGGACTGTGCTGTGAATGAATAACCTGTTCCTCAAAGTATTAAAATGATCCCTTCTTGGGCCTATTTTCAGGTTTAGGCCTCTGGTGTATCTCAAGTGTTAGAAGCAGTAATCATATCCGATCATTTGGAATCAATAGCTGTAGGATCTAAGACAAATTTTCTATACACACAGGGCCTCAATGTGCAGGAGTCCAGGGAGAGTGTTTCTTGGGAGATGAAGTGGAACGAAAATTGTGAAGTGTGCAAGGGGGCCTCTGTGTCCTGAGATGCTCACTTAATGCTGACTCAGGAGTGGCGTCCTGTGGTAAATTGAAAACAGAATTAAAAATAAATGCTTGACTGAAGTAACAGACTATGAAACACTTGCAGCTAATCATCCGCTCAGCTTTACTTCTCCAAAGTGTCATTTCTCTGTGCTTTCAGAGCCCCGTGGGATGCTGATTGGATGAGCTACATCTTCAAGAGTTCTCTGCCAAACCAAACAAACAACAAACAAAAATAAACGACAGAGTTCTTATACATAATTTCTATCAGGGCATGTAGAAAGAGGTCCTCCAAAGAAGAGCAGAAACTCCACCACTTTGTACATTGCTCTTTTATTCTTTTTCAGCTGCCTCTGAAAACATATATTTTTCTAATAAGTTACACCTCCTGCTGATTGGTCTGGTTTGATTGAACATAATAGGTACTTTCAAGAAAAGCAGTTACGAAGAATTCTATATGAAAGTAAGAATCTTGGGCGCCATCTGCTGGACATTGATAATAAGTAAAAAGCATGGGGCTTCCCTTGTGGCTCAATTGGTAAAGAATCCGCCTGCAATGTGGGAGACGTGGGTTCGATCCCTGAGTCAGGAAGATCCCCTGGAGAAGGGAAAGGCAATCCAACTCCAGTATTCTTGCCTGGAGAATCCTGTGGACAGAGGAGCCTGGCGGGCTACAGTCAATGCAGTCGCAAAGAGTCAGACGCGACTGCGCGACTGGGCGTGCATACATGCATGCTCATTTTCAAGACTAAATATGGTCCTAACTACAAACTGAAAAGTAGTCTTTTCACCTGTACTGATTTATTTGAAACTGAAAGTTTCTCAGTCGTGTCCGACTCTTTGCCACCCCATGGACTATATAGGCCATGGAATTCTCCAGGCCAGAATACTGGAGTGGGTAGCCTTTCCCTTCTGCAGGGAATCTTCCCAACCCAGGGATCCTACCCAAGTCCAGCACTGCAGGCGGATTCTTTATCAGCTGAGCCACAAGGGAAGCCCAAGAACAGTGGAGTGGGTAGCCCTGTCCCTTCTCCAGCCGATCTTCCCGACACAAAATGGAAAGGGGTTCTCCTGCATTGCAGGTGGATTTTTTTTACCAGTGGAGCTATCAGGGAATTAGTCAATAATATCTGGGGTATAATTTTGAATTACTGAAATGTTGAGACTATGAATAGTATTATATTTATATGAATGTATTGTAGACACATTTTCTATATAGTAACATTGCTATTGCAACCTTTCTCAGACAGTAAAGTTTTTTTTAAAACAGACTTTAGTATTTTTTCAAGTTCAGTTCAGTTGCTCAGTTGTGTCAAACTCTGCGACCCCATGGACTGCAGCCCTCCAGGCCTCCCTGTCCATCACCAACTCCTGGAGTTTAATCAAACTCATGTCCATTGAGTCTGTGATGCCATACAACCATCTCATCCTCTGTAGTCCCCTTCTCCTCCCGCCTTCAATCCCTCCCAGCATCACGGTCTTTTCAAATGAGTCAGTTCTTCACATCAGGTGGCCAAAGTATTGGAGTTTCAGCTTCAAATATCAGTCCTTCCAATGAACACCCAGGACTGATTTCCTTTAGGATGGACTGGTTGGATTTCCTTGCATTCCAAGGGACTCTCAAGAGTCTTCTCCAACACCACAGTTCAAGAGCATCAATTCTTTGGAGCTCAGCTTTCTTTATAGTCCAACGCTCACATCCATACATGACCACTGGAAAAACCATAGCTTTGACTAGACGGACTATAGGAGGCAAAATACTGTCTCTCCTTTTTAATAAGCTGCCTAGTTTGGTCATGGCTTTTCTTCCAAGGAACAAGCACCTTTTAATTTCATGGCTGCAGTCACCATCTGCAGTGATTTTGGAGCCCCCGAAAATAAAGTCTGACACTGTTTCCATTGTTTCCCCATCTATTTACCATGAAGTGTTGAGACCAGATGCCATGATCTTAGTTTTCTGAATGTTGCGCTTTAAGCCAACTTTTTCACTCTCCTCTTTCACTTTCATCAAGAGGCTCTTTAGTTCTTCTTCACTTTCTGCCATAAGGGTGGTGTCATCTGCATATCTGAGGTTACTGATATTTCTCCTGGAAATCTTGATTCCAGTTTGTGCTTCATCCAGCCCAGTGTTTCTCATGATGTACTCTGCATCTAAGTTAAATAAGCAGGGTGGCAATGTACAGACTTGACATACTCCTTTCCTGATTTGGAACCAGTCTGTTGTTACATGTCCAGTTCTAACCGTTGCTTCTTGAGATGCATACAGATTTCTTAGGAGGCAGATTAGGTGGTCTGGTATTCCCGACTCTTGAAGAATTTTCCATAGTTTGTTGTGATCCATACAGTCAAAGGCTTTGGTATAGTCAATAAAGCAGAAGTAGATGTTTTTCTCTCACTTTTTCGATGATCCAACAGATGTTGGCAATTTGATCTCTGGTTCCTCTGCCTTTTCTAAATCCAGCTTGAGCATCTGGAAGTTCACGGTTCATGTACTGTTGAAGCCTGGCTTGGAAAATTTTAAGCGTTACATTGCTAGCATGCTAGATGAGTGCAATTGTGCAGTAGTTTGAGCATTCTTTGGCATTGCCTTTCTTTGGGATTGGAATGAAAACTGACCTTTTCCAGTTCTATGGCCACTCCTGAGTTTTCCAAATTTGCTGGCATATTGAGTTCGGCACTTTCACAGCATCATCTTTCAGGATTTGAAATAGTTCAACTGGAATTCCATCACCTCCACTAGCTTTGTTCATAATGATGCTTCCTAAGGCCCACTTGACTTCGCATTCCAGGATGTCTGGCTCTAGATGAGTGATCACACCATCGTGCTTATCTGAGACATGAAGATATTTTTTGTATAGTTCTTCTGTGTATTCTTGCCATCTCTTCTTAATATCTTCTGCTTCTGTTAGGTCCATACCGTTTCTGTCCTTTATTGTGCCCATCTTTGCATGAAATGTTCCCTTGTATCTCTAATTTTCTTGAAGAGATCTCTAGTCTTTCCCATTCTGTTGTTTTCCTCTATTTCTTTGCTTTAATCACTGAGGAAGGCTTTCTTATCTCTCTGCTATTCTTTGGAACTCTGCATTCAAGTGTGTATAGCTTTCCTCTTTTCCTTTGCCTTTCACTTCTCTGCTTTTCACAGCTATTTGTAAGGCCTCCGCAGATAACCATTTGCCTTTTTGCATTTCTGTTTCTTGGGAATTGTCTTGATCACTGCCTCCTGTACAATGTCACGAACCTCTGTCCATGGTTCATCAGGCACTCTATCTATCAAATCTAGTCCCTTAAATATATTTCTCACTTCCATTGTATAGTCATAAGGGATTTGATTTAGGTCATACCTGAATGGTCTAGAGGTTTTCCCTACTTTCTTCAATTTAAGTCTGAATTTGGCAATAAGGAGTCCATGATCTGAGCCACAGTCAGCTCCCAGTCTTGTTTTTGCTGACTGTATAGAGCTTCTCCATCTTTGGCTGCAAAGAATATAATCAATTTGATTTCCATATTGACCATCTGGTGCGGTCCATGTGTAGAGTCTTCTCTTGCATTGTTCGAACTGGGTGTTTGCTATGACCAGTGTGTTCTCTTGGCAACACTCTGTTAGCCTCCATTAATATTTTTAGATTTTATTTTTTTAGAGAAATTCTAGGTTGACAACAAAACCGAGGGGAAGGTACAGAGATTTCCCAAGGATCCTGTGCCCCGACACATGCACTCCCCCCCACAATTGTACAAAGTAACAACTGTACTTTTGTTACAGTTGATGACTTTCCAGTGACAAATCAGTAACATCCAGAGTCCATAGTTTACCTTAGGATTCGCCCTTGATGTGGTACATCCTGTGGTTTGGATAATTATATGATGACACCTATCCATCCTTATAATATGCAAAGTGGTTTGGCTGCCCTAAATGTCCTCTCTGCTCTGCCTATTCATCCTTCCCTCTCCACAACCTCTACTATGATTATTTTTAAAATCTATGAATGCTAATGTGTACGTATCTGTCATTCATAAATCTGTTAAGCTTTAAACAATGGTGGAGATCCCATTAACTCAGATAACACAATATTTACATTTTCAGGATAGCTTCACACAGGCCATAACCCAAATTTTGCATTTATAATTGAAATTTAATAATGTGATGAAGACTATTTTAACAAGTGATATGAAAGATATATGAAAAATGCCTTCATTTTCTTATTTAGCCTTAATGTAGGATCTCTACTAAATTACAGTCCTCAGATATTCAGGATCACCTGGGTTGACTATTAAAAAGGCAGGTTCCTGGGATGCACCCCACACCTACTGACTCGGAAACACCTGAGGTTCAGCTGCATTTTAATAAGCCCCTTAGATACTTTTGGTGTTATGTTTGAGAACACCTGGGAACATCCCTCATAGATTGGTAATTTTCCATTCCTTCAGCCATATTCAGATGAGATTCTGAAGACAGGAAGGTGTAGTGGAAATACCGGACCTAATTATCACAAACCAGTTTCAGGACCTTGCCTAGATTTTCCCATTTTATAATGAGAAACTTATCCCCAGAGATCTTCAAGGTCCCTACTGTGTCTCTATTTTCATAAATATTTCCACTGAAAACAAGTTTTGACATCTTTTCTTTATCTTTTCTCGCTCTGAGAATGAGGTTCAAATGACTCCAAAGTTGTGAAACCCAAGTCCTAGCAAAGAAACAAGGGTGTTGATTCAGATGTGTACAATTGGATTTCTTAAATGTCAAGAACTACTGAAGTAGAAAACAAAGATGAAATGTAGAATAGTTCAAACTTGTGTCAAAAGAAAGCGAGCATGGTCATATAGAGAAAGAGCATATTGTGTTCCTACATGCCAGTGAAAAATTAACCCAAGTAAACATCGATTAACAAAACATTGAGAAGTAAAGGTAAGGGTTCAGGTTGCAAAAGACAGTTCAAGGCTGCAAGGAAAATACACTGCTGCAGAGGTGATCTCACGTGAATTATATGAATTTGCAATCACAATCATTTCCTTCTGAAGAATATTATATATACATATATATATAAACCCCACTCCAGTACTCCAGGAGGAGCCTGGAAGGCTGCAGTCCATGGGGTCGCTGAGGGTCAGACATGACTGAGCGACTTCACTTTCACTTTTCACTTTGATGCATTGGAGAAGGAAATGGCAACCCACTCCAGTGTTCTTGCCTAGAGAATCCCAGGGACGGGGCAGCCTGGTGGGCTGCCGTCTACGGGGTCACACAGAGTCGGACACGACTGAAGTGACTTAGCAGCAGCAGCATATATATAAACACCTGCAAATAACTTGTTATACTATGTATGTTTTATATAATCTGAAAACATTGCAAAAATACATTTACACATTTTAACTAAGACCAATTATTCCTCTAAGTAACAAAAACTACTTAATTTAATCAAGAATATTAACAAATCATAAACCTTTCTTAATTTTGTGACTAGAGCCTAGAAATTTACATTTTTAAAATAAATTGTTTTGTTTTTATCATCAAATTGCTTTACTTTTTTTTCAGATATCAGCATGATGTCTTCTTTTAATTGAAGTATAGTTGATTTATAATATTGTTTATTTATAGGTAGCTCAGTTGGTAAAGAAACTGCCTGCAATGTAGGAGACCAGGGTTTGATCCCTGGGTCAGGAAGATCCCCTGGAGAAGAAAATTGCAACCCACTGCAGTGTTCTTATCTGGAAAATCTCATGGACAGAGGAGCCTGGCAGGCTACAGTTCATGAGATTGCAAGGGTTGGACACGACTTAGCGACTAAACCCATATTATAACTCAGGGAAACAGTGTAGTGACTCAATATTTTTATAGATTATACTCCATTTCAAGTTACTACAAAATAGTGGCTCTATTTCTCTGTGCTGCATAGTATATCCTTGTAGGATATTCACTTTACATTTAGTGTTTGTGCCTCTTCATCCTGTCCCTACCGTGCCCCTCCCCCGCCACCTCTCTCTCCCCACTGGTTTGTTCTCTGTATCTGTGAGCCTGCTTCTGGTTTTTTAATATTCATTCATTGTTTTATGTTTCAGATTCCAAATATCAGTGATATCATACACTATTTGTCTTCCTCTGACATTTCACTAAGCATAATACTCTCTAGGTCCATCTACTTTGTTGAAAATGGCAGAATTTAATTCTTTTTCATACCTAATGTTTCATTAGATAAATATGGATAGATTAAAAGTGATATTAAATATCATTAAAGTGATATTACATATCACTTGTTTTTGCCCATTCATCTGTTGATAGACATTCAGGTTACCTCCGTATTTTGGCTATTGTAAATAGTGCTGCTATGAGCACTGGGGTACATGTACCTTTTCAAATTAGTGGTTTTGTATTTTTCCAGTATGTATACTCTGGAGTGGGATTGCTAGATCATGTGATAGTTCTATCTCTAGTTTTCTGAGAAACCTCCATACTGTTTTCCACACTGGCTGCACCAATTTACATTTCCATCAACAGTGTACACTAGGCTTTGAAGATTAAAAAAGAAAATAGTAATCTCTAATGTAGGGAGGATGATTTCCATGTACAATAGAAAAGACCCATTTTCTGATATTTATCAAAAAGCCTTAAATAAAGTAATAAAATAAGGGAAACTTATACTTTCTTATAAAGAAGGTGATGGCACCCCACTCCAGTACTCTTGCCTGGAAAATCCCAGGGATGGAGGAGCCTGGTGGACTGCAGTCCATGGGGCCACAAAGAGTCAGCACGACTGAATGACTTCACTTTCACTTTTCACTTTCATGCTTTGGAGAAGGAAATGACAACCCACTCCAGTGTTCTTGCCTGGAGAATCCCAGGGAGAGGGGAGCCTGGTGGTCTGCCGTCTATGGGGTCGCACAGTTGGACACGACTGAAGCAACTTAGCAGCAGCAGCAGCATACTTTCTTATGTTGTCTTACATTGTTCTCTTTGTACCCCCAGAGAGGCAAGCAATGCCTGTTGTACAGTTGCAGCTCAGTAAATGTTTTGCATTGCTGCTTGTAAGATTCTACTGTGTTTCATAACTAGGGAGAAAGCTTGATGCAAGAGCAGCTATAAGATATATGGGAAGGGTTTGTGAGAGACACTGATAGTAAGTAGATAAGTGGGAAGGAGGGAGAATCACCTTGGATCTCGGGATGGGGAATAGACTCTTAGAAATGATACTTCAGCTGCTAACCAATGTAATTGGTTCAGTTTTTCAAGGGAGGTCACTCAAAGAGTGTGAACCAAAGTGGCCAGAGCCTCACTAAAACTTGATGAAATAACCCAAGCTAAGAACAGTGAAAGTCCTCATTAGAGGTGGTAGGTTGGGCTGTGCATCATGACCACAGGAGCAAAGTTGGATGTGTGTTCATCTGATTGTATGTGTATGGTATCTGAGTCTGAGTTTCGCCTTGACTTGCCGTTCTTGCAACTTGTTTGCTCGAGGAAACGGACTGGACAGACAGAGCTGCATACATGTGTATGAGAGTTTCTCGGGGGGCTGTGCTCTATGCTTAGTTGCTCGGTTGTGTCTGACTCTTTGTGGCTGGGGGGCTCAGTGTAGCTCTGGGGGTGGCTCCCGGACCAGAGCACCTCAGCTGAGGAGTTGGGTCTCCAGCACGAGCTCTTTGGGCAGTGGCTTTCTGATTCCACAGCTTCCTGGCTGAGGAACTTTGAGTTGCTGGTTTTGTGCTTTAGTTTTGGGGGTCATCCTTGAGGACCAGGCCAAGAATCGCTTCTTTCCCCCTTTCAACAATTTAGTAGCATCAAATTCTATTACCTAAACTTTTTGCTTAAAAGACTGTGATGTTTGTTATTTTCAATATTTTCAAATCAACTCTCATACAGGGGCCATTACTTCCAAGCATCATTTAAAAGAAAAAATCAGTCCCCACTGAAATGTAGTGGAAGTTTACTTCCCCTCTGTTACAGAATAGAATAAAAAAGACAGTTTCATGAAAAAGTGGATAATTGTGTTTTGGGGTCAAGAAACCATTTTTAACTGCACCTGTGTCTTGACTTCATGGACAGTTATGTATGATTGGAATTGTCATTTACTAGAACACACACATCTGCATGCTTGTTTGCTGATACACAAAGAATCTAAAAGGTGATTTGATTTAAACTCCATTTCTGAGACATTTGGGAACATCCATAATTATTTTATTATTATCTTAGCATGCTTTCCTATTTCTTTGTGTAAGTACTTCTATTAACTCCACCATGAGCTAGATTTTTATTATTTCGGAGAATAGTCCAAGTTCTAAATCATCTAAGAAAATATTTTTGACCAGCTAAGCCAAATAAATCTCCCTAATCATTTCACCCAGAATTATTACTCTCTACTGAACAATTTATTTGCATTCTTTGTCACTTGGCATATCTTGCCATAAGTGCTAATTTATGTTTACATATAACTTACTTCCTAAGTATAAGGAACATTCCTGGGAGTAAAGCATAAGGAATGCTCTTTAGAGTTGAGATTCGTGTGAGTTTGCTGTCAAAAATTTCTAAAGCAAGCCTTCAGCATATCAGGCTAGCAGATGTTTAATTTCAGTCACTACTGGGGCTCCCTCCTGGACATCCCCCAGGTCTTCTGGAGGCACTTAACCAATTCAGAATTCTCAGAACTCTCCTGACTGTATCTGCCCTGTCACAGCTTGCACGGGTCCTGGCAGGTGGCCTGTGGTATGTGTTCTGTGCCAAGGTTTGGAAGGAAACAAAGACCATGCTTGCTTCTCAGTACCCCCGCCTTCCTGCCTCATGTATGTTCCAAAACATTGTCTATCTCGGGAGCAACAGTTGTCCATCTCGGGGAGCTGCATGCAAACTGCTCTCACCTTTCTTCAGTTTTTGAAACTTCAAAGCCCTGGTTCCCATCTCCTCTTACTCCAGGAAAATCTAGGCTAGACTTTGTAAAGCAAAGCCAGGAAGAAAGGCAAAATTGTGGTCTTCCAGCTTCTGATGACTTTGGGGTTGGAGGATGGAACAAAAGAAGTAAATTAGGCACCGTGCTGACTATAAAGGTCCCTCTTCATGCACTCAGCATCACCAGTTATTTATAGTAAGGGATCCACATATATGCATTAACTGGTAAAGAGGTTATTAATAACTCCCTGTTTAAATAATTTATTTTGCATTATAGGATGATACTTATATTTTAGATGTACAGAGAATAATATTTAGTTTTTTAGGCATTTGTCATTATTTCCTTCAAATACGTGTCATTACTCATACAAACAGTTTGCTTATAAATGAATTCTTGGAGTTTCTTGAATTGAGTGAAGAGATAATAAAATAATGCAATGATTAGGACATAGTGAAACAATGGAAAAATTACATCCAGGGAGAAAGCCAAGGTTTCCATCAGTGCTTTACTTCTGATAGCACAGCATATTTTAGAATACTCTCTATTTCCTTCATAGAAAATTTAAATCAGAGATCTGTGATCATATAGTCTGTCAATGTTGCTAATCAGTAAGAATACAGTGTTGATTTTAAAAGTGAAAAGTACCAATACATTTCACAAAAGATTCTACATTTGTGTCCCTGCCTTTACTGAAATACCATATAATCAAATATGAATTTCCATGTATTATTCATAATAGAATACTGTCACATATTTGATGTGGATTAAAGCATTAAAACGTTAGATACAAAAAATAAATATACTGTTTACAGCTTCCTTCCCTGTATCCTGATTCTAGCAGCGTATGAGGACAGCATCTTGATGGTGCGCGGTGTGAGTGACGTGGGGGGAAGAGAAGGGCGTTGAGGTCGGTTTGTGAGAGAGAGTTTTCTAGAGCATTTCAGAGGGTTATGGAATAAGATTTCGAAGAAGTCGAAATCGTGAAGGCTGCTTCTGCCTGTCCCCTCCTCAGTTCAGTTCAGTCGCTCAGTCATTCCCAACTCTTTGCGACTGCTCCCCTCCTGCTTTCCTTCTATAATTTCTACTGGCAGAAACAAGGAGTCCCCTAGGGAATAACTTGGAGAGGATGATGAGGACTTGGGTCGGGCTTTTTCTTTCAGGGCACAATAAGGGAGTCCCATCTGGAAGCAGAGGAAGAAGCCCAGGAAGAAAGAGACGTGAAGATGTGGCCTGAGTTCTGTGCTGAGAAACAGCGGGGTCTTTCTTCTTTGGTTCTGCTCTCTGTGATAGCATACAAACCAGTTGTATAAACAGGGCCTATTGCTGAAACCAAGAAGGAATTTTAAATTCATGTGAGAAGAGGATTCAGATGCATACTTGCCACCAAGACGTGGCATCCGGAAGGGTGTGAGTCCTGGTAGGGGCTGGAGTGATCCCTGTGGGTGAGGCACGTGGGTACATCCTTCTGGGAGAAGAGCTCTGTTCCCTGCTGGCTCTTGTCCTGATAAACTACTCTGTGGGCTGAAATTTTCCTCACTTTTGGTGAGACAGGAAGGGAATGCCCCTCTAAGGCATCCCGTGGAGAAAGTACGAACCTGGAGACCTCACCCTCAGACCCAATTAAGAAGCCTCATCTTGCCGACCCTTTGCTGTGGCCTCTGGGCCTCTTGGGAATGCAGTGCTCATCTCCCAGTGTTACTGCGACTTAGACTGTGGGGTCTCCCAAAGCCACAGCAGCACTTAGGAGACCAGCACTGAGTTGCCAAGCCACAAAAATAGCATTTTTGAGTTTCACAGAAGGACACAGTCACTTGAAGTCAATTTGGGGAATAAATACCATAGAGGAGCTGAGAGATGAGTGGAAGCATAGTTGAGCAGGAGTATAGACTCTGTAGACACACTGCAGCTGAGCTTCTCAGCATAGCTTTTGCTTTTCCATAGTCAGCTTTGTTCATGTACTTTCAATTAGTAATGATCCAAAGTGGACATTCACTCCCAGTGAACACTTTGCTGAGACCAGAAATGCTTTCCTTTGCAAATTGAATCATATTTATTCTCATGTTTTGTGTAAGCTCAATATAAAATCTGAAGTATGTCATTATTTATGTATTTACTTTTACTTTTTTATTTTTATATAATTTTAAAGTTTATACTCCATTTACAGATATTACAACATAGGCTATACTCCCCACATGGTACAATACACACTTTAAGTCCATCTTACACCAATAGTTGTACCTCCCACTCCCCTGCCCCATACCACACCCCCCAAACTGGTAAACGCTAGCTTTTCCTCTAGATCTGTGAGTCTGATTCTTTTATGTCATATTCACTAGACTGATGTATTTCTTAGATTCTACATATAAGTAATAATCATACAATATTTGTCTTTATCTGTCTGGTTTCTTATTTTTTGGTCCCACCACTTGGCTTGCAAGACCTTAGTTCCCTGACCAGGGATTGAACTGGGGCCCTGGCTACGAAAGCATCAAGTCTTAACCTCCTGATAGCCAAAAAATCTCCTGAGAGACATATTTTACTTAGCATGAGATCCTCCAGGTCCATCCATGTTGCTGGAAATGGTGACTTTTCATTCTTTTTATGATTGAGTAATATTCCATTATATATATATATATATATATATATATATATATATATATATACACACACATACATACACACACACACCACATCTTTAGTCCTCTGATGATGGATATGTAGGTTGCTTCTGTGTCTTGGCTATTGTAAACAGTGCTGTTATGAACATCAAGGTGCATGTATCTTTTTAAATTACTATATTTTTTTCAGATATATGCCCAGAAGTGGGATTGGCAGACCATGGGTATCTCTATGTTTATTTTATTTTATTTTTTTAGAAACTTCCATACTGTTTTCCACGTAGCTGCACCAATTTACATTCCCACAAAAAGTGTCCAAGGGTTCCCTTTTCCCCACATCCTTGCCAGTGTTTTTATCTGTGTTCTTTTTGACAGTCGCCATTCTGACAGATAGGAGGTGATATCTCATTGTGGCTTTGATTTGCATTTGCCTGATGGTTAGCCATGTTGAGCATCTTTTCGTGTGCCTGTTAGTCACCTGCATGTCTGCTTTGGAAAAATGTCTATTCAGTTCTGCCCATTCTTTAATTGGGTTGGTTGGTTGGTTGATGTTGAGTTCTGTATGCTGTTTATATATATTGGATATTAACCCTTTAACAGTTATATCATTTAGAAATATTTTCTTCCATTCAGTAGGTTGTCTTTTCATTTTATTCAAGGTTTCCTTTGTCGTGTAGAAGCTTTTAAGTTTCATTAGATCTCATTTGCTTCTTTTTGCTTTTATTTCCTTTACTTTGGGAGATGGATCCAAAAAAAATACTGCTTTGATTTATATCAAAGAGTGTCTACCTAGGTTTTCCTCTGATTTTTATAGTATCTGATCTTAAATCACTAAAACATTTTGAGTTTATTTCTTTATATGTTGTTAGAGAATGTTTTATTTTAATTTTTTTACTAAAGCATGCAGATTTAGAAAGATATATTCAGGTAGAAAATAAAAGCAAAGTCCCAAACAAAAATTAGTTTCCTCATCAATAAAACATGAATAAGACTGTATACTTCATAAAAAGTCATTATGTGGTTAAACATATGCATTTCTTCTTAAAATTATATTCCATACATGGTAAATTCTTTTGTAGATTTTAATGCTCTCAATACATTCACTTTTTAAATTCTTTAACAGCACTCATTTGTTAGCCAGTGATACCTAATGAGAAACAAATTTTCCTTCTTTTTAACATAAAATATTTCACACCTACAAGAGTATTATGTTACACATATGTAGAACATAAAGAAAAAGAACAAAACGTACATCATTCATTTGCTATGCTGCTTAAGAAATAACACATTTCCATTTACTTTTGGGGCCCAGATTTGGAAAAATTTCATATCTCCTTGAAAAAATATGTATTTCTTGAATATATTTACTGCACTCAGCAAGTTAAAACAAGTTTAGTTTACTGGACACATGTATACATATACACATATAAACTTGCTCAAACCTCCCCTGTCACTGTTTACTTTTGATCTGTCAACTACATAGATCAGTTCAGTTCAGTCGCTCAGTCGTGTCTGACTCTTTGCGACCCCATGAATCGCAGCACGCCAGGCCTCCCTGTCCATCAACAACTCCCGGAGGTCACCCAGATTCACGTCCATCGAGTCGGTGATGCCATCCAGCCATCTCATCCTCTGTTGTCCCCTTCTCCTCCTGCCCCCAATCCCTCCCAGCACAGGGTCTTTTCCAATGAATCAACTCTTCACATGAGGTGGCCAAAGTACTGGAGAGAGGTGTGTAAAAATATTCTACTGTGTTGGTAGAATTCTCTGTCCTGTTAGTTTTATCAGTTTTTGGTTTTATATGTTTTGTGCAGAGAAGTTTAGAATTACCACATACACATGAAATGAACACTATCTTAAGTAATGTTTTTTGTCTTACATATATTTTTCCATATTTTTATTTAAAACATTCTGTGCTTTTATTTTATAGTTTGAGTATTTCTTATCTAGGACTCATTTAGCTGAATTTTAAAATCTAATATTATGAACTTTTAATAATGCTGTAGTCTACAATTCTGAGAAGGCAATGGCAACCCACTCCAGTACTCTAGCCTGGGAAATCCCATGGACGGAGGAGCCTGGTAGGCTACAATCCATGGGGTCATGAAGAGTTGGACACAACTGAGCGACTTCACTTTCACTTTTCACTTTCATGCACTGGAGAAGGAAATGGCAACCCATTCCAGTATGCTTGCCTGGAGAATCCCAGGGACGGGAGCCTGGTGGGCCGCCGTCTATGGGGTCACACGGTGTCGAACATGACTGACGTGACTTAGCAGCTTAGCAGCAGTCTACAATTACTGTGACTCTTGATAGGCTGAATTGTCTCTAAGAGCACATGCTGTATTCTGGATTTTGTGTTTGTTTGTTTCAATTCTTATCTTCCTTGTATTGACTTTTTCCTCGTTCCCTGTTTTACCCTCTCCTGGTTTGAATATTATACATTCTACTTTAATTATTTTTGGTAGCTACCTAACTAAAATTGTATTTTCAACCATTGTCATTCAGTCACTAAGTCGTGTTCGACTTTTTGAGACTCCATGGACTGCAGAACAACAGGCCTCTCTGTCCCCCACTATCTCCCAGAGTTTGCCCAATATCATGTCCATTGAATCAGTGATGCTATCAAACCATCTTATTCTTTGCCATCCTCTTCTCCTTTTGCCTTCTTTCTTTCCCAGCATCAGGGTCTTTTCCAATGAGCTGGCTCTTCGCATCGGGTGGCCAAAATATTGGAGCTTCAGCTTCAGCATCAGTCCTTCCAATGAGTCTTCAAGGTTGATTTCCTTTAGGATTGACTGGTTTGATCTCTTTGCAGTCCAAGGGACTCTCAGAAGTCTTATCCAGCACCACAATTCGAAGCCATCAAGTTGTCGGCACTCAACCTTCTTTATGGTCCAAGTCTCACTTCTGTACATGACTACTGGAAAGACCATAGCTTTGACTATATGGACCTTTGTCAGCAAAGTGATGTCTTTGCTCCTTAATAACCCATCTAGGCTATTTACAATTACATGTACAAAAGTTAAAACTGAAGTTCTTGGTCACAGAGCCTCTGTCTTTGTTTCCAGGGAAGCCATTGGTTTCAGAGCTATATTGTATCTGAATTACTGCTCCTATTTCATGTTTCTCATTTGAGGATCTCCATTGTATCTGCTAAGCTCAAACATAAATTCAAACATAAAGTTATCCTTTTAAATATTTTATCCAGCATTTCTATCATTTTGTGGTAGTAAGTATGATGGATATTTAGTCTTCAGTATAAACTTCTTTATAAATTGTGAGTTTTACTTTTTTTCTCAAAATGACATATATATATATATATATATATATATATATATATATATATATATATATGTGACATTTCCATTCATAAGATGTATGATTTTACTATCTGACAGAACTGTGCATTTCTAAACCATTTACCATTTGGTATAAGACATGTATCATGTCCAGAAACACTAGTAATATATGGTAGAAATAGTATGAAGTAGTTTTTGAGGGACTGAAGGAAATGCTATGAAATTGCAGTAGAGGAGTTTTCATTTCAGTGGTCAGTGCTCTGCACAAATGTATTTTACAAAGCTTCCTTGAAACAGATCTATTTTTGATTGGACCCAATAGGGCAGATAAAAGGCCTTGTGTTTGAATTTTTTTAATTTACTTATATTTTAAATATTTTTTATTTTTTAAAAATTATTAAAGTATGATAGCACATACTTTCATAATTTACAGGAGACTTGGAAAATACAGAACAAAGTTACATATAGTTCCACTATGAATTACAATTATTTTTAAGTAAAGTAAGATTTTCAGTTGGAGTTTCAATATCAAACTTTGAAAAATTAATAGAATGAATATACAAAAATTAAAAGCACCATGAACCAATTCAACGTGATTAAATGTATACAATTTTCATACAACAGCAGAATACAGATTCTATTCAAGTCCCCATGCTGCTGCTGCTGCTGCTGCTGCTAAGTCACTTCAGTCGTGTCCAACTCTGTGCGACCCCATAGACGGCAGCCCACCAGGCTTCCCCGACCCTGGGATTCTCCAGGCAAGAACACTGGACTATAAAAAAAGAGATACTAGAATATATATGGGGACATAAAACAAGCTGCAAAAATTTCATAGTCTAAAGGTATTGAAATCATAGAGTCTGTTCTCTTATCACTGTGGAATTATGCTAGAAATCAATATATCAGTATCAAACTATATTTGGAGAAAAGTGTGATGTGATATTTACCAACAGAGATCTTTGACTTAGCCATCAGAAGCCTCAATAAAGTTAGAAAATTGAGAAAACACAGAGGGTGATTGCAGAGAAGAAAGCATTTAAATGAGAAATTAATACCAAAGATACTTTAAAAACCCCATGTATTTGAAAATCAAACATCCAATATTAAATCATGGGTGTACCTTAGAAGCCATAACAAAGAAAATTAGAAAATATATATAACAGAATAAAAATGAAAAAATGATTCATAAGAATCTGTTATATGCAGGCCAAGCTGCTCAATGCAGATAAATAAAATGTGAAATCTTGAATAAAGTATGAAAACAAATAATGGATACTAGCATAAAATTTTGTGAAATTTGAAAAAAAAATCTATATTTAACAATACTATATTGCAGGTCAGTTTTCTGTTTTTTACAACATAGTATTTCTTTCTCAGAATTCGATTAGAAGTTTCAAGCCTCATTCAAATTATTTTTGATTCACTGAAATGATAAGCTTTCTAGAGTTTTAGTAGTAATACTAGATGCCAGAATAAATGGAACTATATCAGTGTTTTGAGTAAGTGTAAATTAGAAATCTAGCATTCTATTCATATTTAGTCAACATATAAACTAAAATGTCATAAATGTTTTAGCTAAGCAATAGTTTTTGTTTTCTAAAGTATATATATTATAAATACTATACACACACAAGTTTTCCTACTATACTTAATATACTTGTTCTTCTTGTGAAAGAACAACAACAAAAGGGATGGACAAATTGGGGAACATAAACTAAATGAAATGGGAGCACAGAATATGAAATAATAAAAGTTCAACTAAATTGAAGTAAAGCATCATCATATAATGCAGTTGCTTTTAAAGATGGCTGCTCATTAGAATCACATCTGGAACTTTAGAGAAAAACAAAACAAAACCTGGACATTTGTATTTTTCAAAAAAATTCCTAGATATTTCTAATGTGTATCTGACTGGGACGACCCAGAGAGATGGTACGGGGAGGGAGGAGGGAGGTGGGTTCAGGATGGGGAACACGTGTATACCTGTGGTGGATTCATGTTGATATATGGCAAAACCAATACAATATTGTAAAGTTAAAAAATAAAATTAAAAAAAAATAAAAAGTGATTACATGTTTTTCTATTAAATGGTAGTTTTAGCTATAATTATTTTCTGTTGACCAATCATGATACAATGTTAAAAAAATAAGGAATAGTTACATAATCACAACAGTAAAAGATGTTTATCAGTTTTCACAGTCAATAGCTAGAGCCCCCTCAAAACAAAGTTATTTACAATTGCAAGCCATAATGTAAACCTGATTAACCTAACAATAGAAAATAATTGCATATAATTTGAGTGGTTAAGTAGAGTGATGTGGTAAGTGGAGGTGTATAGTCGCATGCTTTCGTCCACCCAGCCAGCCTATGTCTTTGGGTTGATGTATTTAATCCATTTATACTTAAGCTTCCCTGGTGGCTCAGTCGGTAAAGAGTCTGCCTGACCCAGGTTCGATCCCTGGGTGGAGAAGATCCCCTAGAGAAGGAAATGGCAACCCATTCCAGTATTCTTGCCTGGAGAATCCTATGGACAGAGGAGCCTGCTTGGGCTACAGTCCATGGGATCAAAAAGAGTTGGACATGACTGAGTGACTAACACTTCCACTTTCATTTTTTATACTTACGGTAATTACTGATATATATGATTCTACTACCATTTTCTTAACTGTTTTGTGTTTATTAATTGTAGTCTTTTCTTTCTCTTGTGTTTCCTGCCTAGAAAAGTTCCTTTAGCATTTGTTGTAAAGCTGATTCGGTGATATTGAATTCTAACCTTTGTTTGTCTGAAAGTTTTTGATTTCTCCATCAAATCTGAATGAGAGTCTTGCTGGGTAGAGTATTTTTGGTTGGAAGTTCTTCCTTTTCATCATTTTAAGCATATCATGCCATTCCCTTCTGGCTTGTAGAGTTCCTTTTGAGGAAATAACTGGTAACCTTATGGAAGTTCCCTTGTACGTTATTTGTCATTTTCCCCCTGTTGCTTTTAATATTTATCATTGTCTTTTTGTCAGTTTGATTACTGTGTGTCCTTGTGTGTTCCTCCTTGGGTTTATCTTGCCTGGGACTCTTGCATCTTCTCCATTCATTTTCCAAGATCAGGACCATCTTCATTATCATTATTCTGAATTATTTTTCTGGAAGATTTCCTATCTCCTCTTCCTTTAGTTATTTATCTGGGGTCTTATCTTGTCCCTTCACCTGGGACATAATCTTCTGCCTTTTCTTTTTGATTAACTTTCTGTGATGTACTTTTAATTCTGGCAACTGCACGATTGTAGTTCTTGCATCTTCTGTCTGCCCTCTGGTGGATGAGGCTAGGAGACTTGTGTAAGCTTCCTGATGGGATGGACTGGCAGTGGGAAGAACTGGGTCTTGCTCTGATGGGCAGAGATCAGTAAAACTTTAATCTGATTGTCTTCTGATGGGTGGGGCTATGCCCCTTTCCTGGTAGTTATTTGGCCTGAGGCAACCCAGCCCTGGAATCTGCAGGCTCTATGATGGGTCAGTGGTGGCTTCCAAGAGGGCTCCCACCAAGGGGCTCCTCCCAGCAGTGCTGCTGCCAGTGCCGTGCCCCTGTGGCAAGCCCCTGTTGACCCACATCTCTGCAGGAGACCACCCAACACTGCCAAGGAGATCTGGCTCAATCTTCTGTGGGGTCACTTCTCCTTTCCCTTGGGTCCTGGTCCATGCAATCTTTTGTTTGTGCCCTCCAAGAGTCAAGTCTCTGTTTCTCCCAGTCCCATGGAAGTGAAATCCCTCTGGCCTTCAAAATCATAATTCTGGGGGATTCTCAGTCCCATTGCTGGATCCCCATGCTGGGAAGCCTGATGCAGGGCTTAGAACCTTCACAACAGTGAGAGAACTGTTGATGTTACTATTCTCCAGTTTATGGGTCACCCACCTGGCAGGTATGGGATTGGGTTTTATCATGATTGTGTCCTTCCTACCATCTTGTTGCAGCTTCTTCTTTGTCTTTGCACGTGGGGTATCATTTTTGGTGTGTTGCAGCATTCTCCTGCTGATGAGTGTTCAAAGCTAGCTGCGATGTTGGTGCTCTCTCAGGAGGAGATGAGCACACATCCTTTTAATCTGGCATCTTAACCAATTTTGGGTCTGTGTTTGAAATTTTAAAAGTCAGAAAATCTTTACTTTGCAAACTGTTATGCTGTAGTATAAATCAGACACTAAGTCAGAAGTTGACAACCTGGTGCACTGGCTAAATCTGGGTTACCATTTTTTTTTTTTTTAAGTTTAATTGAAACACAGCCATGCTTACTATTTACATACTGTGTGTGCCACTGTCCTGCTAACTACGGTAGAACTGAGTACTTTCAACAGAAGTTTCCTGGCTCACAAAAGCTTAAAATATTTACAAACTGGCCTTAGACCATAAAATTTGCCAATACCCAAACTAAATCATATTCTATATCACACATTCATAGAACAGCTTTTTCCTAGCCTAGCTTTCCCCTTTGCATTATATATATTTATGATTTGGTGGCTCTCACAATAAATATTTATGCATGTACTCTTGGTCTGCTTAGCATTTTAGAATGGGTCAAACTGCTCTTCAATATATTGATCAGATATTCTTATATTCATTAAACCAAATATCAAAATATCCTTCTCTGAGCTGAAATTTGCTGGCTTCTAAACTAGGGAAGTTTTAGATTCTAAACTACTTTATGTGCTAGTGCAACTGTGTTTACTTTAATTATGGAAATTTTTTTTCCTTTTTTTTAAATTTTATTTTTAAACTTTACAATATTGTATTAGTTTTGCCAAATATCGAAATAAATCTGCCACAGGTATACCTGTGTTCCCCATCCTGAACCCTCCTCCCTCCTCCCTCCCCATACCCTCCCTCTGGGTCATCCCAGTGCACCAGCCCCAAGCATCCAGTATCGTGCATCGAACCTGGACTGGTGACTCATTTCATACATGATATTATACATGTTTCAATGAACTAGAAAAAGTGTCAATTGGTAAAGCAGGAAAGGGATTTCAGAATTTTTAATCATTAAAGTTTTGCTTAAAAGTTGTTGATGTTAAAAGGAAAATATAATAAAATCCTAGTATTTCAACAAATATAGTGCTAAGAATTAACTTGATTCAGTTTCCAGGGAGTCCCAGACCCCCCATGGTTATTGTAGAAGTGGAACATCACACAAACTGCATTAATTAACAATAGCATGTGTTTTCTTTGATCATGGAGAACTCACATCCAGAAAGAAGCTTAGATACACAGATGCATCTGCTTAGACATTTCCCATGAGTTTGTCTTCTGGTGTAAGAGACAATGACTGTTAGGCCTGGGAAATGCTCTCTGTTCTCATTTACTAAACAAAGGCAGCTTCCTCCGGGGATTTAGAGGATGTCACCCTGCTCTGTTTCTGTTTGTAGTAGTCTGAGAGAGAGGAGTTTGGACTGATGGGAAGGCTATGTAGCCTCAATCACATTAAGTGTGAACATTCTTCGTCTTGGGGAAATGCTTTGCTTCAGCAAATTTAGTTGTCCCACTTCCAGTAGTTATCAATAAAGAGGAATAGGGATCCTCATACGTAAAAGGTGGGAGAGAGCCAGTAAAACTGGGGCATGTAAAAATCTGAATATTTTCAAGTTATGGTTTAGAACTTGTAAGGTGATGCAGCAGATCTAAGCAAGCTCAACTATTATATATATTATATTATATATTCATATATATTAAAGTGAAAGTGAAGTCACTCAGTTGTGTCTGACTCTTTGTGACCCTGTGGACTGTAGCCTACCAGGCTTCTCTGTCCATGGGATTCTCCAGGCAAGAATATTGGAGTGGGTTACCATTTCCTTCTCCAGGGGATCTTCTGACCCAGGGATTGAACCCGGGTCTCCTGCATGAGAGGCAGACACTTTAACCTCTGAGCCACCAGAGAAGCCCATATATATTAAACATATATATTATATATTAATAATTATATATTAAATCTATATTCATCTAAAAATTTATGTGTGTATGTATATGTATGTGTGTATGTATATGTATGTGTGTGTGTGTGTGTGTGTATATATATATATATATATATATACACATATGGAGATAAATGTCATACTCTGTGTACTGTGTGAAATGTTTGATGCCAAACAAAAGTCTCCAGGAATGGAAGTGAAGACAGCTTGCTTAGCCATGTAGCTTAAAATAGTCAACTCCCAAGCATGCATTATACTTCATGAATTCAATTTACTGTGACAAACTTCTTACAGATAGTAATCAGTATTTGGGACTTCCCAGATGGCTCACTGGTAAAGAATGCAGGAGATGCAGGTTTGATTCCTGGGTGGTGAAAATCCCCTAGAGAAGGAAAAGGCAACCCACTTCAGTATTATTGCCTAGGAAATCTTAAGGACAGAGGAGCTGGTGGGCCAAAGTCCATGGGTTACAAAAGAGTCAGACACAACTTAGCAACTAAACAAGAACAACAAAACAAATCACTATTAGACTTCAAACAGAGTAAGACAAAATTTCAAAGCAAATTCTGTAGAGTTGGCCTAAGAACATTGTATAATTTTGCCTCAGTTGTATACACACATACTTATTGTTGTAAAGTGTTGAGTCCCAGTAAAATACTTTGAAAACTGCCTGTCAAAGAAGCAGAGGCAATGATTGGATACAGGAATTCCACTGTTGGGGAAAATAGTGATTATTTAGAGTCAACTAATATATGGTTCAATGCTTTTGCAGTATGGTTAGAGGAGAAATGAAAAGTAAAAGTCGCTCAGTTGTGTCCAACTCTTTGCAACCCCATGGACTATACAGTCCATGGAATTCTCCAGGCCAGAATACTGGAGTGGGTATCCTTTCCCTTCTCCAGGGGATCTTCCCAACCCAGGGAGCGAACCCAGGTCTCCCACACTGCGGGAGGATTCTTTACCAGCTGAGCCGCTGGGGAAGCCCATTATTGAGGGAAGTGGCTTTATATGTTTTACTTTAGTTTAAGTAACTAGATGTCTCCTCTGCTAGGAAAAGGTGGTTTTTTTTCCCCAGCTCCTTCATCTACTTAGTTTGTGCCCATTTTCTCTTCTGTCTAGGAGATTGCATCAACAATTTGAAAGCTATAAAGAACAAGTGAGGAAAATAGGGGAAGAAGCACGGCGCTACCAAGGAGAGCACAAGGACGATGCTCCGACCTGCGGGATTTGCCACAAGACCAAGTTCGCCGACGGCTGTGGCCACCTGTGCTCCTACTGCCGCACCAAGTTCTGCGCGCGCTGTGGGGGCCGCGTGTCTCTGCGGTCCAGCAACGTGAGTACCGTGGCCGCGAGCATCCAGCGTCCTTGAGCGCAGGTGGATGCGCCCCACTTGCGCCTAGCCACTCAGGGGATGAGTGATGCAAAGAATTCACAAAAGATGCTCTTCGTATGTATGCATCTCAACAAATGATTGCCACTCAAAACCAACAGGTTACTCGTGGGAGCACATTTGTTTTCTGAAGAAGGTCGGAAATTTATATTTAGTGTCAGGAATTATGAAAGGCTTGAAAGTTGTTGTGGCCAGTTCTTGTACAAAGCAACAAAACCTAACAACTTACCTTTAGTTTCTGCAACATGTTTCAGATTGAATGAAGATAAAATCAATAGAATTTGTATGGCATTAATTTAATCCAGTATAATCATTTATGAAGTGATAATTAGCCTCTGTGAGAATCACTTCATTTACTATCAAGTCTAAGAAATGTAGTACTAAGTTTATCTCATGAAAATTATTTGGATATTTAAAGAGTGTGTCAAAATACTGTTTGTTTTTATTTTTAATTTCATGGAGTCTTGCACTTATGTCTCCCTAATTTGGAAAAATCATAGTTAGAATTAAAGTGAAGTTACCACTCAATATTGTTTTTTAGTAGTATATTTGAGTTGTCAGTAGGGTATTTTCTAAAATCTCTCTCAGGGGAATTAAGACATTCAGTAAAATAGATGCATTATTATACTTAAGATGAGCCTACTATTACCTTTGTAGCTTTAACTTATCTGAAAAACAACTTCTTTATATATGAAATTGTATGGTAATAATTACTATATATAGTTGTTATGAAAATTAAAACAGTTCTAATTTATACACATTTAATTTTTCTTTAGGTTCCATTCTTTTGACCATATAAGAATTTTTTTCCTCCTAAAAATTATGTGTTTTAGTTAATCTTCATATGCTACCTTACAGACTTTCTAGAGCAACTTTGGATTGAGATCTTGTTTGGCACATGAGAAGTGCACAGGGTCTACTTTTGGAATAATATCTCACAAATAAAAGCTGTGATGATATTCAAAATATTTAACAACTCATGCAGCACCCTGAAAAGTGTTGGCCCTGAACAGTACAATGCAAAGGGGTTAAGTGTTAATTCAGACTGAGTATGCATAGAGTTGGATGCTTTTAAATTCACATTATAGGTTTGAAGCAAGCCAGTAACAGAGTCAAACTCACGTTTTAAACAGGAGATGTGTTTAAAGGAGATTGAGCTAAGGGATACTTATGCTTTCAAAGAGAAACCCAGGCCTAATGAAGTTCATCTATCTTTACTATACCCATTCAATCTTGAGAAAAATTAAAATTAAAAAAAATAAAAGAAAGCACAACTTACAATTTTTAATCTTGGGCAAAAGACAAAAATTGTATACAGTTGGTATTTCCTGTGACATTGTAAATGTTAAATTCGTATTAGAAATAAATCAACCTTGTGAGATAATTTATGGCTAAAATAGTATATTTCTATTCTCTCTTTATTTATTACAAACACTTCCCTTTCTTACATTTTTCCAATTCATAACTATAAATATTTTAAAGACAATTTGATACAAGTATTCATTCAAAGTTTATGCATTTTAATATAATCTTTTCAATAATAAGTAAGCCAAATATGGTAGCAAATTTTTTCTTTCTAAAAAATATTTTAAATGTAGACTTAATAATCCAACTTCTAAAAAAATTCTGAAATTGTAGTGTCCAACTTTTGTACCTACCATGTAGCAAGATGAGCATATGTGCATTTCGAATGAAGGATTGAATAGTGACTATTTTTTGGTAAGAATAAACATTTACTTTTCAAAGTACCTGTATTTTTATACTTTAAAGTAACATATGACTGTTTTCTTAAAATCTGCTTATTAATACGTGCCTTATTTTTATTTTTCTCTTCTTTTCTCTCTCCCTTCACTCCGCTTCCTTGGATGCTTTCCCAAAGGAGGACAAAGTGGTTAGAATCCATGATTTCTTTTCTATCACTTGTTATTTCAATGTTGTGAATTTTATTAAGAGAATGTTTCACTTTCAAAAAGAAATTAAATGCTAGGAAGAGCTCATTCCCATTTCTCATGGAAAAATAAAATGAACATCTAGGAGCATTACAGAGTTTTATATTAATAGGCAAAGACTGGGTAATAGTCACGGAAATAGTGATATTTTAATATAATTAAATCATTATCAAACTCATTTGTGCTCTTAGCTCCCTGAGTTCTGAGGATGATCTATTTGCCTTTAGGAACAATAATGCCTAATGAGCTCTACCTTTCTCAACACTCTTTAGATGCATAGACAGATGATTTGAAACTTTCTGGTAGAAGAAATGGAATGCATTAATTTAGTAGAGAGGAAGGATCAAATTAGGATCAAGAGCTCAGAATAAAATGATATTTTTCTGGAACACAAGTAGTAAAGTTGTCATATTGAACCACAGTTTTGCTCTTTTCTTTTCCCTCATTCATTGAAATCACTCCCTCAGGGAGTAAAAGTTCACCTTTAATTTTTATCAACCTTGGAAACCACAGAGGCTGTACTCAGTAAGATAGGAGATAAGTGACATCTTCAATCAGCCTGTCCTTTGTATACATACTATACACTTCCGTTTGGTGTAAATTTCAATTCCCCCCAAACTCATTAATTTCCCAGTATGAGACGGAGGCAATGAGCATTTCAGGTTCAATATATCAACTCAGCTGACCCTGTTCAACTGTTTTTAATTTTAGATTACATACTATAGTGCATAGGTAGTCAGTGTGACATTAAGTTGAACATTAATTTGTGTTTTTAAGTTTGTTGCTAGTGTATGTTATCAGTTTTTTTTTCTATGAATAAGAAATTAGGTTGAAAATTATGCGGTTTAATTATTTTCACTGCATCTGCTTGTAACATGGGTGGTATGTGAGATCATTTTAAGAGTTGTTATTTTAATGCAATACAGGTTTCCCATGCTATCTGAAAGTAGAGTGTTTCCAAATGGCATATAAAAGGAAGAATCAATTACCTCTGGACACATCTTGCTAACAGACGCACAAAATAAATGAGATAAAGCACAGATTATCCAGAGACACAGGTCAGAGTATGGTGGCCAGATGCTGAGATGCTGGTGGGTGTGGGAAAGGAGCCTGGTGGTCCCACTCTCTCTGCTGTGGCTGAGCACTGCCTCTATAACAGCTCACTCTAAAACAAACACAGCATGCTGTTTTCACATCTCACCTTTTTTTCATAAAAGTGAAAATCCTTTTTGAATTTCCTTCATTTAGTCAAAACAGGTACAAGTACAGGTCTTTCATGAAAGTAAAGTGGAAAAGAAGTAACTTTTGAAAAGTGAAGGATACCAGTAGTGTATCACGTTAGAAAAAAGAAATTATAATATCACACTTTTGGTTTCATGAATATTATTACTTTGGACACTTTGAATTTGAAGTGTAGATAATTTTTAAATCCTTTAAAAAATAAAAGTTAAGTACATAAATAATGCTAGTGTCATGCAGAACTGGTGATAAAACTTTAGCCACTCCGTAGAACTGGCCGGGTTGACTGTTCTGTATGTGCTTGTTATGATTACTGACTCTGTAACAAGAATTCAGGTGGATTTTGTGGTTCTCAGGCTAATGACAAAATTAAAAGACCTATAAAATACAATAGCTTTCAATTATTTTCTTCACTTTGATTAGAATGTATATATCTTAAACCTACCATTTATGTTCAAGTAGTTGGTCATAATTTCATTAAAACCCATCGTAGCCAATTGAGGTTGTTCAATGAATTACTTTCTAGTCCAAGGAAACTGAAACCAGATTTTGTCTTTGTGTTAAATAGCTGAGTATTAAGCAAAGTGCTTACTGTTTCTTTCTCTATTCCTCTGGCATCTTTTATTTTTAATGGAGAAATTATAATTTGCAAATGTGTGTGTAGCGGGAGGAGGCGGCTGTTGGTATAAGAGGAAAGCAGAGAGTAATAGGATGAATAAAACCTTTCTAAAATCAATCTCCATCTTGATCAATGCAATGATAATGAAGTCTACATAGGTGGTTAAATTGATGAATAATGTGACTAAAATACTACTATATATGATATGAAGACCTAAGGTTAGCTAAGATATAAATATTTCTTTATTGAGTCCAGTGAAAAATATTCATGACCCTATTTTTTTTTTTTTTTTTTTACAGCCTGGCAATGTTTTATTTTAAAATTTTACTGTTAGTCTAAATCAGCTCTAGTAATTTGGGAGAGTGTATACTTGCTTAGAAAGAAAATGACTTGTCATATATAGTCACTTTGCAATTGACCCATAATAGTTCATAAGAGATATGCAAAGAGTTGACTCATTGGAAAAGACTCTGATGCTGGGAGGGACTGGGGGCAGGAAGAGAAGGGGACGACAAAGGATGAGATGGCTGGATGGCATCACTGACTCAATGGATTTGAGTCTGGGTGAACTCCGGGAGTTGGTGATGGACAGGGAGGCCTGGCGTGCTGCAATTCATGGGGTCACAAAGAGTCGGACACCACTGAGCAATTGAACTGATATTATTTTTGTAATGTTTATTTATATTATTTTAAAGTGCACACTTTCAGAGATAAAATGGCAGTTTTTACTTCATCAAAAGGTCTCTCCAAAGTCTGAATACATAGGGGTTCTGAGAATTTCCCCACAACCTGTTTAAATTGTTTTGGTCTTTGTTTTATCCTCTGCAGAGTATTGAATTTAGATAAATCCTTTGGTAAATTAACAATTTGCTTTTACTAAATCGACTGAATTGAGTCCTCTAAGTTCAATTCCTTAGGGTTTTCCTTAAATTTTCATCAGTATTTCCTTTTGGAGAGGGTGATTGACTGTCAAAGCAACTAAAAATGAACTACCTTGCTACTTTTCTATTTAATCTTTATTTTCATACAAAAGAAGCGTCATGTATTATAAGTTGAGTATTTTGTAATAAATGTAAGCAATATTCAGAAAACAGAACATGACCATTTTCTTTGCTGTTTTATTTAAATGTGAAAGCTAAACATATCTACCTTTTAAATGTCATGTATAAAAATAATAAAACCTCTTTTTCTATCAAGATAATAATTAATGAGGGTCAGTGTTTACAAAGTCATGATTTTTTAAACTGGCTCCTCATATGTTTTCATTGGTGTTTATTTATATAATTATGCTAAATGATATGCTGATAAAGTAAGTATGTTTTTGTAGAAAACAATTCATAAAGTGTAAGGGTTGGGTGGAATGGGATAGCACCAACTGAGTTTGGAATTGGTCTCATCCTAAGGTGTTATCTGTGGAATAATTGACACTTGACATCATAAAAAACTGCTCTCATAGACTCTGTTTTAAATGCCAAACTTATTTTGTATTTTCTCTCACTAGGGTTAGATAAAGAAAAGCAACTCAGTAGAAGTATATCCATTTAAAAAAATTATTTGCATGATTGCATTATTTATTCTTATGAAAAGAACCCTCAGAATTATCCATATTTAGTCCATGATATGATGAGTCATCTAGTCACAATTTTCCACACTCACTCTTGGAAAAAAATGACTGAAGAGTGTTCCTGGACCCACTTTCATGTTCCCTCTTTCTCTCTCTATTTATTCATTTTTTTTGTGGTAGACGTTTTGGTAATGGTTTTCTCTGTAAGAGTGTTCTCTTAGAGATTCTGCCCAAAAAGATAGTATGGGCCTAAGTAGAGAAGTTTATAAACATATCAGTAAGGAAATGTAGGGTAAATTGAGAGGAGGACATTCACTAAGCAATTTAATTGATTAAATTTGTTAAGGTGCCTCTTAATGTATTGTGCTTGTCCCAGTTGTTGTTATTATTGTTTAGTCCCTAAGTTGAGTCTGACTCTTTGTGACCTCATGGACTGTAACCCGCCAGGCTCCTCTCTGTACATGGAGTTCCCAGGCAAGAACACTGGAATGGGTTGCCATTTCCTTCTCCAGGGGATCTTCCCAACCCAGGAAACCTTCTGCATTGGCAGGTGGATTCTTTACCACTGAGCCACAAGGGAAGCCTGCTTGTCCCAGAGAGAGGGGTAAAACATCAAGTTGTAAAGACTTTTATTAGATAATTCAGAGTTTTTATTCCAAATCTGTTTTAAGAATTTGCTACACTGTTCTTCAGGAATTTTAATCTCTTGAATTTAGCCTTCCTGTCCTGGAAATGCTTGTAATATTTAATAATTAGGAAGTTTATAGTCCTGGTTTTGCCCCCACTCCACAAACCATTTTTAAAATGTTTAAACAATTTCTTTCCAGAAATCACAATTTCACAACAAATGTTCAATACAGATGCATCTTAGGGTGCAGAGAAACCCCTTTTAGTTTCAGGAAAGGGGCTGTGGAAGTCAGAACTTTCACAAAGGCAGACTAACCCATGGCAAACTCTCTGGTATTTTGAAACTTAAGTTGTCAGATCTGTTTCTCATTTGCCTAGGAGTGGAATTACTGGATTTCATGATAGCCCTATGTTTAACAATTTGAAGAACTGATCGTTTCCCCAAGCAGCTGCATAGCAGTGTTTATGGGTTCCAATTCTCCACATTCTCATCAACACTTGTTACTAGCTGGCTTTATTTTTACTCTAGCCATCATGTTGCATGTGAAGTGATGTTATATCCTGTTGCGCTTTTCACAAAGCTGTTTTTAAACCAAAATTATCAAACTAATTTGATATCTCCAAGAATTCACTTTGTATCTTACAAAATAAAAATGTTTCTAAGTTAGCAATTTCTTGAGAATGAATTTTTTTAAGCTTCCATATTCAAAGTATTAGCCGTTTGGTTTATTTCTTTAGTGATTCCTTGTCTCTTATGTTACAATTACACAACTACTTAATAATCTACATAAACCAATCAGAACAGGAGCTCTGTTGAGTTTAGGATAACTTGGAATCTAACATCTGTCTGCTTAGACCATCTATCCCTAGGATGCACACAAAGTTAGAGACTTTATTACCAATTGAAAAGACTGTTTTTTTAAACACATAGTGAGAACTAGCAGCTTCTGTTTTTCCACTCAGCCATAGGCCCAAAATTAAAACAGATATTTAAGCCCAGATTTTAAAAGATCATTCTTTTTTCAGCGTGTGCAAGATACTTTTTGAGTCATGTGAGCTTGCAGCAGTATGCAAACAGACCCACATAGAGACTAACCATCAACCAGACTTTTTGTCATCCGCCACCCAGCTTTCCATACCTCCCTGCGGTCTGCCTCCAGCTGATTTCAGTAGTAGACAGATTCCCTGTCATTGCTGCTGCTAGTGGGGAATACATTTTAAGTTGCAAACAAAGCCTATTTTATCTGATATTAGTATAGTTACTCCAGCTCGATTATGTTTGCTTTTTGCATGGTATATCCGTTTGTATTTGTTAAAATTGAATCATACAGTTATCTTTGAATCTAAAGTGTGTCTCATATAAATGACACGTACTTAGGTTTTGGATTTTTTTTAGTTCACTCTAACAATCTCTGCCTTTTGACTAGATTTTAATGCATTCATATTTAACATTATTACTGATATGACCATATTTTTTCTCCTAGTTCACATTTTGCTTTTTATGTTTTTTGATTCTCTGTTTCTCCTTTACTACTTTCTTTTGCATTGAATGAATTCTAGGCATGCCTTAAATATTTCAGTGATTTTTAACTATATTTATGATGTATTTTCTTAGTGACTCTAGATTTTCCAGTTTGCAACTTTTTTTCTAGTTTTATTGAAATATAATTGACATGCAACGTGTAAATCAAAGAAATTCAATGTGATGGTTTGCTGCATATACCTACAAATCCATCTTGACAGAATCTACTTCAGCTTTACACTACCTTAATTCAAGTGAAAGATGTTTTTCAAGATTTTTTTTTTTTTTGATGTGGACCTTTTTCAGAGTATTTATTAAATTTGTTACAATATTTCTTCTGTTTTTTTTTTTTTTTTAATTTTCTGCCCCCCAAGGCATGTGGAATCTTAGTTAACCCACCAGGGATCAAACCCACACCTTCTGCATTGAAAGGCGAGGTCTTAACCACTGGCCTGCCCAGGAGATCCCATAAATGTTAATTCTACATAGCTCTATGCACCTTTCTCCCTTTTTGGTGCTATTATTTTTATATATTTTATGTCTATATATTTTACAAATCCAATAATACGTTGTTATAACTAACACTTTATATGGTTTTGCCTTTTAATAAAGCCAAGAGAGGAAATGAGAGCAAGTATATATTTATAGGATCTGTTATGTAATGTTCTTATTTACTATTTTTGGTTCTCTTCATTTCTTCCTGGGGATTCAAGATACCATCTGGTGTCATTTCCCAACTCCAATTCATAGTTGCTTCTATCCATCTCCTTTGTTCTGTTATTGCCAAATCTATCTGATTTCTTTACATTATAGGCTTAACAATGCTAGTATATTAATACTGTTTTATACTATTTTTAAATAATTTAAGATAATGAAGAAATATGAAATTATACTTTTATAATTACCCCTATAATTATCTTTATCAGAGTTCTTTTTTATGTGAATTCATGTTTATATCTACCCTAAAGACTTTCCTTTAGTATTTCTTAAAAGTGAGTTTCCTAGCAATGAATTCTGTCAGATTTTGTTTACCTAGGAATATATTTCACCTTCATTTTTGAAAAATAGTTTGCTGAATGTAGAATTTTTGGTTAATAGTTTCTTTTTCTTTCTTTTAGCACTTCAAATATACAAAAAAAGAAAAAAGAAAACCAAATATACCATCCCACTGCCTCTGACCGCCACTGTCTCTGATGAGAAGTCAACTGTTAATCTTACTAAAAGCCCATGTGTGTGTGTGTGTGTGTGTGTGTGTGTATGTGTGTGTGTGTGTGTGTGTGTGTAAGATGAGTGTATTTTCTCTTGTTATTTTCAAGAATTTCTCTTTTCCTTTTGTTTTCAGTGTTTATTGTGATGTGTATGTATCTGGATAATGGATCTCTTTGCGTTGTTCCTAGCTGGGTTCATTGAGCTTCTTAGATGTACAGATTGATGATTTCCATCAAATCTGGGAAGGTTCAGCTTTTAATGCTTTGTGTTTGAAAGGAATTTCTTTCTCTCTGTCCTCATTATGGCAGCTCCTACTACACATATATTCGTGTGGCTGATAGTCTTCTACATTTCTTCAGGGTTCTGTTCATTTTTCTTCATTTTCATCCTTGTTTTCACCAGGTTTCATTATCACTATTTATCTTTATATTCATGAATTCTGTATTCTGCCAGTTTAAAACTTAATATTGAATCCCTCTAGTGATTTTTTCATTTTGAATAATTTTATTTCTTTAATAAGTTATATATCTTTATCTTCTCTATTAGATGAGATGTTGTTTTCCTAACTTCTTTTATTCTTTGAGCATGCTCATTTTAGTTCTTTGAACATATTGGCAACAGTTTTTTTAAATGTCTTTGTCAGGTATGTTCAACATCTGGGCCTTCTCTGAAGAAGGTTAGTCATATTTCTGTTTCTTTGGATGCCTCATAATTTATAGTTGCATATTGGCCATTTTAGATAGTATATTGTAGCAGATCTGGATACCGATCCCTGTCCTGAGTCCCAGGGCTTATTTTTGATTGCTTGTTTCTTTATTGGTTTCATGAGTTGGCTATATTATTTCAGTAAAGCCTATTTCCCCTGTAGTGTGCAGCCTCTGATGTTTCTCAGTTCAGTTCAGTTCAGTCACTCAGTCATGTCCAACTCCTTGCGACCCCATGAATCGCAACACTCCAGGCCCCCTGTCCATCACCAACTCCCAGAGTTCACCCAGACTCACGTCCAGTGAGTCAGTGATGCCATCCAGCCATCTCATCCTCTGTCGTCCCCTTCTCCTCCTGCCCCCAATCCCTCCCAGCATCAGAGTCTTTTCCAATGAGTCAACTCTTCGCATGAGGTGGCCAAAGTACTGGAGTCTCAGCTTTAGCATCATGCCTTCCAAAGTAATCCCAGGGCTGATCTCCTTCAGAATGGACTGGTTGGATCTCCTTGCAGTCTAAGGGACTCTCAAGAGTCTTCTCCAACACCACAGTTCAAAAGTATCAATTCTTTGGCACTCAGCCTTCTTCACAGTCCAACTCTCACATCCATACATGACCACAGGAAAAACATAGCCTTGACTAGACGGACCTTTGTTGGCAAAGTAATGTCTCTGCTTTTGAATATGCTATCTAGGTTGGTCATAACCTTCCTTCCAAGGAGTAAGCGTCTTTTAATTTCATGGCTGCAGTCACCATCTGCAGTGATTTTGGAGCCCCAAAAAATAAAGTCTGACACTGTTTCCATTGTTTCCCTATCTATTTCCCATGAAGTGATGTGACCGGATGCCATGATCTTTGTTTTCTGAATGTTGAGCTTTAAGCCAACTTTTTCACTCTCCACTTTCACTTTCATCAAGAGGCTCTTTAGTTCCTCTTCACTTTCTGCCATAAGGGTGGTGTCATCATGGGCAAAACTTTACCATGTATGCATCAGTCTTGCCTTCCCATCAGAGATGCTGGTGTTTTTAACCAGACTGTCTTTAACCATCATTCTCTTTTCTTGGTCTCCAAGTTAAGATTTTAACTATTCTGCTCAAATTGGAGCCAGTCTTTAAAACCTGTTCCATTTCCAGGCTCTTCTCTGTCTCCATGGTTCTTTCTGCTCAGCTTCTTGCTTGCCTTTTGTTTTCCTTGTTGTTATCATAGAGCTGTCGGTCTTCTCCTTACAGCTGGGCACCAAAATCTGCATTGCTTTTGACTGTGCTGCTCTGCTTGAATGTTCCTAATCTCTATTCCAGATAAAATCCATTCTCCTAGAGAAAAATACAGAGCTCCTTATTCCTGTGTATGACTTGCCTCTTCTCCTAGTCAGAACTCCATGTCACTGTTCTGGAGCTAAGGTTAGGGACAACAGCCTGCTTCTCTCGGCCAGACATTCCTGCTCCATGAGTGTGGCACTGGATGAAGTCACTAACTCCTGATAGGCTTGATGTACTTTTCCTCATGTGGAACCTCCACTCCATGAGGTAGCTGAGATAAGGATGTTTGGGGTCCCACAGTCTTGGCCTGCCCAGCAGAGGTAGAGTTTTAACCCTACAACTGGGAGATGGGTGGGGGAGGCAAAACAAAGGCAAACAGCCTTTGCCTGGAGGAGAGATTCTACATGATGGAGCTGGAAGTGGAGATAAGGAGCACTGGTGGCCTTACCTGCTAGGGCAGATGCTATAATGCTTGACCAGGGCTGGAGGTAGTGCACTCACTCAGGTAGAACTTCCATCTTTCTGAGCTTCGAGGGGAGAAGGAAGGGAGTGGGTTGTAGCTCAGAAGCCACAGACCCTCCCTCACTGTTCTGATGGATTTTAAGTAGAGTTTCTTGAATAAAACTTTCTCCATTTGTTATATGCCCTTCAGACAATTTCTAGGGATTTTAAATGGTTACTTTTGAAAAGTAATTTTCACCAGTCATGGAGAAGAAGTCTGAAAAGCTCCTCACTTTATGATTCTAGAAATGCCTTTCAAAGAAACTCTTGATGGTTCTATGTTAAAACTCACCTATTCACTTATTAATTCATTTTTCATTTTATTATTAGTTTATTCTTTCTCACATGAGGTTTTTATATATAATTTTGTCCTTTTAGAATTAACTACTATTTGATTCAACAAACACAATTTTGATGGGGATACATGCCAAGATGCATTCTTTTTGTTTAATTCATGTAAAATTATTTCTGTGAGCTTATTATTTCATAAATCCAGATTAAAATTGTGAGTGTGCATGTGTTGTTTTGACGCATAAAAATATTTAAGAAACACCACATTAAGGAAAATAAGATTCTCAAAACCTTCCTCTTAGTGTACATGATAACAAGTATTGGATAATTCTATAAACATTCCTACTCAACTTTTTAGTGCCACAATATCTGTGCTTATTTGTTTTAAAGCCACAAGTTTAATAAACTATGACTACTCCCCATATTCTATATGTTATTTTCTTTTTTTCATGTTAACATTTTATTTAAACCAGTAAAAGCACCATACTTAACAGAAGTCTGTCCAAAATAAACATGCAATATAAACTTTCACATTTTCTATTTAGTAAAGCTGTTTTGGAGAGATCTTTAAAAGTTTATAAAGTATGTTCTAAATTTATTAACTTTGCATACACTTAAATATTTTTAAGTATGTGACAGAATTTGGTCCACTGAAGAAGGGAATGGCAAACCACTTCAGTATTCTTGCCTTGAGAACACCATGAACAGTATGAAAAGGCAAAATGATAGGATACTGAAAGAGGAACTCCCCAGGTCAGTAGGTGCCCAATATGCTACTGGAGATCAGTGGAGAAATAACTCCAGAAAGAATGAAGGGATGGAGCCAAAGCAAAAAGAATACCCTGCTGTGGATGTGACTGGTGATAGAAGCAAGGTCTGATGCTTTCAAGAGCAATATTACATAGGAACCTGGAATGTCAGGTCCATGAATCAAGGCAAATTGGAAGTGGTCAAACAAGAGATGGCAAGAGTGAATGTCAACATTCTAGGAATCAGCGAACTCAAATGGACTGGAATGGGTGAATTTGACTCAGACAATCATTATATCTACTACTGCGGACAGGAATCCCTCAGAAGAAATGGAGTAGCCATCATGGTCAACAAAAGAGTCCGAAATGCAGTACTTGGATGCAATCTCAAAAATGACAGAATGATCTCTGTTCATTTCCAAGGCAAACCATTCAGTATCACAGTAATCCAAGTCTATGCCCCAACCAGTAACACTGAAGAAGCTGAAGTTGAACGGTTCTATGAAGACTTACAAGACCTTTTAGAACTAACACCCAAAAAAGATGTCCTTTTCATTATAGGGGACTGGAATGCAAAAGTAGGAAGTCAAGAAACACATGGAGTAACAGGCAAATTTGGCCTTGGAATACAGAATGAAGCAGGGCAAAGGCTAATAGAGTTTTGCCAACAAAATGCACTGGTCATAGCAAACATCCTCTTCCAACAACACAAGAGAAGACTCTACATATGGACATGACCAGATGGTCAACACTGAAATCAGACTGATTATATTCTTTGCAGCCAAAGATGGAGAAGCTCCATACAGTCAGCAAAAACAAGACTGGGAGCTGACTGTGGCTCAGATCATGAACTCCTTATTGCCAAGTTCAGACTTAAATTAAAGAAAGTAGGGAAAACCACTAGACCATACAGGTATGACCTAAATCAAATCCCTTATGATTATACAGTGGAAGTGAGAAATAGATTTAAGGGCCTAGATCTGATAGAGTGCCTGATGAACTATGGAATGAGGTTCGTGACGTTGTACAGGAGACAGGGATCAAGACCATCCCCTGGAAAAGAAATGCAGAAAAGCAAAATGACAGTCTGGGGAGGCCTTACAAATGGCTGTAAAAAGAAGAGAAGCAAAATGCAAAGGAGAAAAGGAAAGGCATAAGCATCTGAATGCAGAGTTCCAAAGAAAAGCAAGAAGAGATAAGAAAGCCTTCCTCAGTGATCAATGCAAAGAAATAGAGGAAAACAACAGAATGGGACAGACTAGAGATCTCTTCAAGAAAATTAGAGATACCAAGGGAGCATTTCATGCAAAGATGGGCTTGATAAAGGACAGAAATTGTATGGACCTAACAGAAGCAGAAGATATTAAGAAGAGGTGGCAAGAATACACAAAAGAACTGTACAAAAAAGATCTCCACGACCCAGATAATCACGATGGTGTGATCACTCACCTAGAGCCAGACATCCTGGAATGTGAAGTCAAGTGGGCCTTAGAAAGCATCACTATGAACAAAGCTAGTGGAGGTGATGGAATTCCAGTGGAGCTATTTCAAATCCTGATAGATGATGCTGTGAAAGTGCTGCACTCAATATGCCAGCACATTTGGAAAACTCAGCAGTGGCCACAGGACTGGAAAAGGTCAGTTTTCATTCCAATCCCAAAGAAAGGCAATGCCAAAGAATGCTCAAACTACCACACAATTGCACTCATCTCACATGCTAGTAAAGTAATGCTCAAAATTCTCCAAGCCAGGCTTCAGCAATATGTGAACCATGAATTTCCTGATGTTCAAGCTGGTTTTAGAAAAGGCAGAGGAACCAGAGATCAAATTGCCAACATCTGCTGGATCATGGAAAAAGCAAGAGAGTTCCAGAAAAACATCGATTTCTGCTTTATTGACTATGCCAAAGCCTTTGACTGTGTGGATCACAATAAACTGTGGGAAATTCTGAAAGAGATGGGAATACCAGACCACCTGACCTGCCTCTTGAGAAACCTGTATGCAGGTCAGGAAGCAACAGTTAGTACTGGACATGGAACAACAGACTGGTTCCAAATAGGAAAAGGAGTTCATCAAGGCTGTATATTATCACCCTGCTTATTTAACTTATATGCAGAGTACATCATGACAAATGCTGGACTGGAAGAAACACAAACTGGAATCAAGATTGCTGGGAGAAATATCAATAACCTCAGATATGCAGGTGACACCACCCTTATGGCAGAAAGTGAAGAGGAACTCAAAAGCCTCTTGATGAAAGTGAAAGTGGAGAGTGAAAAAGTTGGCTTAAAGCTCAATATTCAGAAAACAAAGATCATAGCATCAGGTCCCATCACTTCATGGGCAATAGACGGGGAAACAGTGGAAACAGTGTCAGACTTTATTTTTTGGGGCTCCAAAATCACTGCAGATGGTGACTGCAGCCATGAAATTAAAAGATGCTTACTCCTTGGAAGGAAAGTTATGACCAACCTAGATAGCATATTCAAAAGCAGAGACATTACTTTGCCAACAAAGGTCCGTCTAGTCAAGGCTATGTTTTTCCTGTGGTCATGTATGGCTGTGAGAGTTGGACTGTGAAGAAGGCTGAGCACTGAAGAATTGATGCTTTTGAAGTGTGGTGTTGGAGAAGACTCTTGAGAGTCCCTTGGACTGCAAGGAGATCCAACCAGTCCATTCTGAAGGAGATCAGCCCTGGGATTACTTTGGAAGGAATGATGCTTAAAGCTGAAACTCCAGTACTTTGGCCACCTCATGCGAAGAGTTGACTCATTGGAAAAGACTCTGATGCTGGGAGGGATTGGGGGCAGGAGGAGAAGGGGACGACAGAGGATAAGATGGCTGGATGGCATCACTGACTCAATGGACATGAGTCTGGGTGAACTCCGGGAGTTGGTAATGGACAGGGAGGCCTGGTGTCTGCAATTTATGGGGTTGCAAAGAGTCAGACATGACTAAGCGACTGAACTGAACTGAACTGAAATATTTTTAATATGTTCTAAATCTTGTAGTCATAATTAAAGTTACACACCTAGATCTTAAGATGTCATTGTTTTCATTTATATCTCTACCACATCATTTAACAAATGTATTTTTTGAGTAATTTATTTTTTTATGTATAAATACATCCAATAGATATGTTTCTTACATCAACTTCAATAGCAAATATTTGGTTTCCAAAGTTCCACTGAACTGTTTCATAATGGAGGAAAAAAATGGGAAATACTTGTTTTGCCAAAAATTTAATTCTCATAAAACTCAATTATTTTTATGGACTAGTAAAATATTGTTGTAGCAAAGTATATGGTAAAAGTAGAAGGCTCATCTTCCATGAGAAAAATACTACACCACTGAACACTTCATTTATGCCTAGGGGATTTGAAAATGTCTGTGCTTTTAAACAGAAAATCAAGCATGCCAGCAACTGAGTAGAGTGTGCAGTTATATACATGTACCAGATGTGATCATCTCAGGGAAATTGGTACTTGGAGGCAGTAATTCAATACTCAGGTTGGGGGTTGGAATAGAAGATCACAAAAGTTTCTTTATTTGCATTTTTTAATGTTTTCCTTGTTTTGTTTGTTGTTGTTTACTTCTAGATGTGGTTAAAGTTTCATTCCCTTCTCTAGGAGATCTTTCCAACCCAGGGATCACACCCGAGTTTCCTACATTGCAGGCAAATTCTTTACCATCTGAGACACCAGAGAAGCCCCATAATTTTATTTCTGATTACAATTACTTCATAGCATAGTTTGAGCTTTCCAGGTGGCACAATGGCAAACAACTTGCCTACCAATGTAAGTGACATAAGAGAAGCGGGTTTAATCCTTGGATAGGGAAGATACCTGGAGAAGGAAATGGCAACTCTCTATAGTATTCTTTCCTTGTCATGAAGAAGGGGCTTGTGTAACTCAGGAAGCTATGAGCCATGCCATGTTGGGCCACCCAAGATGGATGGGTCATATTGAAGAGTTATGACAAGCGTGGTCCTTTGGAGGAGGAAATGGCTAACAACTCCAGTATTCTTGCAAAGAGAACACTATCCACCATATGAAAAGGCAAAAAGGTATGACAACAGATGAGCCCTCAGGTCAGAAAGTGTCCAGTATGATACTGGGGAAGAATGTGTGTTAGTCCCTCAGTCATGTCCAACTCTTTGCAACCCCATGGACTGTGTGTAGCCCACCAGGCTCCTCTGTGCATGGTGTTTTCCAGGCAAGAATACTGGAGTGGGTTGCCAGAGCAGAGGGCACTTACTAATAGCTCAAGAAAGAATGAAGAGGCTGGGCCAAAGCAGAAACAATGCTCAGTTGTGGAAGTGTATGTTGCTGAAAGTAAAGTACAATGCTGTAAAGAAAAACATTGCATAGGAACATGAAGTTTAGGTCCATGGAACAAGGTAAATTGGACGTGACAAAACAGGAGATGGCAAGACTGAACATCAACATCTTAGGAATCAGTGAACAAAAAGGGAGAAGAATGGGAGAATTTAATTCAGATGACCATTATATCTACTACATGGGCAAGAATCCCTTAGAAGAAATGGAGTACCCTCATCATTAACAAAAGAATCAGAAATGCAGTATTTGGGTGCAACCTCAAAAATGACAGAATGATCTCAGTCTGTTTCCAAGAAAAACATTCAACATTACAGTAATCCAAGCCTATACCCCAACCACAAATGCTTAAGAAGCTGAAGTTGAACAGTTCTATGAAGACCTGCAAGACCTTCTAGAACCAACACACACACACACACAAACAAAATGTCCTTTTCATCAGAGGGACTGGAATGCAAAAGTAGGAAGTAACAAGAGACCTGGAGTAACAAGCAAGTTTGGATTTGGAGTACAAAATGAAACAGGGCAAAGGCTAACAGAGTTTTGCCAAGAGCATGCACTGGCCATAGCAAACACCCTCTTCCAACAACACAGGAGACAACTGTATACATGAACATCACCAGATGGCCAAAAATGAAATCAGGTAGATTATGTTCTTTGCAGCCAAAGATGGAAAAGCTCTATACAGTCAGCAAAAACAAGACCTGGAGCTTACTGTGACTCAGATTATGAGCTCCTTATTGCCAAATTGAGGCTCAAATTGAAGAAAGTAGGGAAAACCACTAGGCCATTCAGGCATGAGCTACATCAAATCCCTTATGATTATACAATAGAGGTGACAAATAGATTCAAGGGAATAGATCTAGACAGAGTGCCTGAAGAACTATGGACCTCACCCTGATGAAAAGGACGTGTGTGTGTGTGTGTGTGTTAATTCTAGAAGGTCTTGCAGGTCTTCCTAGAACTGTTCAACTTCAGCTTCTTCAGCATTAGTGGTTGGGGTATAGACTTGGATTACTGTGACGTTGAATGGTTTTCCTTGGAAACAAACTGAGATCATTCTGTACATAACATTGTACAGGAGGCAGTGAACAAAATTATCCCCAAGAAAAAGAAAAGAAAGAATGCAAAGTGGTTGTCCAAGGAAGCTTTACAAATAGCTGAGGTGAAGAGAAGTGAAAGGCAAGGGAGAAAGGAAAGATATACCCAACTGAATGCAGAGTTCCAAAGAATAGCAAGGAGATATAAGGAGCCCTTCTTCAAACAAACAATGTAAAAAATAGAGGGAAACAACAGAATGGGAAAGACTAGAGATCTCTTTAAGGACATTGGAAATATCAAAAGAACATTTCATGCAAGGATGGGCACGATAAAGGACAGAAACTGCAAGGACTTACAAAGCAGAGGAGATTAATAAAAAGTGGCAAGACTACACAGAAGAACTATACCAAAAAAAGGTCTTAATGACCTGGATAATCACGATAATATTGTCATTCATCTAGAGCCAAATATCCTTACATGTGAAGTCAAGTGGGCCTTATGAAGCGTTATGACAAACAAAGCTAGTGGAGGTGATAGAATTTCAGATAGGCTATTTAAAATCCTAAACATGATGCTGTTAAAGTGCTGCTATTAATATGTCAGCAAGTTTGAAAAACTCAGCAGTGGCCACAAAACTGGTATAGGTTACTTTCCACTCCAATTTCAGAGAAGGACAATGCCAAAGAATGTTCCAACTACTGCACAACGGCACTCATTTCACAGGCTAGCAAAATCCTTCAAGCTAGGCTTCAACATTACATGAACAGAACTTTGAGAAGTACAAGCTGTGTTTATAAAAGGCAAAGGAACCAGAGCTCAAATAACCAACATTCATTGGATCATGGAAAAATCAAGGCAATTCCAGAAAAACTTCTGATTTCTTAAATAGATTAAAGCCTTTGACTGTGTGGATCACAACTGTGGAAAATTCTTAAAGGGCATCAATACCAGACTACCTTACCTCCTTCCTGAGAAACCTGTATGCAGGTCAAGAAGCAACAGTTAGACACAGACATGGAACAACACACTGGTTCAAAATTGGGAAAGGAAAACAACAAAGCTCTATATTGTCATCTTTATTATTTAACTTATATTCAGACTACATCATGCAAAATGTTGGGCTGGATAAAGTACAGCTGAGAAACCTGTATGCAGGTCAAGAAGCAACAGTTAGACACAGACATGGAACAACACACTGGTTCAAAATTGGGAAAGGAAAACAACAAAGCTGTATATTGTCATCTTTATTATTTAACTTATATTCAGACTACATCATGCAAAATGTTGGGCTGGATAAAGTACAGCTGAAATAAAGATTGCCACGGGAAATGTCAATAACCACAGAGGTGCAGATGACACCGCACTAATGGCAGAAAGTGAAGAGGAATTAAAGAACCTCTTGATAAAGGTGATAGAGGAGAGAGAAAAAGCTGGCTTAAAGATCAACATTCAAAAAACTAAGATCATGGCATTCAGTCCCATCACTTCATGGCAAATAAATGGGGAAACAATGGAAACCATGATAAACTTTACTTTTTACTTTACTTTTTCCAAAATCACTGCAGATGGTGACTGTAGCCACGAAATTAAAAGACTGTGGCTTCTTGGAAGGAAAGTTATGACAAACCTAGACTGCCTATTAAAAAGCAGAGACATTACTTTGCCGACAAAGGTCCGTCTAGTCAAAGCTATGGTTTTTCCAGTAGTCATGTACGGATGTGTGAGTTGGGCAATAGAAAAGGCTGAGCACCAAAGAACTGATTCCTATGAACTGTGATGCTACACAAGACTCTTGAGAATCCCTTGGAAGGCAAAGAAATCAAACCAGTCAATCCTAAAGGAAATAAACCCTGCATATTCATTGGAAGGATTGATGCTAAAGCTGAAGCTCCAATACTTTGGCCACCTGATGCGGAGAGCTGACTCATTGTTTTGAAAAGACCCTGTGCTGGGAAAGACTGAAGGCAGGAGGAGAAGGGAACGACAGAAGACTAGATGGTTGGATGGCATCACTGACTCAATGGACATAAGTTTGAGCAAACTCCAGGAGACAATGAAGGACAGGGAAGCCTGGTGTGCTGCAGTTCATGGGGTTGTGAAGAGTTGGGCATGACTGAGTGACAGAACGACAATAAGACTGTGTATCAGAGACATCAACAAATGGTTTTTTCAGTAGTCATGAATGTATGTAAGAACTGGACCATAAAGAAGCCGGAGTGCTGAAAAACTGATGCTTTCAAATTGTGATGGAGAAGACTCTTGAGAGTCCCTTGAACTGCATGGAGATCAAGCCAGTCAGTTCTAAAGGAATCAACCATGAATATTCATTGGGAGGACTAATACTGAAGCTGAAGCTCCACCTGATGTGAAGAGCTGACTCACTGGAAAAGACTCTAAAACAGGGGAAGGCTGAGGGAAGGGGCAGAAGAGGGGAACAGAGGATGATATGTTTAGGTAGCATCGCCAGCTCAATGGTCATGAATTAAAGCAAACCCTGGGAGATAGTGGAGGACAGAGGAGTCTGTTCAGCTGCAGTCCATGGGTTCACAGAGTCAGACAGAACTGAGCCACGGAACTACAGCACCAACACAATTATTTTATTTGTATGATAATACGATATCTTCTTATATCTATACATTCTTCTTATATCTATACATTTTAGTTCTTAACATTTAAAATAATTAGAGATGCCTAAATTATTATTAGATTCATAAACCATTTATTTTGGGTTTTGTAGAGAAGATTCATCCATCATGTTACCAATTAATAATAATATTAATTGCTCTGAATGTATCATGCTCTTTTGTAGTTTGATATCTTTGCTTAGGTTCTTTCTGTACTAAAATAATCTTGCCACGTAAAGCACTCCCCACAAGGGTCTCAGGCAGAGTTAGTTTGTTCTGCACTTTTTATACATCTAAATTATCATATACTCCACTTTGATTTATGTTTCTTGTAGGCAAGGAAATATTAAATACTCTTTTGAATGCTCAATGATGTGGACACTGCTTGACACCCATTAGGTATCTGATTCATATTTGTTAGAAAAACATGAATTCAATGAGATAACAAATAATTTCTCTCCAACTCTGACATTTTCTATGTCTTTGAAATATTAGTATCAGGAGGTGCAGCAAATCCTTCCTAGAAACTAACTAGTGTTTACCTGGCATATCTTTTTCCAGCCCTAGATCACAGGCCTAATTCATGTGCAGTTTATATCAGAGAATCCACAGCATCCTTTGCATTTGCTGGTGTCAGCCCAGCTCAGTCTTTAATTCGTCATCCTTCTGGATCACAGCATCACCATCATCCCTGAACTATTTCAGGAAACATATCAACATGTCACCCAACTCAGTCTTTTCTTTCTGTTTACCAGAATAGTATGTTCTCCTTATTTTTATTTGAGTTCTCTATTCTCTTGAAAATTAAAGAATGAAAGACTATCTCCCTGCCTTTCTTGTAGATTAAGTACAAGGAGGAACTTCTCATTTTACCTGGTGTCTGACTGACTTGTTTTCTCAATCTTTGCTTTATTTTCAGTTTTTCATAAGAAGGTAAAGTTGGGGTATTAAGGTGAATTGCAAGACATAGTTTAAAGATAATCAGGGATTGTGTAAAATAAATTAAGAAGTTATGTAATGAATACAACTGTATTTCTACTTCAAAATTGTTCTTTAAAATGGAAAACAGTTTTGATGATGTCATAAAACTTGGTTTATAATCAATATAAAAGAAAAAGGTACAAAGACATGGTCAGTTGTCTCTGTCTTACTGATGTTGCCCGTTTGCTTGTGTGTGTTTCTGATCATATTACATGTATTTTTCTTCAGCTGCTCACACTAACTGCTTCCTTGGTCATTGTTTCTCAGCAGGATGATTTGCCCCACTTTCTATCATATGTATATTAAATTTCCTGCACCCATCTCTTCATATTTTTTTGCATCATTTTCACTACTTTTCATTGCTAATAGTTCTCAGAATCTCAAAGCTCTTTTTATATAATTATCCCTTCATGTGAATTTTGAATTATCCAAAAGCAAATTTTTTTATATCAGATTGTCTTGTTTCCATGAAACACATATTTTCTCAAAACTCCTTAATATGAATTATGCATTTTCTTTTTAATGTCAGTTTTCCCCCAATTCATCTAGTATATAATGTGATTGTTATTTATGGAAACACTTGCTGTGATTCCTCACAAAATTCCAATTTTTATCAAATGAAAATTTCACCTTTTGGTTCATCCTTAAAATTTGAGTTTGATCCCTTTTCTAAATTTTAGATTTAGGTGAAGAAGAAAGTTTTCATTTTCTAATAGCCCTATCTGTCAGTTTAGGGGAGGGTATGAGCACGATGCTGTGGGAGGAAGCCTTGATGCAGGGAATTTGGGGCAGATTCCTGGGTTCCCCTCCTTGCTATATGCCTCTCAGACTTGAGCATTCAGGCCCCTTTCCTTTGGTAAATCCTCAGCATCATTCAGGATCCAGATTTCCTTCCCTCCAATACTTTGACGTGTGGATCACAGTAAACTGTGGAAAATTCTTAAAGAGATGGGAATACCAGACCACTTTACCTGCCTATTGAGAAATCTGCATGCAGGTTAGAAAGCAACAGTTAGAACTGGACATGAAACAACAGACTGGTTCCAAATTGGGAAAGGAGTGTGTCAAGGCTGTATATTATCACCCTGTTTATTTAACTTCTATGCAGAGTACAGCATGCTAAATGCCAGGCTAGATGAAGCACAAGCTGGAATCAAGATTGCTGGGAGAAATGTCAATAACCTCAGATATGCAGATGACACCACCCTTATGGCAGAAAGTGAAGAAGAATTAAAAAGCCTCTTGATGAAAGTGAAAGAGGAGAATGAAAAAGTTGGCTTAAAACTCAACGTTCATGAAACTAAGATCATAGCATTTGGTCCCATCACGCCATGGGAAATAGATGAGGAAACAATAGAAACAGTGACAGAGTTTATTCTTTGGGGCTCCAAAGTCACTGCAGATGATGACTGCAGCCATGTAATTAAAAGACACTTGCTCCTTGGAAGAAAAGTTATGACCAACCTAGACAGCATATTAAAAAGCAGAGACATTACTTTGCCAACAAAGGTCTGTCTAGTCAAAGCTATGGTTTTTCCAGTAGCCGTGTATGGATGTGAGAGTTGAACTATAAAGAAAGCTGAGCACCAAATAATTGATGCTTTTGAACTGTGGTGTTGGAGAAGACTCTTTACAATCCCTTGGACTGCAAGGAGATCCAACCAGTCCATCCTAAAAGAAATCAGTCCTGAATATATTCACTGGAAGGACTGATGCTGAAGCTGAAACTCCAATACTTTGGCCACCTGATGTGAAGAACTGACTCACTTGAAAAGATCCTGATGATGGGAAAGATTGAAGGTAGGAGGAGATGGGGACAATGGGAGATGAGATGGTTGGATGGCATCACCGACTCAATGGACATGAGTTGGTGTTGGACAGGGAAGCCTGGTGTGCTGCAGTCCATGAGGTTGCAAAGAGTCAGACACAACTGAGCAACTGAACTGAACTGAGTGCTTCTGTTCCTCATAATTTTCTCCCAGCCTTGTGGGCACGCCTGAGATTCTCAGTATTTGTGACAGGTTGGAATTCTAACTGTGCTAGTGAACTGTTTGGGGGGAGGCACTCCAGGGGAGAAGCCTCAGTGTGGCAGTTACGTGCATCTGCAGATGCTCAATAAGCATCTCTAACTTAACACAAGTAGCACCCAACTCCCATTTTTATCTCCCAAGCTAGCTTACTCCACAGTCTTCACTGCAGGAAACAACTCCATTCCTGAAGAAGCATAAACCAAAGACCTAGGAATCCTCCTGACTTGTCTTTGCTTTTGGTTTTGTTTGTTTGCTTTTCTCTCATGTCTCACATCCAGCCCATCAGGAAATCCTGTTGGCTTTGTCTTCAAAATATATCAGGAATGCAACCTCTTTTCACCATCTCCTCCATTTCCAGCCTGCCCTGAGACATCATCCAGGCTGAATTATTGCATTCATTTGCTAACTGAACTCTTCCTTCTGCCCCAAAAATGTCACTCCCCAAACCCAATCTTAGCTGTGATTTTTAAGATGTAAAGCAGACCATGTGATGTCTCTTCTCAAAGCTTCATGATGGCTTTTCATCTCATGATGAAAGTAAAAGTAAAAGCAAAGCCCCTCAGAGTGGTACTCAAACTCTCTGTGACCTGATCTATACCTACACACACAGGTGCCCTTTCCAGTCATCTCACCCTTGCCCACTACCTTCGCTGGAGGCCTTCTTCCTGTCCCTGCCACACATTAAGCAGATACCTGTGTGGGTCCAGGCGCAGCTGCAGCTTTTTCTGGAAACTCTTCTCATATCTCAGTCCTGAACTCTCTTCTGGTCTTTGCTCAAATATTGTTGTATCAAAGATGTCCTCTGTAATCACCCCATATAAAATCTCAGCACCCTCCTCCACCACAATATCCTTTTTTCACGTTTAATTTTTCTCCATACATACATACATACACACACACACACACACACACACACACACACATATATATATATATGGAAAATACTATGGAGATATATATATATATATATATATATATATATATATATATATGGATATAAGTACTATGGAATATATATATATATTCCATCTGGGAGATAGTGAAGGACAGGGAAGCCTGGCATGCTGCAGTCCATGGGGTGAAAAGAGTTGGACAAGACTGAGCCACTGAATAACATATATGTGTGTGTGTGTGTATTTGTTCAATATGAGTTCTGTGAAGACTGGGCTTCCTTTTCATTGTATTAGGGTTTTCTAGAGAAACAGGTCCTATATATATACATATGTATATATATAAGAAATTGGCTTATGCAGCTACAGAGGCTGAGAAGCCCCATGACCCGCTGTCTGTAGTAGGAAGGCCTAGGAGTGATTACTTCCTAGAAGGCAGTGGTTACTTCCAGTCCAGGCCAGAAGGCCTGAGAACCGGAGGGGCCAGTGGTCAAGTCCTGACTTCAGTGCAGGAGGAGAAACTGAAGCCCCAGCTCAAGCAGTCAGGTGGACAGTGAATTCTCCGTTTCTCCACCTTTTTGTTCCATTCAGGTCCTCAAGGGATTGGTTACCACCCACCCACACTGGGGAGGGCCATCTGCTTTACTTAGTTTACCAATTCAAATGCTCATCTCATCTGGAAACACCCTCACCGACAGACCCAGAAATCATATTCAACCCAGTATCTGGGTAGACTGTGGCCGAGTAGAGTTGACCCGTGACATGAACCATCTCAGTGATGAGGGCTGAGAAGTTAGCGTCTGTGGCATGAGCTTCAGGTCAGCAGGACAAAGGACCTCTTCTCCACTCAGCACCATCCTCCTGCCTTGAGAATCTCACTGGACACAGGACTGCTGTACTTCACATGCTGTATTTGCATGTTAAAGTGAGGAGTGAAATTTGCAGCCCAGGTCTGCATGCAGAGTGGTGGCATAATTTTGGAAGTCTTTTCTGCCCTCTCTCACTGGACCGTGGACCATCGCCATCCTGAGACCACATGCTCCTTAGCTCAGGCATCTCTGGGAACATGGACCATGCCCAGCCTTCCCTTTGTCTCTGTCAGATCACAGGCTAACCATGTCCTACTCAGATTGATTCTTTTTTTTTTTTTTAACTGTTCTGGGTCTTCATTGCTGCCCGGGCTTTCTCTAGCTGCAGAGAGTAGACAACTAGCCTCCTGTTGCCAAGTGCAGGCTTCTCACTGTGCTGGCTTCTCCTGTTGCGGACCACAGGCCATCGGGCATGTGCACTTCAGCAGTTGTGGGGCATGGGTGCCTAAACGCAGGCTCGGCGGTTGTGCCTCACAGGCTTAGTTGCTCGGTAGCATGTGGGATCTTCCTGGACCAGGGATCAAACTAGCGTCCCTTGCATTGCAAGGTGGATTCTTAGCCACTGGGCCAAAGGGGAAGCCCTCAACTTGATTCTTACCTGGACCGTGTCTTCTAAAATTTTCTCTAAGTTTCTGACTACTAACGGTGCCCATCCTTGTTCCACAGAACATATCCAGATGCTATTCTTACCTTTGTATTTCTGTAGCTTTTGGAAGAGTAGGTAACTGCCTTCTTGAAATGAAAATTCATCAAGTAATTTTGATGAGGTTGAACTTTTAGACAAATAACATAAGATCTTATATAGAATGATAAACTTTCCCCCAATTTAGAAATTCTGAGTCTTTATCCTGGCATTGGACCTGCATGCTTTTAAAGTTAATTTTGTTGTAAATATTCCTTTTTGTGAATATTTTCAAAAATTTAGTGCTTTTAGTTTTTTCTTATATGACCCTGACTAATTTTTTTCTTGAATTCTTGTCACCTCCAAGTCTTATTGGGTTGATTGGCCCATTAGTGAAAATCAGTAATGCTAGTTATAGATTACTGAAAACCAATAATCCTAGTTATTGCAATGAGAAAATGTATATCAATGATATTATAGTATCAGAGAAGTATTTAAGTAATTTTAAACCTGGTGATTAATGCTGTATAAATAAATATTTGATGTGAGACACTTCTTGATCATTTTACTCTTTCCCCTAAAACTCATATACAGATATAAAGTACTGTAATCTGTAGTATTTTTAAATAATGAGAATATTTTATGAAAATTACTATGTCAAACATCAAATGAACAATTGAAGTAGTTGTTCTCTGATGTATCTTGAAATTCTTTGAAAAGAAAATATTTGGCTTATGTAAAGATGTTGTTGAATTGCACACTTTCTCATTGATGAAGTATTGTGAAGGTTAGAGAAAATGAGAGGATTACAATTTGACTTGGCACAATTCAGTGAATGCAAATGAGCCAAAACTATACTTTCGTAATATGTCTTTTAATTTGCTTAACATTGTTTGAATGTTTTGCAAAGTAATTTCCAACTTGCATTAGGTGGCTCAGAGGTTAAAGTGTCTGCCTGCAATGCGGGAGACCCACCTGGATTCGAACCCTGGGTCGGGAAGATCCACTGGAGAAGGAAATGGCAACCCACTCCAGTATTCTTGGCTGGGAAATCCCATGGACGGAGGAGGCTGGTGGCCTACAGTCCACGGGGTCCCAAAGAGTCAGACACGACTGAGTGACTTCACTCACTTGTACATAGTCCCAATAGTTCTTTTCAGGTAAAGATGAAAAGTATGGCTAAATAAGTTGAGTGATATTTTTCTACATCAAAATGTTGACAGAATGTGGTTGGAAATCCAATTTACTTGCCTCAGAACTCATGGTTTTTAAAGTAAGGTGATGTGATTAATTTCTTCCAAGACAAATTCTCTGGTTATAAAGCATCTTTGTGTTCATAACAGATTTTAAAGCGAGTATGAAATCTTACATTATATTTGTGGATATGTTTTAACTCCTTCACTTTGCTCTAACTAACTGCAGGATGACATGGGCCTTTTTTTTTTTTTTTTCCCCTCGAGAGATATTTGAATTGAAAAGAATCAAAGGAGGCTCCCCACAAGCTTTTCAAATTACCAAGTCCAAATCCAAGTCAGCCTCAGTAGTGAATGGCACAGGCATGAAGAATGAGCACATATAGGTTTTTCTGTTTTAGACTATTAATTCAATATCTAGAGTGGTAAAGAATTAGCTTGCCAATGCAGGAGACACAGGAGATGTGAGTCCAGTCCCTGGGTAGGAAATGGCAACCCACTCCAGTGTTCTGGCCTGAAATATTCCATAGACACAGGAGCCTACGGGCTACAGTCTATGGTGTCACAGAGTCGGACATGACTGAGAATGCATGCACACAATCTGGCTTCCATTTAATTAATCCTTTTTAATCATGCACTTGGTGGGCACTTTATTATTAGTTGGAATAAATTACTTTGCTTCAAATTGTATCTTTTGTAGGCATATGAATCTGGTTGAAAGTCAAATACATATTACAGGCATTGATTTTCTTGATATCCATAGAATAAATAACATGTAAATTCTTCTAAGGGATTCTTGCCCACAGTAGTAGATATAATGGTCATCTGAGTTAAATTCACCCATTCCAGTCCATTTTAGTTCCCTGATTCCTAAAATATCTATGTTCACTCTTGCCATCTCCTATTTGACCACTTCCAGTTTGCTTTGATTCATGGACCTAACATTCCAGGTTCCTATGCAATATTGCTCTTGAAAGTATCAGACCTTGCTTCCATCACCAGTCATATCTACAACTGGGTGTTGTTTTTGCTTTGGCTCCATCTCTTCATTCTTTCTGGAGTTATTTTTCCACTGATCTCTATTAGCACATTGGGCACCTACCAACCTGGGGAGTTCATCTTTCAGTGTCCTATTTTTTACCTTTTCATTCTGTTCATGGAGTTCTCAAGGCAAGAATGCTGAAGTGGTTTGCCATTCCCTTCACCAGTGGACCACATTCTTTCAGATCTCTCCACCATGACCCGCCCATCTTGGGTGGCCCTACATGGCATAGCTCATAATTTCATTGAGTTAGACAAGACTGTGGTCCATGTGGTTAGATTGGTTAGTTTTCTGTGATTGTGGTTTTCAGTCTGTCTGCCCTCTGATGGAGAAGGGTAAGAGGGTTATGGAAGCTTCCTGATGGGAGAGACTGACTGAGGGGGAATCTGGGTCTTGTTCTGATGGAGGGAGCCATGCTCAGTAAATCTTTAATCCAATTTTCTGGTGATGGGTGGAGCTGTGTTCCCTCTCTGCTGTTTACCTGGAGCCAAACTATGGCAGAGGTAATGAAAATAATGGTGACTTCCTTCAAAAGATCCCATGCATGTATTGCTACACTTAGTGTCCCCAACCCTGCAATAGGCCACCACTGACACACACCTCTGCTGGAGACTCCTGGACACTCACAGGCAAGACTGGGTCAGTCTCTTGTGGGGTCACTGCTACTTTCTCCTGGTTTCTGGTGCACAAGGCTCTGTTTGTGTCCTTTAAGAGTCTATTTTCCAATACTGTAAAGTTCTGGTGGCTCTATTGTGGGGTTAATCGTGACCTCCTCCAAGAGGGCTTGTACCATACCCAACTCTGCTGCATCCGGAGCCCTTTTCCCTGTGGCAGTCCACTGCTGACCTGTACCCCCACAGGAGACACTCAAACATAGTCTGTCTAAGTCTCTGTGAGGTCCCTGGGTCTTGGTGTGCACAAGGTTGAAGCTGGTTTTAGAAAAGGCAGAGGAACCAGAGATCAAATTGACAACATCCGCTGGATCATGGAAAAAGCAAGAGAGTTCCAGAAAAACATCTATTTCTGCTTTATTGACTATTCCAAAGCCTTTGACTATGTGGATCACAATAAACTGGAAAATTCTGAAAGAGACGGGAATACCAGATCACGTGACCTGCGTCTTGAGAAATTTGTGTGCAGGTCAGGAAGCAACAGTTAGAACCAGATATGGAACAGCAAACTGGTTCCAAATAGGAAAAGGAGTACGTCAAGGCTGTATATTGCCACCCTGTTATTTAACTTATATGCAGAATACATCATGAGAAATGCTGGGCTGGAGAAAGCACAAGCTGGAATCAAGATTGCCAGGAGAAATATCAATAACCTCAGATATGCAGATGACACCACCCTTATGGCAGAAAGTGAAGAAGAACTAAAGAGCCTCTTGATCACAGTGAAAGAGGAGAGTGAAAAAGATGACTTAAAGCTCAACATTTAGAAAACTAAGATCATGGCATCTGGTCCCTTCACTTCATGCCAAATAGATGGGGAAAGTGGAAACAGTGGCAGACTTTATTTTTTGGGGCTCCAAAATCACTGCAGATGGTGACTGCAGCTATGAAATTAAAAGGCGCTTACTCCTTGGAAGAAAAGTCATGACCAATTTAGACAGCATATTAAAAACCGGAGACATTACTTTGCCAAAAAAGGTCCATCTAGTCAAAGCTATCATTTTTCCAGTAGTCATATATGGATGTGAAAGTTGGACTATAAAGAAAGCTAAGTGCTGAAGAAGTGATGCTTTTGAACTGTGGTGTTAAAGAAGACTCTTGAGAGTCCCTTGGACTGCAAGGAGACCCAACCAGTCCATCCTAAAGGAAATCAATCCTGGATATTCATTGAAAGGACTAATGCTGAAGCTGAAACTCCAATACTTTGGCCACCTGATGCAAAGAACTGACTCATTGGAAAAGACCCTGATTCTGGGAACAATTGAAGGTGGAAGGAGAAGGGGATGACAGAGGCTGAGATGGTTGCATAGCATCATCAACTCAATGGACATGAGTTTTTGTAAACTCTGGGAGTTGATGATGGACAGGAAGGCCTGGCGTGCTGCAGTCTGGACACGACTGACTAAACTGATCTGAATTGGGAAAGTATGATATTATTAGAAACTGATTTCATCTGTTCTCTAAATTCACTCTTTTATCATAAGGAGCTTATTTTTAGAAGTATGTGACCCAAATACATAATGCAAATAGTATTTTTGTCATCCTCCATAAGCCAATTAAAACATACATTATCAAGTTAGATTTATAAAGTGATTATATTTATTCCAAACATTTGAGATTGTCTTTATTCAGCCTTGTCAGTATTCCTTAAAAAGTGTTTTCGCTACTTAGACTTTTGGTTAGTGAATTAGAGAATATTTAAGCAAAAAAATAGAATATTATGCTAATATAATATCCTTCCAAAATAAGTTGCTACATAATTTTTTGACTTTTAAAGATTTTTTTGTGGTGCTATTTCTTTTAATTTGATTTAGGAAAGTTAAAACTGTGTAACTAATTCTATTACTTAAGTAGTAGGCTATAAAAATATCTAATGTCCTACTTTTATTCAATTGTGAGGCCTCTGTCATTTAATTTATATTATGAAATGTAAGTAACTTCCTACAACTGCAGCAAGAAGGTCAGTCATATTCTTAATTGCTTGTATTAAGATGTTTTCTTCTGAACCTGATTTTTCTGTTTGCATTCACAGAAAGAACTAAAGATAATATTATTTTTGCAATATTTAGTTTCAGTGATACAAATGTAAATGTCAGGTATAAACACAGTGTAGAAGCAGAAAGTATGGCTTATGAGAGTAATTCTTTTATTAATTTATTTTATTGGAGTATAGTTGATTTACAGTGTTATGTTAGTTTCTGCTCTACAGCAAAGTGAATCAGCTATACATATATACGTTCTTTTCATGTTGTTTTCTGTTACGATTTGTCACAAGATATTGAATATAGTTCCCCGTGTCACACTTTAGGACCTTATTTTCTATCCATTCTATGTATAACAGTTTGCATCTGCTAATCACAGACCCCCAATCCATCCCTCCCCCATACCCCTTCCACTTGGCAACATCGAGTCTGTTCTCTACATCTTTGCATCTCTTTTTGTTCATAGATAAGTTCATTTGTGTTGTATTTTAGATTCTGCATGTAAGTGTATCATATATTATTTGATATATATGACTTAGTTCACTTAATATGATAACCTCTAGGTCCATCTCATTCCAATCCCAAAAAAGTTTTCATTCCAACCCCAAAGAAGTTTTCATTCCAATTGTTGGGGATTTTCTCCCTGGGACTTGGAAGCGATGAACCTGAAAGAATGACACTCGGACAGTCTCTTGCAAGGACTGACAAGTTTATTTCTGCAGTCAAGCCTTTTTATAGAAGCAGGAACAAAAGGCTTAGAGTATACAGCCAGCAGAGTGCATATGGGGTTAACACCTAATCAGTAAAAATATTTCAGGGACAGCGCGCTCTAAGTGACCCATGTGCTTATCCCATAACCCGTTTTCTCAAGCAACATCCTTAATATTTATTATTAAATCTTGGCTATTATTAAATATAAATTTATTTATAGTTCAATAAATATATTGAACTATATTCAATAAATAATATTTATTATTAAATCTTAAAACATCAAAGGCAGGAGATGTTTTTCTGCCTGCAGCACCAAGCCGGGGTACTTCTGGCCCTTCACCATTTTCCCAAGGACTTCCTCCAACCGGCTATTTTGTACTGGGCTTCCCAACACCAACCCCAAAGAGGGGCAATGCCAAAGAACGTTCAAACTACTTCACAGTTGTGTTCATCTCACATGCTAGCAAAGTAATGTTCAAAATTCTCCAAGCTAGGCTTCAACAGGACATGAACTGTGAACTTCCAGATATTCAAGCTGGATTTAGAAAAGGCAGAAGAAACAGAGAACAAATTGCCAGCATCCATTGGATCATAGGAAAAAAAAAAAGAAAATTCCAGAAAAATATCTACTTCTGCTTTATTGATTATGCCAAAGCCTTTGACTGTGTAATCACAACAAACTGTGGAAAATTCTTCAAGAGATGGGAATACCAGACCACCTGACCTGCCACCAGAGAAATCTGTATGCAGGTCAATAAGCAACAGTTAGAACTGGGCATGGAACAACAGACTGATTCCAAATTGGGAAAGGAGTACAAGGCTGTATATTGTCACCCTGATTATTTTACTTCTATGCAGAGTACATCATGTGGAATGCTGGGCTAGATGAAGAACAAGTTGGAGTCAAGATTGCCAGGAGAAATATCAGTAACCTTAGATACACAGATGACACCACCCTTATGGCAAAAAGTGAAGAGGAACTGAAGAACCTCTTGATGAAAGTGAAAGAGAAGTAGAGAAGTGAAAAAGCTGGCTTAAAACTCAACATTCAAAAACTAAGATCATGGCATCCAGTCCAATCACTTCATGGTAAATAGATGGGGAAACAATGGAAAAGTAATAGACTTTATTTTCTTGGGCTCCAAAATCACTGTGGTTGGTGACTGTAGCCATGAAATTAAAAGACGCTTGTTCTTTGGAAGAAAAACTATGCCCAACCAAGAGAGCATATTTAAAAGCAGAGACATTACTTTGCTGACAAAAGTCTGTCTAGTCAAAGCTTTGGTTTTTCCAGTAGTCGTGTATGGATGTGAGAGTTGGACTATAAGGAAAGCTGAGTACTGATGAATTGATATTTTTGAACTGTAGTGTTGGAGAAGACTCTTGAGGGTCCCTTGGACAGCAAGGAGATCCAACCAGTCCATCCTAAAGGAAATCAGTCCTGAATATTCATTGCAAAGACTGATGCTGAAGCTGAAAGTCCAATACTTTGGCCACCTGATGGGAAGAACTGACACATTTGAAAAGACCCTGATGATGGGAAAGATTGAATGCAGGAGAAGAAGGGGACAACAGAGGATGAGATGGTTGAATGGCATCACCGACTCGATGGATGTGAGTTTCAGCAAACTCTGGGAGTTGGTGATGGACAGGGAAGCCTGATGTGCTGCAGTCCATGAGGTCCCAAAGAGTTTGACACGACTGAGTGACCGAACTGATGGACTGAGGTCCATCTCTGTTGCTGCAAAGAAATGATTCTTAAAGACAGAATGTAAATATATTTAACTATTTTATATTTTTTAAGGAGTGTATGAATCATTTTCTATTCCTACTTAATATTATTTCTTGTGGCTGCTGAGATGACCACCGAGGAAGTCTCGAGTTGAGTGAGGAACATGAGAATAAAGGCTAAAGAGTCTGAATTTGGGCAGGAACCCAACCCATCTTCTAGAGAGGGGAGCCACATGAAATACCCCTGACTTCCGGTCTAGTATTGGCAAAGGCAGCGGACTGTCCCCAGGGCTCATCTACTCACTGCTTAGCCTGGACATGGGGATCTAACAGGTTCTAACAGGAGTCATCAGGGTGTGTCAGTGTGAATGTTGATGGTGGTGGTATCACGTTAGAATCTGCAACTCTAAGTGTAGTCTTAGATTCCATAAAAAGCAAATGAGTGAGGATTCGATCAAGAAGCCACTGTCAGAACCAAGAAAACTGGAAATAAATTGAAAATAGACTTATTATGTTCTACTCAGATTAGGTAACACACGATGCATTCCTAAGGACTCATAACCACATGATTTACTGCTTCAAAGCCTCCATGTAATCACACTTTATATATATATATATTTTTTTTTTAATTTTCAGAATTTTCCTACTATATTTGTGTGCATGCTCAGTCACTTCAGTCATATCTGACTCTGTGACCCACCAAGCTCCTCTTGTCCATGGGATCCTCCAGCCCACGGGAGTGGGTTACCATGCTCTCCTCCAGGGCATCTTCTTGACCCGTGATTCTTCTATGTCTCCTTTGTCTTCTATGTCTCCTATTCTTCTATGTCTCCTACATCTTCTACGTATCTTCTATGTCTCCTAAATTGTGGGTGGATTCTTTACCCACTGAGCCACCTGGAGTCAATCAACTTTCTTGTAAAGGGCTAGATAGTAAATGTTTTAGGCTTTGTGAGCCTTCAAACCTGTCATATCCACTCAAGTCTACATAAATGAGTCAATGTGGTTCGATGCAGTCTAACTTGACTGAAACATAATTTTCATGTGTCACAAAATATTCTTCTTCTTTTGATTATTTCTTGACATTAAAAAGTATAATTATTATTCTTAGATGCTGAGCTATTCAAGCAGGGGTGTCAGGCAGGGTTTTGCCTATAGTTTCCAGCTGCTGATCCTGCGTTAGGACCATCTTTTGATCAATACTATATATCAGCCGTTGTGGAACAATAGGAGTAATTAGTCTCATTGCATTATCATTAATTTTATCCACTATTTCTCTTACTTCCCAAAGTGTAATTTTATGTGTGTGTATATCAAAGGGAGAGAGAATATATTTTTAATTTCCTTATGAATATTAAAGTTGATTATAAGTCAAAGATTTAACAAAATATCTGGTGTATAATAAATGTTAACAAACTAATATTATATATATATATATGTTACACATTAATGCATAGTAATGTAATAATATAATGCCATTAATGTGTTCAGTTCAGTTCAGTCGCTCAGTCGTGTCTGACTTTTTGCTACCCCATGAATCGCAGCACGCCAGGCCTCCCTGTCCATCACCAACTCCCGGAGTTCACTCAGACTCACGTCCATTGAGTCAGTGATGCCATCCAGCCATCTCATCCTCTGTTGTCCCCTTCTCCTCCTGCCCCCAATCCCTCCCAGCATCAGAGTCCTTTCCAATGAGTCATCTCCTCGCATGAGGTGGCCAAAAAAAGAGTTTCAGCTTTGGCATCATTCCTTCCAAAGTAATCCCAGGGCTAATCTCCTTCAGAATGGACTGGTTGGATCTCCTTGCAGTCCAAGGGACTCTGAAGAGTCTTCTCCAACACCAAAGTTCAAAAGCATCAATTCTTCAGCGCTCAGCCTTCTTCACAGTCCAACTCTCACATACATGACCACAGGAAAAACCATAGCCTTGACTAGACGGACCTTTGTTGGTAATATATGACTAATTTAATAAAATTCATTATTATTGCTGAGATCCAGTCACTAAATCCTGTCTAACTCTTTGCAACCCTGTGGACTGCAGCACACCAGGCTTCTCTTTTCTCCATTATCATCTAGAGTTTCCTCAAATTCACATCCACTGAGTCAGTGATGCTAACAACTTCATCCTCTACCACCCACTTGTTCTTTTGCTCTTATTCTTTACTAGCATCAGGGTCTTTTCCAATGAGTTTACTTTTCGCATCAATGGCCAAAGTATCGGAGTTTCAGCTTCAGCATCAGTCCTCCCAATGAATATTCAGGGTTGAGTTCCTTTAGTGTTGACTGGCTTGATCTCCTTGTTTTCCAAGGGACTCTCAAGAGTCTTCTCCAGCACCACACTTCAAAAATATCAATTCTTCAGTGCTCAACCTTCTTTACGGTCCAACCCTCACATCCATACATGACTACTGGAGTGGGTTGCCATTTCCTCCTCCCGTGGGCCATGTTTTGTCAGAACTCTTCACTATGATGTGGCTGTCCTGAGTAGCCCACCATGGCATGGCATAGCTTCATTGAGTTATGCAAGTCTCTTTGCCATGACAAGGCTGTGATCCATGAAGCTGAAATACATTATACAAACTACTAAAAGAACATATATGTATGTTTGTATATACATATATCTATGATTATTTTTATTAAATCATGGATTCCTGAATGTGCAGGCCAACTGAAGGCCCTTTCTATGAATAATAGAAATTATCCTAAACAGTTTGATGTGTATATTTTAAAACTAAACATATAATTAGTATTTTAAACATTTTATTGTGATAAGAATAAGGTATCTATATTTTATCACAAAACAAAACAGAAACCTATTTCCTTGACAATATACTCATTATAATGCATATGCCTGGTTTCTCTCCTAAATTATTAAAATTACATTAAAAATTGATAATGTGTAACATATCACAAGTTAAAAAGGATGAGAAAGCCTTCTTAGGTACATTTTGGAAAGATCATCTGTTTTATACTTACAAGTATTCTAAAGCTATAAATGGGAAATTCACTTCTTCCTTTTCTCTTTTAAGTGTAAGAGAGTCACTTTTCAATAGTGGAGAAATATAAAACCTGTACATACTTAGATTTCCTTATTTTTTTTTCTATCAAGTTTAATTTTTATGTAGCATTCTTACTAAAATCATTATTCTGATATTTATTAGAAACATGATTGTGGATTGCTTTTCCAACTTGCAAAGTTTTGAAGATGAAGATCCAAAATTCCTCACAAAGCTTGTTTGTTTTAATGTCTTATAACTGCTCTCCTAGCAGAGAGGAGGCACCCCTTTACCAGAAAAATTTTCCAGATATTTTGTACTTAAATATGGTATTGTTAATGTTAATACCTTATGTGAACAAAATGCAAAGGCATCAGGTCACTTTTGATTTATGAACTTCAGTTTCACTTCTCTAGCTGTGATCATCATTCTCCTGTGCTGTAGGCTAATGCCAGTACATACAGTGACAGTTTTTTCCTCTTAATTTGTGTATATTGTTTTGCAAGCAAATGTTCTGCTCAGCTGTGTTCTATTTCCTAAATTTTAGTGGTACTAACAATGTAGTAAGGACATGGAGTCTCTTGAATCATCTTCACTTCCCTTAATATGATTATGACTGTTTGATTTCATCCTATGAGACCAATGGGAAATTTCATCTCAGTTATCATTAGATCCACTCCTCCTAGCCACCCCGACTCCCAGATATGCACCTTACTTATACACTACCAAGGCATCTTACAGCTCCTCCAGTCCCCCAACCCACATCAGCAACCACAGACACTATTGGAGGCTTGGTGCCATACCTGGAACCTGGCAATCTTACGAAGCAGAAACTCTGTGCTTCCTGTCCAGCTTTATGGAAAATCAAATTAAAAACCAAATTGTTTCTAAACCCAGAAAACCTGTTGACAAAGACAGTGAAGAAAGAAAAAGACTCTCACTATCAAATAAGCATTAAGCCAGGATGTGAGGCAATCCACTAGGAGACTGTAAGACAGAGAGACACCCTACCCTTTAATAGAGCCTAGTGGATGCAGCTCACTGTACGTGTTCTCAAGATAAACAGAAACTAGCCCTCAAGTAAAAGGGCTTGATAGCACTATTCATCACAGGTAGTTCATGCTAACTTCTTCTGGTGTATGGCCTGCATTAGCTGATTGGCTTTATACAAAGATAAAATGAACTCATCTCTCTAGGACAGGAGGTTGATTTGCAGTTTGTAGAGAGTCAGCTTCTACCGTCCTGGAAAGGGTGCAGTCCTCTTTGGTGATGGCATTTCAAAAAGAAGGCTGCAGGTCTTGGGAAAGACCTCCTTGAGTTTTAAAGCTGACAAGAGGATTTTTTTAGCATTTAAAAATTTTACAGACATTTCAAAGGGACAGAGAAGAAATTACAAGTTTTGCAAAATAAAGTCTCTCTTTAAAAAAGTAAAGAGGGAAAGTCTCTTCCCTTACTTTCAACAGCAAGAACTATGCCTTTTTTGTTTTTCTGAATGAATTTTTGCCCTTAAATCCTCCCTGGATCTGCACACATCAGTTAAGTTCAGTCTCTCAGTCGTATCCAACTCTTTGCGACCCCCATGGACTCCAGCATGCCAGGCTTCCCTATCCCTCACCAACTCCCAGAGCTTGCTCAAACTCATGTCCATGGAGTCAGTGATGCCATCCAACCATCTCATTCTCTGTCGTCCCCTTCTCTTCCTGCCTTCAATGTTTCCCAGCATTAGGGTCTTTTCCAGTGAGTCAGTTCTTCGCATCAGGTGGCCAAAGTATTGGAGTTTCAGCTTCAACATCAGTCCTTCCATTGAATATTCAAGACTGATTTCCTTCAGGATTGACTGGTTGGATCTCCTTGCTGTCCAAGAGACTCTCAAGAGTCTTCTCCAACACCACAGCTCAAAAGCATCAATTCTTCCACACTAAGCATACTTTAGGGTCCAACTCTCACATCCATACATAACTACTGGGAAAACTATAGCTTTGACTATATGAACTTTTGTTGGCAAAGTAATGTCTCTGATTTTTAATATGCTGTCTAGGTTGGTCATAGCTTTTCTTCCAAGAAGCAAGTGTCTTTTAATTTTATGGCTGAAGTCACCATCTGCAGCGATTTTGGAGCCCAAGAAAATAAAGTCTGTCCCTGTTTCCATTGTTTCCCTATCTATTTGCCATGAAGTGTTGGGACCAGATGCCATGATCTTCGTTTTTTGAATGTTGACCTTTAAGTCAACTTTTTCACTCTCCTCTTTCACTTTCATCAAGAGTCTCTTCAGTTCTTCGCTTTTTGCTATAAGGTTGGTGTCATCTGCATATCTCAGGTTATTGATATTTCTCCCAGCAATCTTAATTCCAGCTTGTGCTTGATCCAGTCCAGCATTTTGCATGATGTACTCTGCATATAAGTTAAATAAACAGGGTGACAATATACAGTCTTGACGTACTTCTTTCTCAATTTGGAACCAGTCTGTTGTTCCATGTCTGGTTCTAATTGTTGCTTCCTCACCTATATACAGATTTCTGGGGAGGCAGGCCAGGTCATCTGGTATACCCATCTCTTTCAGAATTTTCCACAGTTTGTTGTGATCCACACAGGCAAAGGATTTGGCATAGTCAATAAACCAGAAATTGATGTTTTTCTGGAATTCTCTTGCTTTTTCTATGATCCAGTAGATATTGGCAATTTGATCTCTGGTTCCTCTGCCTTCTCTAAATCCAGCTTGAATATCTGGAAGTTCACAGTTCATGTACTTTACGGTTCATGTTGAAGCTTCACTTGGAGAATTTTGAGCATTACTTTGTTAGCATGTGAGATGAGTGTAATTGTGCAGTAGTTGGAGCATTCTTTGGCATTGCCTTTCTTAGGGACTGGATTGAAAACTGACCTTTTCCAGTCCTGTGGCCACTGCTGAGTTTTCCAAATTTGCTGGTCTATTGAGTGTAGCACTTTCATAGTATCATCTTTTAGGATTTGAAATAGCTCAACTGGAATTCCGTCACCTCCACTAGCTTTGTTTGTAGTGATGTTTCATAAGGCCCACTTGATTTTGCATTCCAGGATGCCTGGCTCTAGGTCACTGATCACACCATCATGGTTATCTGGGTCATTAACATCTTTTTTATATGTGGCCCCATGGACTATATCACTCAAGGCTCCTCTGGCCACAGAATCCTCCAGGGAGGAATACTGGAGTGGGTTGCCATGCCCTTTTCCAGAGATCTTCCCAACCCAGGGATCGAACCCAGGTCTTCTGCATTGCAGGCAGCCTCTTTACCATTTGAACTACTCAGGAATCCAGATCCACACTCACCCATCTATTTAAAAGTTTGACCATACACCCAGGGAATCACCAGCCAGCCCTGCCTTAGTTTCTGCTATCCACCCCACAGCTGCCAGCCAACCCCCAGTCTTCCAGAATCTTGCAGTATTCCTCTCATAAAATCTACAGTGTGCTCCTTTATGTTGGAAAAACTCCTCAAGACAAGGAAACAGAGGTTACTTAAGCTGATTTGGGTATGGCTATGGAACACAAGGGCCTCCCCTGGTAGCTCAACTGGTAAACCACTGGTCTGCAATGTAGGAGACCCCAGTTCGATTCCTGGGTCAGGAAGATTCCATGGAGAAAGGTTAAACTACCCACTCCAGTGTTCTTGGGCATCCCTGGTGGCTCAGATGTTAAAGAATCTGCCTGCAGTGCAGGAGACCAGGGTTTGATCCCTGGGTTGGGAAGATCCCTTGGACAAAGGCATGTCAACCCACTCCAATATTCTTGCCTGCCGAATCCTCATGGACAGAGGACCCTGGAGGGCTACCCTCCAGGACTACCCATGGACCCTGGAGGGACCACGGGGTTGCAAAGAATCAGACATGACTGAGAGAATAAACATCTGGAATCCAGAGGCAGAAAATGCAAATTAATATCTTAATAACTTTCCATCACACCATTATTATTGTTTTTACTCCTTATGTTTTGAAGTGTACTGGATCAACCAGATTACACGGATTACAGGATGTGTCTGTGTGTGTGCACATGTGCAAATACCCCTTCCTTCTCTAGCATTAGCACCATATACATTATCAAGGTCTTAATTTCCTTTATGAGTATAATAATAGCCTCTCGTTAGCAGTCCTACATTGCTCGTGACAGTTCCAGATCATCTTATGACATTAAATCAACTCACTAGGCTGAGTCCCATCTCATAACTTTTGATCGCACTTCATTGCTGCCACTGAAAAAATCGAGTGTAAGAAATGGCCGTGTTTGGGGTGGCCTTACTAGTGGTCCCTAGGAGCTGAGTCATCTTGGTCTGAGTAGCAGTCCTATGACCTGGAACAAAAAATCAAGTCTTCTCTGGATTAGTTTTCTACCTGTAATATGGAAATAATATTATTACCCATTACCTATTGCTCAGAGCTACTGAGTTAAAGTAGTGGGAAACTCCTGATATTGGAAAACTTTACAAGTATAAGTATTTTTTATTCACATTTTTACATAAGACTTGGGTTGTAAATAGAAGAGAGATGAGTATTTATGATTAGTGCTCATTTGATGCAGGCGGGCCTCTAGTTATTTTTCTCTTATGATTGATTAAACTGTATTTCTTTACTGGTTGCAAATCACTAGAAAATGGACAGTCTATCTCTTAGCTGTGATATACACAGTAAAGTGGTAACTGTCCGATCATTATGTTATGGTTGCCTATCCACACAGCCTCCAGAGTATCATGAATCATAATAAACCAAATGTGCCCTGGCCATTCACACTGTAACACTGGACTGTTTGTTGCCTATGATTCCTGTTCAGATATTATAAGGTATGATTTTTCCATGATCCTCCTCCACAAGTTTTGTCTTCTATCCACATTCCTTAAGAATGAGATCATTTTGAGTCTTCCCAAATAATTAGAAAGAATTTAAAACTTGTCCGAGTTTTAGTTCCTAATTTTAGTTATTAGGAATTTCCCAGATTTTATTTCAGTTATTCTAAAAACGAAGTGCATTTTAGTTTCCTTTTTGTCTTGTCACTGTTTTGAATTTAAAATTATTTTTTTTCTATCTCCTTGTCAGTTATTTCTGTCAGCCCAGACTCTCTAGCTAGGTGATTATTTCAGTAACCTTATTATTTAATGTGCCTGAATGACGTTTCCTTTTATGTGGTATAAGTTATTCCAGCTATTTTTTCTTAATTTATTTTGTACATCAGCTTTATTTTCCAGATAAAAGCATAGTTTACTTTATTCATATATTCATTTCTTTGTTGTGAGGTTTGATTATTTTTAGGTCAATATTTTATCAATGCTGCTGTAGCAGTTAAGCATAAATTGTGTATATTCCACATCCATTTTTAAAGTCAATTATCAAGGTAGAGCCTGATTATGGAAGTAGGTCATAATGATGGATAATCTTCTTAGAGACATGTGTTTGGGGGATACTGTGTGGTACAATATACACCAAATTCTCCTACAGCATCAACATAATTCTATTCTTTATTTTAGTGTTTTTATTATTTTAGCGATAATTTATTATTCCACAGGTAACACATTGCTTTTAAACATATTTTGGAACACATGCCTGATAACTCTTATCTTGGAGGGGCAAAATTCTGTTCTATAAGCTATTTGGAAAGTTGTAAAAAGGTCAAAGGATTGAAACTTTGATATTCCCTGAGGAAAATACAGTAAGGCACTGGAAAAGAATTTCCTTTAATCAATAAAAGAAAGACAAGCAATTCTTTTTAAAACAAGGAAATTGGCAAGATATATATTTTTAAAATAACCTTGAGGGACTCCCCTAAATTATGAAAAATTCCACATTATTATTTCAAAGAAATCTGAAAGTTTAGAAAATACAGCATTAAAAAGGAGATGTTCTAAGAAAGAAATAGGAATTGATCAGTTTGATTTCCCAGGCATTGATTAATCACCGACTGTGTTCTCAGTGCATCTTTTTGGGCCTGTTGCTTGCTTTTAGTGCAGAGAGACCTGCCCCCTACATCTGCTGGTCACACAAACCATGATTAGTGAGGAAGTGCTTCATCAATCTGCATTCTCAAACATCTCAGGGATTAGAATCCTCCTGCACTGAGAAGGGTGGAAAATGGCCTGATTCTCCCTGAAGACAGAAGAGGAACAGGATGCCCCAAATGTGACCAAGTTAGCATTAGTGTCGGCAGTAATATTATAATGAAAATCGATTTGCAGAAAATATCATTTGAAAATAACACCAATCGTGGAAGCAGACATTTGGGGTTAATGTATGCTGAGCACAAAATACTGTGGCAGTCAGGGCTCTGGTGTGCTCTGCAGTGTGTGTGTGTGTGTGTGTGTGTGTGTGTGTGTGTGATAAATTTTAATATATATTTTATTTGATCATCTAGACAACCTTAGTTCTATCTTCATGGGACAGGTGAGGAAGCTGAGTCATAGCCCGTAGTTCAAGGTCATGCTTAGCTGTTCCATGCTTGGCTTGGAGAAGGTTATTACTCAAATCTGTGCTCTTTAAAATCTAAATCTATGCAAATGCATCCCTTGAGGAGCAGTTTTTTATTTTTTTTTAATTGAAGGATAATTGTTTTACAGTTTTGTTGTTTTCTGTCAAACGTCAACATGAATCAGCCATTGGTATTCATATATTCCCCTCCCTCTTGAACTTGCCTCCCATCTCCCTCCCCATACCACCCCTCGACATTGATATTGAGCCCTTGTTTAAGTTTCCTGAGCCATACAGTAAATTATCATTGCCTATCTATTTTACATATGGTATTGTAAGTTTTCATGTTACTCTCTCCCTACATCTCACCCTCTCCTCCCCTTACCCGTCCATAAGTCTATTCTCTATGTCTGTTTCTCCATTGCTGCCCTGTAAATAAATTCTTCAGTATCATTTTTCTAGATTTCGTATATATGCATTAGAATACAATGTTTATCTTTCTGTTTCTGACTCACTTCACTCTGTATAATAGGTTCTAGGTTCATCCACCTCATCAGAACTGACTCAAATGTGTTCCTTTCTATGGGTGAGTAATATTCCATTGTGTATATGTACCACTACTTCTTTGTCCATTCCTCTGTTGATGAACGTCTAGGTTGCTTCCATATCCTAGCTGTTGCAAATAGCGCTGCAGTGAACAATGGGATACATGTGTCTTTTTCAGTTTTGGTTTCCTCAAGGTGTATGCTTAGGAGTGGGATTGCTGGGTAATATGGTGGTTTTGTTTCTAGTTTTTTAAAGAATCTCCATACTGTCTTCCCTAGTGGCTGTACCAATTAACATTCCCACCAACAGTATAAGAGTGTTCCCTTTTCTCTACACCCTCTCCAGCATTTGTTGTTTGTAAACTTTTTGATGATGGCCGTTCTAACGGGTGTGAGGTGATACCTCATTTTAGTTTTGATTTGCATTTCTCTTATAAAGAGCGACGTTGAGCATCTTTTCATGTGTTTGTTAGCCATCTGTATGTTTTCTTTGGAGAAATGTCTGTTTAAGTCTTTTTCCCACTTTTTGATTGGGTTGTTTGTTTTTCTGGCATTGAGTTGTATGAGCTGCTTGTATATTTTGGAAATTAATCCTGTGTCAGTTGTTTCATTTTCTGTTATTTTCTCCCATTCTGAGGATTGTCTTTTCACCTTCTTTATAATTTTCTTTGCTGTGCAACAGCTTTTAAGTTTAATCAGGTCCCACTTGTTTACTTTTGTTTCTATTTCCATTATTCTAGGAGGTGGGTCATACAGGATCTTGCTTTGATTTATGTCATTGAGTTTTCTGCCTATATTTTCCTCTGGAAGTTTTATAGTTTCTCGCCTTACATTTAGGTTTTTAATTCATTTTGAGTTTTTTTTGTGTGTATGGTGTTAGGCAGTGTTCTAATTTCATTCTTTTACATGTAACTGTCCAGTTTTCCAGCACCATTTATTGAAGAGTCTGTCTCCTCCCCATTGTATATTCTTACCTCCTTTGTCAAAAATAAGGTACCCATAGGTGCATGGTTTATTTATGGGCTTTCTATCTTGTTTCATTGGTCTATATTTCTGTTTTTGTGCCAGTACCATACTGTCTTGATGACTGTAGCTTTGTAGTATAATCTGAAGTCAGGAAGCTTGATTCCTCCAGCTCCAGTCTTTCTCAGGGCTGCTTTGGCTATTTGGGGTCTTATGTGTTTTCATATGAATTGTGAATTTTTTTGTTCTAGTTCTGTGAAAAATGTCATTAGTAATTTGATAGGGATCACACTGAATCTCTAGATTGCATTTGGTAATATAGTCATTTTTTCAATGTTGATCCTTCCTATCCAGGTATATGGAATATCTCTCCATCTGTTTATGTCAGCTTAGATTTCTTTCATTAGTGTCTTATAATTTTCTGTGTACAGTTCTTTTGTCTCCTTAGGTAAATGTATTCCTAGATATTTAATTCTTTTTTTTAATTGTTTGGCATTGAGTTTGTAGATATTTTTTCTTCTCTTGTATTTCTTTACTATATAAATCCCTTTCACATTTGTTGTAAAGATGGGTTGGTGGGACTGAATTCTCTTAACTTTTGCTTGTCTGGAAAGCTTTCTATTTCTCCATCAATTCTGAATGAGACCCTTGCCGTGTATAGTAATCTTGGTTGTAGATTTTTCCCTTTCAGTACTTTAAATATATCTTGCCATTCCCTTCTGGCCTGCAGAGTTTCTGCTGAATGATCAGCTGTTAAACATATGGGGTTTCCCCTGTATGTTACTTCTTGCTTCTCCCTTACTGCTTTTAATACTCTTTCTTTGTGTTTAGTCTTTGTTAGTTTGATTAGTATGTGTCTTGGAGTGTTTCTCCTTGGCTTTATCCTGTATGGGTTTCTTTGTGCCTCTTGGATTTTATTTACTATTTCCTTTTTATTGTAGGGGAAATTTTCAACTATAATCTCTTCAAAATTTTTCTCATATTGTTTCTTTTACTCTTCTTCCTCTGCAACCCCTATAGTTCAAATGTTGATGCATTTAATATGGTCCCAGGGGTCTCTGAGACCATCCTTGGTTCTTTTCATTCTTTTTACTTTATTCTGGTCTTCAGAAGTTATTTCCAACATTTTATCTTCCAGCTCACTGATTTGTTCTTCTGCTTCAGATATTCTGCTATTGATTCCTTCTAGAGTATTTTTAATTTCGGTAATTGTGTTGTTTGCTTCTCTATGGTTGTTCTTTAATTCTTCTAGGTCTTTGTTAATTGATTCTTGCATTTTCTTAAGTTTTTTAAAGGTTTTTGATCATCTTTACTACCGTTATTCTGAATTCTTTTTCAGGCAGTTTATCTATTTCCTCTTCATTTATTTGGACTTCTGTGTTTCTAGTTTTTTCCTTCATTTGTGCAGTATTTCTCTGCCTTTTCATTATTATTATTTCTTTAAGTTATTGTATTCGAGGTCTCCTTTTCCCAGGCTTCAAGGAAAGTTGAATTCTTTCATCCTTTTGGTTTAATGCCCCCTAAGGTTGGTCCAGTGGTTTGTGTGAACTTTGTATAGGGTGAGATTTGTGCTGAGTTATTGCTTGTTTGTTTGTTTTTCCTCTGGTGAGCAAGGCTGAGTGAGGTGGTAATCCTGTCTGCTGATGATTGGCTTTGTCTTTCTGTTTTGTTTGTTGTTTAGATGTGGCATCCTGTACAAGGTGCTACTGGTGGTTGGGTGACGCCAGGTCTTGTATTCAAGTGGGTTCCTCACTGTGAGTTCTCACTATTTGATACTCCTTAAGGTTAGTTCTCTGGTAGACTAGGGTCTTGGAGTCAGCACTCGCCTCCATAGGCTCAAGGCTTGACCTCTGCCCAGGGTCCAGCACAGAAGCATCAGATCCAGATCCAGAAGGTGTAAGAGAAACTCATTTGCTTTGTGCTTGTCCTAGAGCTTCAGCCTGAGGGGCACGCAGCAGATCTGACACACCCTGGGAGTCCTGCAGGGCACCCTCCTGCACAAGGACATGGGTTCCATCCCAGGAGCAGGTTTATATGGAGATTTCTTTGCCTTACTCCCAGACATTGTAATTCAGTGGGTTTGGGGTAGGGCCCAGAAATCTGCATTTGTAAACATCACTCAGGAGACAAGTATCCATGGATTTTGAGTATCATTGGCCCAGGTAACTACTATATTTACGCATTGCTGTGAAGTTTCACATTATATCCTAGTTTAGTAATAAAGTAACACCTCATTCCTGTACACTTCAGCCTTTAATCAGCTTCACCTTCTTGATAAAATCAGGTGAGAGACAGAAAGGAAACAAAAAGATACTGTGGAATTTCACAGATGATTTTTCCATGTCCAAAGAATTAAGTGTGTACTATGAATTCATAATAGAACATATTGGCTCTTAGTTTATTCAGAAGTCTTAAAAGCTGGATTTGAATTTTAGTCTTCAAGTTTGGAAAACTGGGTCAGAAGGAAAAAAAAAAAAAAATGCCTACTCCAGTGTAGCAGGTGCCTGCTGCTAATTATGTGGCCCTTCAGTGGACAGTCAAAGATAGAAAGATAAGCACAAGAATCCAAATGGACAGCACAATCCAACTAGCCTGCCCATCACTGTTCAACTATGATTCTCAGTTGTTGTAGCAGGAGCAAGCACACCTGTCCTTAAACAGTGATGGCTTCAGGGAGAGAAAAAAAAAAAAATAGGATAAAACAAAGTAGTTTCAAATCCTAGCTGCTCCACTTCCTGTATGCATATGACACTAAGTTTTCTGAAACTATATTTTCTCATCTGTGAGATAGTCATAACAACTGTCTCCTTAGATGGGATAAAAAGACCAGGTGGGCAGGTTCCCAAAGACAATGCCTACTGCACAGTAGGGACCCAGGTTCCTGCTCTGCCATCCTCGAGGTTATGAAGGATGGGGAGGGTAGGAGAGGAGCCAGCCAAATCCGGGCCCAAATGCTGGCCACACACCCACCAGCTGGGTGACAGGCAGGCTACTTGAACTCAGTGCTTCATTTTACCCGTCTGCAAAATACCTAATGTCTTTTTTCTGGGTTAGTGTAAGAACTATAAATTATAATAGTATTCTGCTTATATCTTCAGTAAATGATAATTGTAAAGACTATATGTATCATTTCCAGTTTCTTTCTTTTAAAACAATATTGCAAGTATGCTACACGCTTTGGAAATATTTGTATCCTACATGGCAAACATTAAACTGAAACCAACAACAAAATGAATCATTGGTAGTTCAACATAATTTATTCATTAGAATTCTGGTTGTTTTTAGTTTCATTATAGAAAAACAAATACATAGTTAATATCTTGTTTTACTTGTGATGGATATGAATACACATAAATAGACATGTGTCTATGTATAGGAAGACTGCACTTCATAGATGTTGCATTTTTTTATAAAATTCTAGATCTGTGGTGACCCTGCACAGAGCAAGTCTGTTCGTACCATTTTTCCAATGGCATTTGCTCACTTCATATCTCTGTGTCAGTTTTTGGCAATTCTCATATTTCAAGCTTTTTCATTATTGTTATATTTAATATATCATATTTGATAATCTGTGAACAGTGATCATTGATACTACCATTTTAATTATTTGGGGGTACCATGTATAGTATCCATGTAAGTTGATGAACTTAATCAGTAAATGTTATGTATGTTCTGACTGCTCCACAGACCAGCCATCTCTCTCTCTTCCCTCAGGCCTTCCTGTTCCCTGAGACATAATAATAATTAGGCTGATTAATATTCCTACAATGGCCCCTAAGTGTTGGAGTGAAAGGAAGAGTCAAACATCTCTGATTTTAAATAAAAAGTTAGAAATGACTGAATTTGGCAAGAAAGTCATGTAGAAAGCCGAGACGGGCCAAAACTAGGCCTCTTGTGCCAAACAGTCAAGTTGTGAATGTAAAGGAAAAGTCCTTGAAAGAAATTAAGTTCTACCCCAGTAAAGATGTGAATGATAAGGAACGGAAACAGCCTTATTGCTGATATGAAGAAAGTTTTAGTGTCTGGATAGAAGATCACTATAAGAAACCCACTATAACATTCATTCTGAAGCCTACAGATCAAGAAGTAATGTTAACCTTCAAGTCATTATTTAAGCAATATAGTTTGTAAGGCTACACTTCTATAGGTAGATATTCCTCTGATGAATCTGTACAAAATCAATTGACAACCTTCTGGAAAGGATTAACCATGAAAGGTATTATTAAGAATATTTGTGATTCATGGAACAAGATCAAAATATCAACATTAGATGGTGTTTGGAAGAAGTTGGTTCCAACCCTCATAGATGACTTGGAGTGTTCAAGACTTCAATGGAGGAAATACCTACAGAAGTGGTGGAAAGAGCAGGAGAACTAAAATTAGAAGTAGAGACTGAAGATATGACTTAACTCCTTCAATCTCATGATAAGACTTGAATGGATGAGAAGATGCTTCTTAGGAATAAGCAATCAAAGTTGTTTCCTGGGATGGAATCTATTCCTGGTGAAGATGCTGTGAAGATCGTTAGATGACAACAAAGGATTTAGAATATGACATAAACCTAGTTGATAAAGTAGCACAAGGATTTGAGAAGAATGACTCCAAATTTGTAAAATTTCTACAGTGGGTACAATACTATCAAATAGCAGTGCAGGTTAAAGTGTTCATGAAAGGAAGACATCTTTGTGGTAAACTTTACTATTGTCTTATTTTAAGAAATGCCACAATCACCTAACCTTCAGCAACCATCACTCTGACTAGTCAGTAGCCATCAGTATGGAGGTAAGGCCCTCCAACAGCAAGATTATGACTCCATGAAGGCTTAGATGAGGACTAGTATTTTTATCAGTAAAGTACTTTTTAATTAAGGTATTGCATTATATTTTAGGACTTCCCTGGTGGCTCAGACAGTAAAGAATCTGCCTATAATGCAGGAGACCTGGGTTCGATCCCTATGTCGGGAAGAAGCCCTGGAGAATGAAATGGCAACCCACTCCAGTATTGTGAGATGAAACTGCAATACCGATAATGGTATTGCATACTTGAAATATTATAGTTCAGTGTAAATATAACTTTTATATGAACTGGGAAACCAAAATATTCATGTGACTTGCTTATTGTGATATTTGCTTTATTGCAGTGGTCTAGAACCAAACCCACAATATATCCAAGGTATGCCAGTGTGTGTGTGTGTATAAGAGGCAGGTGTGCTCAGTCATGTCTAACTCTTTTGCAACCCCATGGACTGCAGCCCACCAGGCTCCTCTGTCCATGGTAATTCCCAGGCAAGAAGAGTGGAGTGGATTGCCATTTCCATCTCCAGAGCATCTTCCTGACTCAGGTATTGAACCCGAGTCTCTTGCACTGCAGGTAGATTTTGAGCCACTAAGCCACTGGGCAACAGTGTGTGTGTGTGAACTAAATATATTTATTTAATTAAATATATTAAATATATATTTAATATATTTATTTATATATAAAATATATTATATATAATTTATTATTTATTTATAAATTATATATTAAAATATATTATATATTTTCATATTTATTTATATAAATTTATATATTATATATATTATATATAATATAATATATATTATATATATTTATATTATAAATATAAATTTATTTATATATATAAATAAATATATTAAATATATTTAATTCACACACACACTGTTGCCCAGTAATATATATGAATTCATATATATATGTATGATTTTTAATTTAATTTATATCATTAGCTTATATAAAAGGTTTTTTGCTCAGGAATTTGACATCTTAATATGCTGTAATAGTGATAATATTTTCTAAGAAAATATAGAAAAACATAGTTATGAGTCTGAGCTTAAAAGTATAACACAAATAAAAAGTCAGCTTCTCTACTCATGATATTTGTGACTTAGGATGGTCTACTTAACTATACTGAACCTCAGTACCTCATTCCTAAAGTGGGATAATATTCCCTACTTTCTATGTTTTGGGGATGATTACTAGCATTTATAGAGTTTTCCCAGGTAACACTAGTGGTAAAGAATCTGCCTGCCAACATAGGATATGCAAGAGAGATAGTTTCAGTCCATGGATTGAGAAGATCCCCTGGAGTAGGAAATGGCAATCCCCTTCAGTATTCTTGCCTGAAAATTTCCTGGATGGGGGAGTCTACAGTCCATGAGGCTGCACAGTTGGACATAACTGAGCAACTTAGCACTAGCATTTATAAAGTGCTTAACATGATTTATATTATAAATTATCAACAAATAGTAGTTTTGTCTAGTTATGTGCAAATAGTTGAGGAAATCATTCAGAATGTTAAGGACATTTGGGTTCTCCTCAATCCCCACTCCTACTTCTTTACATGTGCACCTAACAGAACAGGGCAGCAGCATGGTTGACTCTTAAGCTCCACACTAACTCTAACACAGGAGGACTTGACCACACGCTAAAAAAATTTATTTATTTGTGGAAGGTGCCTAGTAGAAGAGTCAGGGTCTGGAAGGGAATCATAAGGAGTCTGGAAGGGAATCAGAAGGAGCTTTAAGTTTTAACTTGGTATACAAAGTTGATTTGAAAGAAGAGAAGTATAGCATGTACATCTGAGACAAACTCACAGAGAACAGTCAACTTCCTTTTGATAAATAAAATACTAAGAAAGGTTTTTGTGTGTTTGACTAAGAAAGGTTTTTGTGTGTTTGGTTGTGGGTGGGTGTTCATTGCACATGTGTTCTGTGCTCCAGTAATGAAAATCAAGCCAGGCAATCAACACATTCACCCGCTTACACTAAACTCATAGTGAACTCTCGTATTTAGAAATACCCTATGATCTGCACAATGGCAAAAGGAAGGCACCCCAAAGTAAACAGAGATGATTAAGTGAGATTTGATATAACTCAAAGAGAGATTTGCATACATAAATTAAAACACTTTCCTATTTAAAAGGGGCTACAAGTGGATAAGAATGAGTTAGGAATTACAATATGTTTGTAAAACTTGGTCTTAAAAGTTGATAGAAGTCTCTGAACCAATGTCACCCACCAAGGAGCAGACACCAGAGCAAAAGGAACTACAGTCTTGTAGCCTGCAAAAAGGAGAGCATAGCACAGTAAATTTGAGAAAATGAGACAATAAAAAAATATGTTGCAGATTAAGGAAAAAGATAAAAGCCTACAAGAACAACTAAATGAAGATGAGATAAGCAATCTATGCAAAAAATATTTCAGAGTTATAATAGTGAAGATGACCCAAGATCTCAGAAACAGAGTGGAGAAACAGATTTTTAAGATACAAGAAACAAAGACCTAGAAGAAATAAAGAACAAAGAAAGATGAACAAGACAGTAACCAAAATAAAAAATACACTAGAAGGAATCAATAGCAAAATAAATGAGCCAGGAGAATGGATAAGTGACCTGGAAGACAGATGGTGGACATTTCTGCATGGGATAGAATAAAGACAAAAGAATGAAAGGAAATGACTACAGTGTCAGAGGCCTCTGGGACAAGATTAAAAGCACCAACATTTGAATTACAGGGGTACAAGGAGAAAAAGGGCCTGAGAAATATTTGAAGAGATCATAGTTGAAAATTTTCCTGACATGGTAAAGGAAAGAGTCAGCCAAGTCTAAGAAGTGCAAAGATTCCCATACAGGATAAACTTAAGGAAGAAAATGTAGAAACACATATTAATCAAACTAATAAAAATAAATGCAAAGAAAAAATATTAAAAGCAGCAATGGAAAGGCAATAAATATATACAAGGGAATCCCCATAAGGTTATCAGCTGATTTTTTTCAGCAGAAACACTGCAGGCCAGAAGGCAAGAAATATCTACAGTGATGAAAGAGAAAAATCTACAACCAAGAATATTCTACTCAACAAGGCCCTCATTCAGATTTGACAGAGAAATAAAAAGCTTTACAGACAAGCAAAAGCTAAGGTAATTCAGCACCACCAAACAAGTTTATAATTAATGTTGAAGGAAATTTTCTAGGCAGGAAACACAAAAGAAGAGAAAAAAGAGGAAGAGAAGAAAAAAGGAACTACAAAAACAAACCCAAAATAATCAAGAAAATGGCAGTAGGAAGATATATATCAATAATTACCTTAAATGTAGATAGATTAACTGCTCCAATCAAAAGACACAGACTGGCTGAATGAATACAAAAGTAATAGGCATATATAAACTGTCTAAAAGAGACCCCCTTCACACCTTAGGTCATGGACAGACTGAAAATGAGGGGATGAAAAAAAAGATGTTCCATACAAATGAAAATCAAAAGAAAGCAGGAGTAGCAATACTCATATCAGAAAAAAAAAATAGACTATAAAATAAAGCTATTACAAGAGACAAGGAAGGGCACTAAAATAATGATCAAGGGATCAATTCGAGAAGAAAATGTAATGATTGTAAATATTTATATATCCCAAATAGGAGCACTTCAACATTTAAGGTAAATGCTAAAGCTATGAAAGGAGAAATCAACAGTGAAGCAATAATAGTGGTGGATATTAACACTTCACTTTCATCAATGGACAGATCATCAAACCAGAAAACAAATAAATAAACATGAGCCTTAAATGACACATTAGTCCAGATGGATTTAACTGATATTCAAACGACATTCCATCTTAAAAGCAGCAGAATACACATTCTTCTCAAGCGCACATGGGATATTCTCCACATCTTGGATCAAAAATCAATCCTCAGTAAATTTAAGAAAATTGAAATCATATCAAATATCTTTTCTGACCCCAAGGCTAATCTAATCTCATAGATTAGAAATCAATTACAGGAAAAACATTGTAAAAAAACACAAACACGTGGAGGCTAAACAATATGTTACTAAATAAGCAATGAATCACTGAAGAAATCAAATAATAAATTTAAAAAAACCTAGGAAAAAAAAATGACAAGAAAAACATGGTGACCAAAAATCTATGGAATGCAGAAAAAGCAGTTCTAAGATGGAAGATTATAGCAATACAATCCCACCTCAAGAAACAAGGAAAATTTCAAATAAGCAACCTAATCTTACACCTAAAGCAACTAGAGAAAGAAGAACAAACAGAACCCCAAGTTAGTAGAAGGAAAGAAATCATAAAAATCAGAAGTAAATGAAATATAAACAAAGAAAACAATAGCAAAATTCAATAGAACTAAAAGCGGGCTCTTTAAAAATAGAAACAAAATGGTAAATGTTTAGCCAAACTCATCAAGAAAAAAAGGAGAGGACTCATATCAAGAAAATTATAAATAAAAAGGAAAAGTTACAGCTGACACCACAGTAATACAAACAATCACAAGAGATGAATATAAGCAATAATAGCCAATAAAATGGACACCTGGAAGAAGTGGATAAATTCTTAGAAAGATACAACCTTCCAAGAGTGAACCAGGAAAAAATAAGAGCAGACCAATCACAAGTAATGAAATTGAAGCTATGATTTAAAACCTTCCAACAAACAGAATGCTAAAGCTGAAACTCCAGTAGACTCATTGGAAGAGTTGACTCATTGGAAAAGACTCTGATGCTGGGAGGGATTGGGAGCAGGAGGAAAAGGGGACGACAGAGGATGAGATGGCTGGATGGCATCACTTACTTGATGGACGTGAGTTTGAGTGAACTCCGGGAGATGGTGACAGACAGGAAGGCCTGGCGTGCTGCGATTCATGGGGTCGCAAAGAGTCGGACACGACTGAGCGACTGAACTGAACTGAACAAACAGAACGCGAGGATCAGTGTCTTCACAGGTGAATTCTATCAAACATTTAGAGAAAATATAACAACTATCCATCTCAAACTCTTCCAAAATTGCAGAGAGAGGAATGCCCCCAAGCTCACTCTATGAAGTCACTTTAACCCTGGTAATGAAATCAAACAAAGATATCACACCCAGAAAAGAAAAGAAGCATCACAGGTCAATATCCCTGATCAACATAGATACAAATATCCTCAACAAAATACTCACAAACACAATCAAAACATGTAGCTGGAGGAATCAGCCTCCCTGATTTTAGGCTATACTACAGAGCTAGAGCCATTAAGAGAGTGTGGGACTGGCACAAGAACAGAAATATAGATTAATGGAAGAGAGTAGAAAACCCAGAGATAAACCCACACACCTATGTACACCTAATTTATGAAAAAGGAGGCAGAATATACAATGAAGAAGTCAATCTCTTCCAAAAGTGGTGCTGGAAAAACTGGACACCTACATGTAAACGAATTAAATTAGAACACTCTCCAACACCATGCACACACACACACACACACACACACACACACACAAACCTCAAAAAGGATTAAAGTACTAAATACAAACATATATATAACTATACATATATATATAAAAATATATGCACACATAACTTATTCACTGATTCACTTGACTGTACAGTAGAAACTAACATAACTGTAAAGCAACTAAATTCCAATAAATATTAGAAAAAATGAAAACAAAGAAACCAACTAACAAATCAACAAGCAAAGAAATCTAATAACAATTAACAGGAGCTCCAGAGGATAAGAAAAAGAAAATGGAAACATACATACAAAAATTGAGAAAACTATTCCCAAGTTGTTGGAAGACTTGAATCTTGAGATTAAAGAGATATATATCAAGTATTAAGTGAAATTATTGAGAAAAGCTGTACACACAGATGTCACATAGTGAAATTTTGTTACTATAAATATGCAGATGAAAGTCCTAAAAGGATTTAGGAAAAAATGAAAAATGTTGATATACAAGCAAATGAAAAGCAGACTATCATGTGATTTATCACTGACAGACCCAGAAGGATGGTACGGGGAGGGAAGTGGGAGGGGGTTCAGGATGGGGAACACGTGTACACCCGTGGCGGATTCATGTTGATGTATGGCAAAACCATTACAATGTTTTAATTAGCCTCCAATTAAAATAAATAAATTTATATTAAAAACAAAACAAACAAACAAATCAATGTTTTGAAGCAAAAGTGTCCTGAATCTGGAAATCTATATATAACCAAGTGTGAGTACAAATTTAGCACATTTGGGACATAAAAATATTCAGAAAATTTACCTTTTACAGACTCATTCTGAAATAGTCAGTCTAGGTTTAATGTAACAAAATGATCAGGTAGCAGCCACTATAAATTTGATAAAGTACATCTAACAACATAATTCAATGTATCAGACATGTAAAGAAGAAAGTCATATAATCATATCAATAGACTCTTCAAAAACATTTGATAAAACTGACAACCATTTCTAATTAAACACTAAGAAAGCTAGAACCATAATAAAGCCTCCTAAATATGAATAGGAATATTTACCAGAAACTAACAGCAACTATTTTTTTACAGGTGAAAAACTAAAGGCATATCAATAAATGACAGAACTCAGCTTGATTACTATTTTTATTTTAGTCTTAGACTTTTTGATGAAAGTAATAAGACAAGAAGATAAAGTAACTAACAAGTGAGAAAATAGAAAAAGTAAGGAGGTATCTTTTGGCTAAGATTGTATACCAAAATGGAAATGAGAAATTCAGTATGATAGCTAAATATGAAACAAATATGCAAAACTCTCTATATATCATAATTTATTCTACATTCTTATGGTTTCAAAAGTTTTTTTTTTCACTGAAAATAATACTATAATGAATGTCCTTGTCAATATATTCTTACTTTTTAATGTTTTACATTTTAGGGATAAATTTTTAAAATTAAGTTTTCTGAACTGCTTTCCAAAAGCATTTTAATATTAAGAAATGTTTGGGAGTTCATTTCTCCCACAGATCCAACAGTAATAGCTGGTGACATTCTTTTTTATTCCTGTCAACATAATGCACATAAGTTAGCATTTAATTATTAATTTGTTCTACTTAGATATTTGTTAAGTTATGCTTTATTTCACATATTTTGGGCCACTTGGGTTTGGTTTTCTTAGAATTTTTCATTCATAACTTCTGTTTATTTTTCTTTTTTTTCTTATCAATTAGTAAGCACTGTGTATTAAATGTATTGGCATAGTATCTGTTAAATACAGTGTGTGTGTGTGTATATATATATATATATATATATATATATATATATACTTTTTTTTCTGAATTGGTGTCGTGTTTGTTTACTGATTTTGTTTTGTTTTCACAGCTATTTTGCTCTTCTGTGCTAAAAGTAGGGTAAAAATATGTGTCAGAAGTTAAAGTGTGTATGATCTATGTAATGCAAAAATCATATGTGAGTGTGTGTATGTGTATTTGTGTATAAACAATACAGAAAAGGTAGATTTTGAGACTCTCTGTACTAACTTGTGGAGATATCCATGATATATTGTTATTTGAAAAAATTTGCTGAGTAATGTATATATTTCTTTTATTAAAGTAACTTGAAATATACATATAAAATTCATCTCTTTCAAACTTACATTTCAATGAGTCTTAGTACCTTTACCAAGTGGTGATACCATCATCATAAATCAATTTTAAACATTTTCATCCCCCTAACATTTTTCATTCCCATTTGCAATTAACCCACGTGTCCTACCCCAGCCCTAGGCAGTCACTGATCTACTTTTTGTCTCCATATACTGCCTTTTCTTGTGTTTTCAAATAAATAAAAACCAAACAGTTATATATATTTGAAAATAGGCTTGCATATGTTTGTATGAACAAGGAGATAGCTGAGAAGTGATACACATTGGTTGTTTGCACTGGTTAAAAATCAGACATTTGTGGTAAGAGCAAGGGAGGCAGAATAAAGACAATCAAATAAGCACTCTCTAACACAAGAGAAGTATAACCTAACAAAAATAGAATTTCCTAACAGGAAATTCACATAAAGCATATTACAAATAATGTAGAAGTGCATGAAGTATAGCGCTAATGTGCAATGAATTATTGTTCACTACCAGATTGATAGAACTTTACTAGACCACGGATCCCCAAACCCCAGGCCACAGACTCATAACAGGTGATTCTGTTAGGAATCTTGCAACACAGTAGGAGGTGAGTGGCAGGCAAGCAAGTGAAGCTTCATTTGTAATTACAGCTGTTCCCCATCTCTTGCATTACTGTCTGAGCTCCACCAGATCAGAGGCAGAATTAGATTCACATAGTAACCTAAGCCTTACTGTGAACTGAGAGATCTAGGTTTCTTGCCTCTTAAGAGAATCTAATGCCTGATGATCTGAGGTGGAGCTGAGGAGGTGATGCTAGCGCTGGGGAGTGACTGAAGATACAGATCATCATCATCAGAGAGATCTGACCACACAGAGACTATAATAAATCAATTTCCTGTAGACTCATATCAAACCCTCATCAGTGAAGAGCAAGTGAAAATTAAGCTGCATCCAGTGAAGGGCTTGGAGAAGGCAGTGGCACCCCAGTCCAGTACTGCTGCCTGGAAAATCCCATGGACAGAGGAGCCTGGTAGGCTGCAGTCCATGGGGTCTCTAAGAGTCGGACACGACTGAGCGACTTCACTTTCACTTTTCACTTTCATGCATTGGAGAAGGAAATGGCAACCCACTCCAGTGTTCTTGCCTGGAGAATCCCAGGGACGGAGGAGCCTGGTGGGCTGCTGTCTATGGGGTCGCACAGAGTCAGATACGACTGAAGGGACTTAGCAGTGGCAGCAGCAGCAGTGAAGGGCTTTAAGTCAGAATCCAACACTGCATATGGCTCGCCCTTTATTTTATTTAGTACTTTCTTCCATGCCTCTTTCCCACACTGTGCACTTTCTCAGTCACAGTTTTGGTAAGCCCACAAGCTAACCCTAGCCAAATGAGTTAAAAAAAATAAAAAATAAGAACAAAATCTCTGGAGAGCTCCTTTGAAAAGGCGGAAAGACCCAATGATGAGACAGCAGAAGAGTCTAAGACTGTCAAGCAGAAAGTTGCATTTGAAAGAAAATTCCAAGTCCTACTTAAATCACAACAGGTGATTTACATTCTCCAAGCACACTTTGTATTATGTTGATCATCTATACAAAGAAGTCAAGAAAAAAAGGTGCTTTGCCACATGGAGACCAAGCACCCTGCATAAAAGATAAGCCTTTGGAGTTTTTCAAAAGAAAACATAAACATGAAGAACAGAAACAGTTATTGAAGTCCACCACTTCATCAAATGTGTCTATACAGAGAGCATCATTCTTAGTGGCTAACCACATTGCTAAAGCTAAGAATCCCTTTCTTACTGGTGAAAAGTAGATCCTGTCTTCTACTAAGGATATTTGTCATGAACTTTTAGAAGACACTGCAGTTCAAAAGATCGCACGCATTCCTCTTTAATCTAGCACTATAACTAGACAAATTGATCAGATGGTAAGAGAATATTGAGGCACAACTGTTAGAATTAATGAGTGACACATAGTATGCAATCCAGGTTGGCGAGTCTACCAGTTCTGACAACAAGGCAACGATGCTTGTTTTCATCAGATATATTTTTCAGAATGATGTGTTTGAAGATATCTGCATTTTGTTGCCAACCAACACTACAGTTACAGAGCTATTCAACTCTGTGAATGATATGTAGTCATTCATATGGAAAATGGAATTGGTCATTTTGTGTTGGTATATGCATGGATGGAGCAGATGTCGTAACTGGACAGCTTTCTGGTTTCACTACTCAGGTCAAAGAGGTCGCTTCCGAATGTGAGACTACACACTGTGTTATCCACACAGAAATGCTGGCTAGCAAAAAAGTGTCATGTTTTGTATGATGTGATTAAAATTATCAACCACATTAAAGTATATGGCCTTAAACCACATCTGTTTGCATCTCTGTGAGGAGATGGATGTAGAGCACACGTTTCTTCTCTTAAACACAGAAGTAAGGTGGATTTCTAAAGGTGTATCACTGCCCAGTGTTTTTGAGTTATGAGATCTGCTCCAGGAATTTCTTTTAGAAATTAACCACTGGCAGTACACTGCAGTGACACAGTTTAGTTCAGTTGCTCAGTCATGTCCGACTCTTTGCGACCCCATGGACTGCAGCATGCCAGGCTTCCTTGTCCTTCACCAACTTCCGGAGCTTGATCAAACTAATGTCCATCAATTCGGTGATGCCATCAAACCATCTCATCCTCTGTCATCCCCTTCTCCTCCCACCTTCAATCTTTCCCAGCATCAGGGTCTTTTCCAATGAGTCAGTTCTTTGCATCAAATGGCCAAAGTATTGGACTTTCCGCTTTACCATCAGAACATCCAACGAGTATTCAGGGCTGATTTCCTTTAGGATTGACTGGTTTGATCTCCTTGCAGTCCAAGGGACTCTCAAGAGTCTTCTCCAACAGCACAATTCAAAAGCACCATTTTTTTTTTTGGTGCTCAGCTTTCTTTATGGTCCAACTTTCACATCCATACATGACTACTGGAAAAACCATAGCTTTGACTAGATGGACCTTTATGGCAAAGTAATGTCTCTGCTTTTTAATATGCTGTCTAGGTTGATCATAGCTTTTCTTCCAAGAAGCAAGCATCTTTTAATTTCATGGCTGCAGTCACCATCTGCAATGATTTTGGAGCCCCCCAAAATAAAGTCTGTCACAGAATGGATCACAAAACTTGCTTACTTGTGTGACACATTCAACTCACTCAGCAAACAATCTGTCTTTTCAGGGGAGAATGACAATTGTGTTCAAGTCTACAGATAAAGTGGCTGCATTCAAAACCAAACTGGAATTATGGGGGTGATGAGTGAACACTGGGATTAGTACAGACTTTGGAACATTATCAGAGATTTTGGAAGAGACTGAGCAAGGGCCTTCTTTCTTCCTGCTGGTCCATGATCACCTATCACATCTTTCAAAAGAGTTTGTGCATTACTTCCCAGCCACAAAAGACCCCAAAACTGGGCAGGCATGGATCCAAGATGCATTTCTAAATAAGTTTCTGTGAATTGACTTTGTCTATGCTAGAAGAGGATCAGCTGCTTGATACCTCAAATGACAGTGACCTTAAAAGTATGTTTGATAAAACTTTAGATATCCATACAGTCTGTATTAAAGTCAAGGTGGTATATCCTGAGATTGAAATAAAAGCACTAAAAGCCTGCTTCCATTTCCAAAATCCTACCTTTGAGAAACCAGATCTTCTGCAGGGACTCAACCAAAACAAGATTACAAAGTAGACTGGTCAGAAGCAATACACTACAGGTGTCACTGTCTCCCGTCATCCCCAAATGGGAACATCTAGTTATGGGAAAACAAGCTCAGGGATCCCACTGATTCTGAATTATGGTGATTGTATAATTATGTCATTATATATCACAATGTAATAATAATAGAAATAAAGTGCACAATAAAGGTAATGCATTTCAATAATCCCCAAATCATCCACTCCCCAGTTCCATGGAAAAATTGTCTTTCACACAATTGGCCCCTAGTGCCAAAAAGATTAGGGACCTCTGCCTTAGGCCAATGAAACCTGATATTGTTGCAGATTTTGAGAAATGGCTGTTCTCATACATTGCTGGTTGAAAAGTAAATCAGTACAGCCTTTTCTAAAGGGTAATTTATTAACATTTGCCAACATTTAGCATAACTTTACCATGAGTTACTTTTATATTTTTAAACTTATTTTGTTAAAATATAGTAGATTTAACATGTTGAGTTAGTTTCTGGTATACAGCAAATGACTCAACTATATATATATATATATATATATATATATATATATATATGACAAGGGCATGGAAACCCACTCCAATATTATTGACTGGAGAATCCCATGGACAGAGGGGCCTGGTGGGCTACAGTCAATGGTGTCGCAAAGAGTATATATAAACTTCCAATCCATGCCTTCCCCAACACCCTCTCCCTTGAATCCTAGGGAAACTGCATATGAGCAAAGTTGTATTTTGTAATACCTAAATAAAAACATCTATACACAGCAACACATTTATGTGTAAACATACATATGTGTGTGTATACCCATACATATTCCATCTATCTATCTATCCATCCACGCATCCATCCATCCATCTATTTACATCTCAGTTCAGTTCAGTCACTCCGTCATGCCTGACTCTTTGTGACCCCATGGACTGCAGCATGCCAGGCTTCCCTATCCTTCACCAACTCCTGGAGCTTGATCAAACTACTGTCCATCAAGTTGGTGATGCCATCCAACCATCTCATCCTCTGTCATCTCCTTCTCCTCCTGCCTTCCATCTTTCCCAGCATCAGGGTATTTTCTAATGAGTCAGTTCTTCACATCTGGTGGTCAAAGTGTTGGAGATTCAGATTCAGCATCAATTCTTCCAATGAATATTCAGGGCTGATCTCCTTTAGGATGGACTGACTGGATCTCCTTGCAGTCCAAGGGACTCTCAAGAGTCTTCTCCAACACCACACTTCAAAAGCATCAATTCATCGGCACTCAGTGTACTCTATGGTCCAACTCTCACATCCATACATGACCACTGGAAAAACCATAGCTTTGACTAGACAGATCTTTGTTGGCAAAATAATGTCTCTGCTTTTTAATATGCTGTCTAAGTTGGTCATAACTTTCCTTCTAAGGAGCAAGTGTCTTTTAATTTCATGGCTGCAGTCACCATCTGCAGTGATTTTGGAGCCCAAGAAAACAAAGTCTGTCACTGTTACCATTGTTTTCCCACCTATTTGCCAAGAAGTGATGAGACCAAATGCCATTATTTCATTTTTTGAATGTAGAGTTTTAAGCTAGCTTTTTCACTCCTCTTTCACTTTCATCAAGAAGTTGTTTAGTTCTTCTTTGCTTTCTGCCATAGTGAAGTCACTCAGTCCTGTCCGACTCTTTGCGACCTCACAGACTGTAGCCTAACAGGCTCCTCCATCCATGGGATTTTCCAGGCAAGAATACTGGAGTGGGTTGCCATTCCTTCTCCAGGAGATCTTCCCAACCCAGGGATTGAACCTGGGTCTCCCACCTTGTAGGCAGACGCTTTACTGTCTGAGCCACCAGGGAAGTCTTTTCTGCCATAAGGGTGGTGTTATCTGCATATTTGAGGTTATTGATATGTCTCCCGGCAATCTTGATTCCAGCTTGTGCTTCATCCAGCCAGGCATTTAGCATGATTTACTCTGCATAGAAGTTAAATAAGCAGGATTACAATATACAGTCTTGATGTACTCCTTTCCCTATTTGCAACTAGTATGTTGTTCCATGTCCAGTTCTAACTGTTGTTTCTTGACCTGCATACAAATTTCTCAGGAGGCAGGTAAGGTGGTTTGGCGCTCCCACTCTTGAAGAATTTTCCACAGTTGGTTGTGATCCACACAGTCAAAGGCTTTAGCAAAGTCAATGAAGCAGATGTTTTTCTGGAATTCTTTTGGTTTTTCTATGATGTAACAAATGTTGGCAATTTGATCTCTGGTTCCTCTGCCTTTTCTAAATCCAGCTTGAATATCTGGAGTTCTCAGTTCACAAACTGTTGAAGCCTAACTTGGAGAATTTTGAGTATTACCTTGCTAGTGTATGAAATGAGTGCAATTGTGCAGTACTGATGTGAGTCTGAGTGAACTCTGGGAGTTGGTGATGGACAGGGGAGCCTGGCATGCTGTGATTCATGGGGTTGCAAAGAGTCGGACACGACTGAGCGACTGAACTGAACTGAACTTGAACATTCTTTAGCCTTGCCTTTCTTTGGGATTGGCATGAAAACTAATCTTTTTCCATCCTTGACCACTGCTGAGTTTTCTAAATTTGCTGGCATATTAAGTGCAGCACTTTAATAGCATCATCTTTTAGGATTTGATACAGCTCAGCTGGAATTCCGTCACTTCCACTAGCTTTGTTTGAAGTGATGCTTCCTAAGGCCCACTTGACTTCTCACTCCAGGATGTCTGGCTCTAGGTCAGTGATCACAACATTGTTGTTATCTGGGTCATGAAGATCTTTTTTCTTCTTCTTCTGTGTATTCTTGCTGCATCTTCTTAATGTTGTCTGCTATATATTTCTATATGGGCTTCCCAGGTGCCTCAGTGGTAAAGAATCCCCCTGTCAATGCAAGAGATGCAAGAAATGTGGGTTCAATCATTGGGTACGGAAGATACCCTGGAGAGGAAAATGGCAACCCATTGCAGTATTCTTGCCTGGAAAATCTCATGGATAGAGGAGCCTGGCAGGCTACTGTCCCTAGGGTTGCAAAGATTCAGACACAACTGAAGCAACTTAGCATGCTGCATATCTATGTATATGTCTCACTATACACATAATATTTGCTCTCAGTGTCCTTTATCATCTGTTTCTTCCCACTGTCACAGAAGCTTCTTGATGATGGGAACTTCTTGCTTCCCTAAGGCCTAATACCTGGCACAAGATGGATACGGAATAGTGACTGTTAAATAAATGGGCTAGATTGTAAAGGTTATAAGAGACTGCATGAAAGGAAAATGTCATATCTCAATTATCTTTAATTACTTTTGATTATTTTTAAAGAATATGTTTCCCTTATGTGTGGATTATTTTATTATTTTAGAAATCACAGATGAAATCTCTCACACTTCCAAATTAATCCAAGAAATGTGCTTTTAGTTACATTCTTCAAATGGCCTAAACAAGTCCAAGCTTAAAATAAAGGCCTTTGTCTTAAAAAAGATAAGAAATTTGAAGGTTGATTTAAGGTTTTACATGAATAGTCATAAAGAAAACAGCGTGTTAGTATCTTTGTACTTAACTTTGTGGGGTGCAACGTTGGTCCAAGTTTGGGGAGAGCTTGCTTTCCTTATACTATGTCAGATGAAAAATGTTCCTTATTTTTATGGACATGTGATTTCAGACTAAGTTTGGAGCTATAATGGTTAGCAAACTGTTCTAATCAGTGATGTACAGCAAACAATAATTATTTCTTTTAATGTGACCTTTTGAGTTAAAAAAGCATTTAAGCAACTGACCTTTATTTTAAAATAAAGATTTTTTCTTCTCTTTACATCACTTTCTTTAAATTTATGATTTAAAGACAAGAAGAAACACTATTGTTTTAGTTTGGATATAATTGTACATGCCTGGTGATATCACAATGAGAATCAGAAATTATGTGGGTAACATGGTTAAACAGAGACAGAACAGTCTGTAGTGAGGGCATGTTGAAATTTAATCAATTTAATCAGTTTAGAGTATTTCAGCACAGTTAGAATTCTTTAAAAATACTTTGTTATTCTGCCTGGCAGAAGTTACAGAGCACTGGAAAGAGGAAATATTACTATTACATAGTATTACTCATTATGCTTTAATATTTCCACTTGGTGTGATTGTTATATTTAAAACGTAATGCCTGAAGTTCCTTATTGTGGTTATTTTTATTTTGTTTCAGTTTGTGAGAAAAAGGCAACCTCATTTCTCCAGCGAGAAAACAGATCGCTGTTACGTGTGTTTGTGTGTGTGTGTGCGCGTGCACGTGTGTGTGTTATCAGACTTCTCACAGCCCAGATCATTTCAAACCAGGAGTTAAGACATCCAGAGTTGCATTTCTCATCTTCCTTCCCGTTATCAAAGATTAAGTTACCATCTTAGTTCAAATGCATATCTCTGTCTTTAAGAGACATCGAAATTTACACAATATACATAAATACAATATATATTATAAATACATAGAATATATAAGGTAAATATATAAAGTTAGCCCAGTGGTAAAGAATCAGCCTGCCAATACAGGAGATGCAAGAGACGCAGTTCGATCACTGGATCGGGAAGATTCCCTGAAGTAGGAAATGGCAACCCATGCCAGTATTCTTGCCTGGGATAATCCCATGGACAGAGGAGTCTGGCAGGCTACAGTCCATGGGTAACAAAGAATCAGACATGACTGAGCACACATGCAATGCAGTGCAGTGCAATGCAAGTATATGAAGTATATATATAAAATATATTAAGGAAAAAGTTGCATCAGCTTGCTTTTTATTGTCATGTGAATGAAAATGTATATACGTTTCTGATACTCCTCCCGAGGGTTTTGGGGTGAAAAAAGAAAGTTGGCAACAAGTTCAAAAGGAAGGAGAAATCAGTCGTTCCCTAAGGTGGTAATGTTTCCTGAAATGGTAGAAAAAACAGTAATTTATCAATGTTCCCAATTGCTGATAAGCAAGTTACAAATATCTCGTATTTGGGGGTTGGTACAATTCCAATTTTTTAAAACAAAAGTATGGTTGATTTACAATATTGTTTTATTTTCAAGTGTATAGCAAAATGATGCCGTAATACATACACACACAGTACTATTTTTTCAGATTCTTTTCCCTTATAGGTTATGTGAATTCCAACAGTGCCAGCACCATACTGAGAGATTATTCTGCACAACCTTTAGGAATAGATCATTGATTTCTTAGTAATTCTTTCAGAATGTTTCATAAACTCTTTGAAGCAGCTATAAAGTGAGCTGTCAAGTAACAGTTATGGCATTTGGATCATGACTCTCTGAAAAGGGGTGTGGTCTGAGTGGCAAGGGCAGGAGTGATGTGAGGGAAGGCTGACTCCCCTCCCTGCCTCACCAGCGGTGCAGACCAAACCTGTGCACAGTAGCGCTTAGTTCCCGTGGGGCTTTTCTGCTATTATTTATTCCTAATCCCCCCCTGCAAAAAAAAAGTTTTAAATATACTTACAAGCTATGTGTATCTAAATCAAATGGCTGGAGAAGGCAGTGGCACCCCACTCCAGTACTCTTGCCTGGAAAATCCCATGGACGGCGAGCCTGGTAGGCTGCAGTCCATGGGGTCTCGAAGAGTCAGACAAGACTGAGCGACTTCACTTTCACTTTTCACTTTCATGCATTGGAGAAGGAAATGGCAACCCACTCCAGTGTTCTTGCCTGGAGAATCCCAGGGACGGGAAGCCTGGTGGGCTGCCGTCTATGGGGTCGCACAGAGTCGGACACGACTGAAGTGACTTAGCAGGAAGTCTTAGAAACCATATTTGTTACAATTGTTAAATTAGAGGCTGCATTTTGTGGCAAAAATATCACAAGAAAATTATACTTTCTCAAAGAATTATAGTGTTTAATGATGACCAGTATGTTTAGTAATTGAAAGGAATTTCAAAAGGATGAGGATTCTTGGTGTTATATTTAAAAATTACATTTTTAAGAATTTAATGCGCTTAGAGCTTAGAGTACAGCTGGCATGAAAGAAGCTGGTGATAAAAATGATAAATCACTAGACTTTGACTAAAGTGCTCTGTTCTCACCTCAATGAAGTTGCTAGTCCAACACCTCACTGTGTGCAAGTGATGTAAGTGTCCTTTCCTTTCCTGGGAAGCAGTAGATGTTGACTTAGGTGACCTATCAACTTCCTTCAGGTTCTCACATTCTGGAACTAAAAATGTTTATAATTTGCATTTTAATGAAATACTTTATATCATGCTTTTAAAACAGTTATTAAAAGTGAAATTTGCCTTCGCTACTAGTAGGGTTTTTAATTTTTTATGATGTTTTATAAGACATTTAAATTCACTATCTTAAAAATCTGTAAACTGAATTGATGAGTAGGAATTAATTTAGCCTCCTTTTAAAAGTCAAGCACTATGCTACCCATACTGTAGAAACTCTCTTTTCCAGCCTCCACCCAGATTTAGCAAGTTGAGTATTATTGTCTTCAGTTTACAAAGAAGGAAACTTAAGTCTGTATATGTAAGTTGACTTGCTGTACTTCAAAAAGCACAAAATTGGGTATACCTAACTCTAAAGACTGTTTTATTCCCCTCACTGTACTATTTTAAATGAAAACACCTTCTTTACTCCTTGGAACAAAATATGACATACTTGGTTATCATTTTAAAGTAATTTTCTAAGAGAAAGTGGTAGAACATTAAAAATAATCAATATGTCTTTTAGCAGGTTAGACAGTACATTCCTCCTTTATAATATGATATATTTTCATTTACTGAGAAAAGTAGATAACCATTGATATTTGTTTCTAAAATTCATCAGAATTTACTCACAGATCATACACAATAACAAGGAAAGGTTATTTTTTAACGAGTTGTTGCAGAATTGTGTCAGTGTGAAATCTGTGTCAAGTCACATTTTCCCATTATGTATACAGAAATGAGGTTAACTCCAGCTTAAAATTAAGCAGGAATCATCTTCCAATGACAGGTGTTTCTGCTCTGTTATGATATATTTCCAGGGTAACTCAACAAAACATCACAAAGGAAGGATTATGTTGGCAGGTGTGAAATAAACAGCAGGAGAACACTTCACAGACACTTCATAAAACTTTGAAAGTAGATGACATTTTTGGTAAACATTGCCACCAGCAATGATACATATAGGATTATGAGAGGTTCAAAAATCACCTAGTACATGAAGTACATGATGAAACCTAGGTCAACGTTAATTTACTAGAAATAAGAGAATTTATGCACACAGTTTTCTCCATGATACAGTTTAATGGAGCAAGCTATATTTTAAAAATATTACTGAAAAACAGTTGATTTACAATGTTGTATTAATTTCTGCTGTACAGCAAAGTGACTCGTTTATATATGCATGCATGCTCAGTTGTGTCTGACTCTACAACCCCATGGACTGTAGACCACCAGGCTCCTTTGTCCATGGAATTTTCTGTGCAAAAATACTGGAGTGGGTTGCCATATCCTCCTCCAGTGGATCTTCCCAGGGATCGAACACATCACCTATATTAGCAGGCAGATTCTTGACCACTGTGCCACCTGGGAAGCCTCAGTTATACACACATACGTTCTTTTTCATATACTTTCCCATATGGTTTATCACAGGATAATGAATATATTAATAGTTCCTTCTGTTATACCTTAGGATCTTGTTATTTGTCCATCTTATAAATGCTAGTTTGAAGCAAGCTACTTTGTCAAGTTCTTTGATGATCATGGGTCTATTACTTATGACAGGTTAGTGTACAGTGAATACACTTATGATCAAAAAACAGTGTTAATGTCGAATTGGTATGTGTATGTTTTTCTTTCTTATTGAAAGATGTTTCAGTTCGTTTCTAACATATAGTTCGGTTCTGTTCAGTTCAGTCACCCAGTCGTGTCTGACTCTTTGTGACCCCATGGATGCAGCATGCGAGACTTCCCTATCTATCACAAATTCCTGGAGCTTACTCATACTCATGCCCATCGAGTCAGTGATGCCATCCAACCATCTCATCCTCTGTCGCCCCCTTCTCTTCCCACCTTCAATCTTTCCCAGCATCAGGGTCTTTTCCAATGAGTCAGTTCTTTGCATCAGGTGGCCTAAGTATTGGAATTTCAGCTTCAGATTCAGTCCTTCCAATGAATATTCAGGACTGATTTCCTTTAGGATTGTCTGGTTGGATCTCCTTGCAGTCCAAGGGACTCTCAAGAGTCTTCTCCAACACCACACTTCAAAAGCATCAATTTTTTGGCACTCAATTTTCTTTATAGTCCAACTCTCACATCCATACATGACTACGGGAAAAACCAAAGCTTTGACTAGATGGATCTTTGTCAGCAAAGTAATGTCTCTGCTTTTTAATATGCTGTCTAGGTTAGTCATAGATTTTCTTTCAAGGAGCAAACGCCTTTTAGTTTCATGACTGCAGTCACCATCTGCAGTGATTTTGGAGCCCCCCAAAACAAAGTCTGTCACTGTTACCATTGTTTCCCTATCTATCTGCCATGAAGTAATAAGACCAAATGCCATTATCTTAGTTTTCTGAATATTGAGTTTTAAGCCAACTTTTTCACTCTCCTCTTTCAATTTCATCAAGAGGCTTTTGAGTTCCTCTTCACTTTCTGCCATAAGGGTGGTGTCATCTGCATATCTGAGGTTATTGATATTTCTCCTGGCAATCTTGATTCCAGCTTGTGCTTCATTCAGTGTGGCATTTTGCATGATGTACTATGTGCATAAGTTAAATAAGCAGGGTGACAATATACAGCCTTGACATACTACTTTCCCAGTTTGGAACCATGTAGGCTTCTAACATATAGGCTAGTCATAAAATGCTCTAGAATATGATGTTTATCTCAAAACAGCAGAAAGACACATAGTTCCTGGTCATCAGTGAGTCTTTTTGAGGAAGGAAGACAGTTTACAAAACTTGGATGTGGAGTTGGTCCTTTTTCTCTTTCAATGGACAAGCCATATCAAAATAGAAGATTGTTTAAGGGTGTAGTTCAGGAGAGGGGTGTGGGGGGATCCATTTAAATTGCTTCACGGAAACTGAAATCCAGAGCAAAACAGTGGGTCAACAAAGTCTCCACCATTCAGCCCTGGGTTTGGGAAGAGTGACCAGTTTTAGAGAGTGTGGGAAAAGGATGGAGTCAAGAGTCTGCCACCAGTGGGTTGCAGAAATGTGTGCAGAACTTCATAGCTTCCATAGACGTCCTGGATTGTGACTCCAGGAGCAGGGCGAGCAAGCCATTAAACTGAAACCTAAGTGATGGTCCCAGGACCTTGCCTTTCCTCCATCAAGCTGTGTGGATGCTCAGCTGGTACTGAGGCCTGTCCGTGAAGATCAAATTCCATTTTGAGCAGAGGAAGGGTCCAGAATATGACAGAGGGACATAACTAATTCCATGTTGCAGTAAATGCCCATCTGCATGATCACATTTCTACATCTTTTCTGCTAGAAGTATGACACTCCAGCAACATGTGGCACGTTACTGGATGAGGTTCTATTACTTGAATGACAACTCTGAGCCATTCATAGCTTGGCAAGGAGAAGATAACATTATACGTGAATCCTGAAAATACTGAGAAAAAGGATGGGGAAAGTGAAGAGAGAAAAAGTCAGATGTAACTAAGGGCAAATATGAGCTAAATACTATATATTTTAGAGAATGGATAAGCAAGGTCCTACTATGCCAGGCAGGGAACTATATTCAATATCCTGTAATAAACCATAGTGGAAAAGAATATGAAAAAGAATTAATTTGCTGTACAGCAGAATCAGCACATCACTGTAAACCAACTATACTTCAATAAAATCATTTTTTTCTTTTTTTTTTTTTAAAGAGTAAATGTGAGCTGGGGACAGTTTTCTGGGGACATATTCATAATTGCTTGATGTCTTACCTGTAGCTGCTGACATTCCCAAAGTTGCAAATCATTAATTAAGAGTAAACACCTTTTCATTATACAGTTAGCCACCATGCCTCCATTAAGTGTTATCCAAGTACTTGATCACTAATGAGATGGTTTACGTTAAAGCCAAGTATGTTTTTACAAAGGCTAGTTAACTCAGAATGAGTTCTCACCATTTTGACAATGGTCCTAAACTCCATAAAAAGAGCTGACTGCACTCTGTCCAAGAATTAACAGTGAAGACTGTACCTCTACAGAGCTCTTTCCTGGGGAAAGAAGGAATTTGAGATGCTAACTCTCAGGGACATGCCTTATGTCCTAATCATGTGTCAGGATGTGAGGTGATGGAAACTTGAAAACTAAGGCTTGAAAAGATTTGCTCATATTTATGAGAAAAATATTTGAGAATCTTTGACCCCCCCTCACTAATCACAAATATACTTTATTGTGTAGAAAGCTCTTAAGCTAGCATAGCCAGAATTGTTCACTTTGCAAGCATCCTAATGTCTCAGGCTTAGTTTTGCAGGAACTGAAGCAGACAGAAATTGGAGGTAATTCTCTGTTTTGTTTGTTCATCACCATTCACTCATCTCCTTCCCTTAAGTCTAACACTTTGTTTTCATTTCATCCTTTTCCTGGGGTTTCCATGCATGCCCTTACCCTCAGATTAAGGATGGCTGCCCTGCAGTGCCAGACTGCAGGATCCACATTGTATTATTACCTTCCAAGGCTCTTTTCTGCTTCCCAAGGCTTTGCAACCTAATAATGATGGTCAGGAATATTGCTATATTGGATTCAAGTTGACCTTAGTGACAGTCATAAATGCAGTTGACAATCATTCTGGTCTAGAATTTCTGAATGAACTGAAAGCTGGAAAGGCATATATTCTACTTGAAAAAGTAGTTGACTGAATCAGGATAAATGTTGAAAGAAATGGTTTCAGAGTTTAAAAATTACAAAGAAGCCATCTTGAGATTTTTTTACACTCTCTGATCTTCATTACAACCTGTTCAAATTAGCAGCTGAAACTCAGATTAGTAGCTGTATGGGCAAGACAAACATGCCATCCCGGTGCTCTGTGCTGTATTTGGCATCTCTTATTGTCAATAAACTCTTCCTTGTATCAGATGCTAATCTTGGCACTGCTATACGTGTGTGTGTGTTGTCTCTGATACCTTCTTCTGGAGCCAAAAGAGCTTCTAAATCTCACTTTCCCTCTCCCTCTTTTCTCTGTGTAATAACATGTTGCATATAAGACAGGCTGTTTTACTTAAGGGAAGACAGCATGAGTTGGATGGAAAATGCTCATTTTTAAACCCCACATTTAATTTGTTTACCAAATATTTTTATAGCACTTACTACGTGTCAGGCATCACTCCAACTACTTCACAAATGCTAATTCATTTAATGCCTTCATGACAAGCCTGTGGGGGAGGCATCATTAGTGATCCCATGTTGCAGACAAGGAAGCTGAGGCGCAGGGCAGATGGGTAGTTTGCCCAGGATCCCAGTAACTGATGCATGACCCAGGTGGCTCTCAGTTGCTGTGCTGCATTCCTCTCCATGAAAACGTCTGCATGATTTTCTCCAACATCTTGAATGTGTTCTGTTCCTAGTAGTATCACCAACCCTGCATCTATGCCACAGGTATCCTGAGCTTGTTATGCAGTGTGTGTCTAGCCTATTGCCAAACCCAACTTGGATCCACTGGCCCACACACAGTAAATCCAACCTGCAGACACCAGCTGTGGCAAAAAGGGAAGAACAGCATTTATTGCAGGTGCCAAGCAAGGAGAATGGGCAACTTGTGCTCAAAAGACCCAAACTCCTTGATGCCTTTTTGGGAAGGGATTTTGAAGGCAATGTGAAGGAGGGAGTGGCAGGATGCATAATCGGCTTGTGCATAGTTCTCTGGTTGGTTGGCATCAAGATGAAGCTTCAAGCCCTCTGGTTTCAACCAGTCTAGGGTTTATGTGCTTGTGGTCAGCAGTTTTCATCTAGTGTGAGTCTACATCCTGCAAAAACAACGTAGGAATGTGTGTCAGACCTTTATCTATATCTTTCAGTGACTCTGCTATGTGGCTGGTTTATAATCTAAGTTGTTTCCAGTTTCCCAGCCTAAGAGCTATTCTTTATTTTTACATCTTCACGTCTCCTAACCACTATTTCTTGAGCCAGCCTTTAGAGACTCAAGGAAGACCTGGGAGACTAAAGCAAAAGCGATTTACTTCAAAGGACAGGGGCACAAGGGGCTTAGACACCAGATCAGCCTACGTGTGTGCAGCAGTGTGAGCTCGTGTGCAGTGCTGGTCATGTGTTGTTTTATCGCAGCGTTTTTGGAGATGCTAACACTGGGGAACCTTAAGTTAGGAAGCAAGAAAAGAATATATAACAACTCCCCTCCTCAAAAACACAAATTCCTAACTAATTGCATTGTGAGACCCTGAGCAATTCATGACCACTATGAGTCAATTTCCACATTAGCAAAGTAAAAGAGATGGATTTGATTTTTTTTTCTATTTTTTTTTTTCATCTTCAAATTCTAAACCTGGATCAGGGTATATATTGATTTATAAAGCAGCCAGTAAAGAAATTTCTTCTTAAGACTGAGTAGACTTTTGACATTTGAAAAACTACACCCCCAGACTTTAATAAATCCCTATGTTTGCAAAACAGCATCTGATCCCATAACTAAATATGCTAAGAATGAAAGTAAGTAAATGAAAATTTTACTTCTAGTCTCAGCTCTAAAATAAATAACTTATGAAATTATTACAAAAAAAGCTATGTAATAAGACCAAATTTACACTGTTGTATTATATAATTAATCAGATAAAACCTCAGCAGCAGTATACCTGCATTCAAACAAAATTGGGTTTGTGTATTTACTGCACAGAAAAAGAAAGTTCTAGAGGAGCTTCAGGAAAGATCCTGAGGAGGGAGTGGGAGAAGCAGACCTAATATGGTATAATTAGGTGATGAGTTTACTGAGGAATATAGAGTTTACTAGGAATATAGATAGAGCCGGCTAATCTATAATGGACTTTCCTTAAATGCATTATTTTGGAAAATATGATGTGTTAAGCTGTTGCATTTTTGTTTTTGCTTGTACAGGTGGTTGTCATACTATAGAAACAGTTTTTAATTTCAAAATGATCAAATTTACAAACATATAAGGAATAAAATGGACAGAACGTATTTGTAAGCCCAGTAGGTATAAAAATGAAGGAGGAAACACTGTTCAGAACATAACTCTCACCAATGAAGGCATAGAATTAATTATAAGCTTGAATATGCAAATGATTATACTGCTTCATAATATCTTTGCTGTTTGGTGAGATGACTTATTTCTGCTTGGCAAACTGCTTGATTTCTGGAAAAAAATATATATATACATTTACGTATATATATATGTATATATATATATATTTCTATAACAGCTATAAAGTTGCAAGCTGAGAAGATAATCACACATAAAAAAAAGTTACACATTTGCACAAAATGCAGAATGTTTCTCTTTTCCTTTTGCTTAATGTTTTTGGCTCTCCCAAACAGCAGCCTGTTGCCATGCTTACTGACAACTGACCCTTGGATGGATATATTGATTATACAACTTTGTAGAATAAAAAGGAAGCAAACACTTCAACAGAAATTGACTGAGAATCAATTATACCGAAGGCATATGATGGTTTCCCTATAAGATGAAAAGGAAAAAAGGCCTAGCTTGCAAGGAGCTACGGTTTAATGGAGATAACAACAGCAAAATGCTAGAAAGTTGTATGAATGCAAAAATGTATCCACTGAACGACTTCACTTTTCCTTTTCACTTTCATTCATTGGAGGAGGAAATGGCAACCCACTCCAGTGTTCTTGCCTGGAGAATCCCAGGGACGGCGGGGCCTGGTGGGCTGCCGTCTATGGGGTCGCACAGAGTCGGACGCGACTGAAGCGACTTAGCAGCAGCAGCAGCATACTGTGAGAAGTTAAGAGAAGAAAAGCTGGTCAGTTGGCTAATGTGAAAATTCTAACAAATGAATAATCATCTGTCTACCTGAATTAATATTTTACTAATCCACATTTATCAGAATAATTAAAATACTTGAATATAAGACTACCACAAAACCAAGGCATATGATCATTGTGAATCTTTTACCACAATTGCTGTGTGCCTGATTCAGCCAATCATACTCAGTGTGGGGGCTGGATTGGCCCTTGTGGTTCTTATTATAAGTGCAAGAGGCCCTTAGCAATAACCATCAGGAAACAGAAAAAAAAAAGAAAAGTTTATTACTTATGGTTCCTGGAAATACAATGGCACACCTGGGAACACACAGCACAGTCTTGGGTAGACAGGTAGACAGGAATAGTGCTTGGCCTGGGGTTCTGATTTTATTGGGATTGTGGGTAGAGGTGTAGGTTTCCCAAGTCTCTCTTTATTGGTGAATTAAAAACAGAAGAGCAGGAATTTGAAGCATCACTTCAGTTCAGTTGCTTAGTCGTGTCCGACTCTTTGTGACCCCATGAATCGCAGCACGCCAGGCCTCCCTGTCCATCACCAACTACCGGAGTTCACCCAAACTCATGTCCATCGAGTCGGTGATGCCATCCAGAAATCTCATCCTCTGTCGTCCCCTTCTCCTCCTGCCCCCAATCCCTCCCAGCATGAGTCTTTTCCAATGAGTCAATTCTTTGCATGAGGTGGCCAAAGTATTGGAGTTTCAGTTTTAGCATCATTCTTCCAAAGAACACCCAGGACTGATCTCCTTTAGAATGGACTGGTTGGATCTCCTTGCAGCCCAAGGTACTCTCAAGAGTCTTCTCCAACACCACAGTTCAGAAGCATCAATTCTTCAGTGCTCAGCTTTCTTCACAGTCCAACTCTCACATCCATACATGACATAGCCTTGACTAGACGGACCTTTGTTGGCAAAGTAATGTCTCTGCTTTTGAATATGCTATCTAGGAAAAGAAAAAAACAAGGGCCCCAAATAGTCAGTTATGAAATGAGCCAAGATCTCTAAAACAAAGGAGTCAGTGTGGGGAGGTAGCCTGTCTTTTTATTCTTGTGTTGTGACTGGCTAGGTGTTTATTTGGGAAGGCCGTTTTTGAAGTGGATGCCTCCATAATCAAAGCTTAAGTCAGGCATTTTCATTGTAAAAAAAAATAAATAAATAAATAAATAAACACCTGTTGGAGCTTAATGATTTTTTTTTTGAATTGATAAGAATCGTCTGTCTAAATAATGAATAACTGTGCAAGTGGCCTGATGGCACTGCTTTAAAAAAGTAGTTGCAAAATATTTGCAGTAAGGGAGTAAAAAGAGTCTAAATCTGAAATTTTTCTTTTTCTATGTGATTGTTTTAGTTATTTTTGGCCTTTAGCTTTCTATAATAATAATTTTAGAATCACCTTATTCATTTCCAGGAAAACATAGTGGGATTGTGTGTGTGTGTGTGTGTGTGTGTGTGTGTGTGTGTGTGTGTGTGTGGAAGATTGCACCACATCCATACAGCATTGTTAGATGTACACATTTACACGTTTGTGATTCTGCAGTTAATGAACACAGTTCTGCTTATTGATGAGGGCAACGTTGTTCAAATCTTTATAACTTTACTGATTTTATTATGCATGTTTTATTTTATATATTAAGACTATAATGTTAATACATATACAATTAGATATTAGTGTCATTGAATGGATTTTTGTTGATCAGTTGCTGAGTCATGTCCAGCTCTGTGACCCCATGGACTGCAGCATGTCAGACCTCCCTGTCCATCAGTATCTCGTAGAACTTGCTCAAACTCATGTCCATTGAGTCAATAATGACATCCAACCATCTCATCCTCTGTCATCCCCTTCTCCTCTCGCCTTCTATCTTCCCCAGCATGAAGGTCTTTTCCAATGAGTCAGTTCTTTGCATCAGGTGGCCAAAGTATTGGAACTTCCGTTTCAGCATCAGTCCTTCCAATGAATATTCAGGACTGACTTCCTTTAGGGCGGACTGGTTTGATCTCCTTGCAGTCCAAGGGACTCTCAAGAGATTTCTCCACCACCACAGTTTGAAAGCATCAGTTCTTTGGCACTCAACCTTCTTTATGGTTCAGTTCTCACTGGAAAAAACATAGTTTGGACAATATGAACCTTTGTCAGCAAAATAATGTGTCTATTTTTTAATAATGTGTCTAGGTTTACCATAGCTTTTCTTGGATGGATTAATGTTTTACTATATTGAAATGTGTCTTTTTATCAATATTTCCACCAAGTCTACTTTGCCTGACATTAGTATGACTACATTAGTTTTCTCCTGGTCAGTGTTTGCGTGATATTTCTTTTGTTTTCTCTTTGCTTAATCTCTTTGTATCCCTATACTCAAGGAATATCTCTTTTAGTTAGCAGCTAGGTTGTTTACAAAATCCAGTCTAATGATTTTCTCCTTTCAGCTGGAACATTTATTTGTTTACATTCTATGCCATGTCACTGTATTTGTGTTTAAATTTACCCTTTTGCTTTGCATTTTCTATTTACCCTATTATTATCTAATTTTTAGTTAATTATATATAGCATTCTATTATTCATTAGCTAATTAGAAATATTGGGTTGGCCAAGACGTTCATTTGGGTTTTTTAATAAGATTGTAAGAAAAACCTAAAAGAACTATTTAGTCTTTTCCAATGAGTCAACTCTTGGCATGAGGTGGCCAAAGTATTGGAAGTTCAGCTTCAGCATCAGTCCTTCCAATGAACACCCAAGACTGATCTCCTTTAGAATGGACTGGTTGGATCTCCTTGCAGTCCAAGGGACTCTCAAGAGTCTTCTCCAACACCACAGTTCAAATGCATCAATTCTTTGGAGCTCAGCTTTCTTCACAGTCCAACTCTCACATCCAGACATGACCACTGGAAAAACCATAGCCTTGACTAGATAGGCCTTTGTTGGCAAAGTAATGTCTCTGCTTTTGAATATGCTATCTAGGTTGGTCATAACTTTCCTTCCAAGGAGTAAGCATCTTTTATTAATTTCATGGCTGCAGTCACCATCTGCAGTGATTTTGGAGCCCAGAAAAATAAAGTCTGACACTGTTTCCACTGTTTCCCCATCTATTTCCCATGAAGTGATGGGACCAGATGCCATGATCTTTGTTTTCTGAATGTTGAGCTTTAAGCCAACTTTTTCACTCTCCACTTTCACTTTCATCAAGAGGCTCTTTAGTTCCTCTTCACTTTCTGCCATAAGGGTGGTGTCATCTGCATATCTGAGGTTATTGATATTTCTTCCAGCAATCTTGATTCCAGCTTGTTCTTCCAGCCCAGCGTTTCTCATGATATACTCTGCATAGAAGTTAAATAAGCAAGATGACAATATAAAGCCTTGATGTACTCCTTTTCCTATTTGGAACCAGTATATTGTTCCATGTCCAGTTTTTACTGTTGCTTCCTGACCTGCATATAGGTTTCTCACGAGGCAGGTCAGGTGGTCTGGTATTCCCATCTCTTTCAGAATTTTCCACAGTTTAATGTGATCCACACAGTCAAAGGTTTTGGCATAGTCAATAAAGCAGAAATAGATATTTTTCTGGAACTCTCTTGCTTTTTCCATGATCCAGCGGATGTTGGCAATTTGATCTCTGGTTCCTCTGCCTTTTCTAATACCATCTTGAACATCTGGAAGTTCATGGTTCACATACTGCTGAAGCCTGGCTTGGAGAATTTTGAGCATTACTTTACTAGTATGTGAGATGAGTGCAATTGTGCGGTAGTTTGAGCATTCTTTGGCATTGCCTTTCTTTGGGATTGGAATGAAAACACCTTTTCCAGTCCTGTGGCCACTGCTGAGTTTTCCAAATTTGCTGGCATATTGAGTGCAGCACTTTCACAGCATCATCTTTCAGGATTTGAAATAGCTCAACTGGAATTCCATCACCTCTACTAGCTTTGTTCGTAGTGATGCTTTCTAAGGCCTAATTGACTTTACATTCCAGGATATCTGGCTCTAGGTGAGTGATCACACCATCATGATTATCTGGGTCATGAAGCTCTTTTTTGTACAGTTGTTCTGTGTATTCTTGCCACCTCTTCTTAATATCTTCTGCTTCTGTTAGGTCCATACCATTTCTGTCCTTTATCAAGCCCATCTTTGCATGAAATGTTCCCTTGGTATCTCTGATTTTCTTGAAGAGATCTCTAGTCTTTCCCATTTTGTTGTTTTCCTGTTTCTTTGCATTGATTGCTGAGGAAGGCTTTCTTATCTCTCCTTGCTCTTCTTTGGAACTCTGCATTCAGATGCTTATATCTTTCCTTTTCTCCTTTGTTTTTTGCTTCTCTTCTTTTCACAGCTATTTTTAAGGCCTCCTCAGACAGCCGTTTTGCTTTTTTGCATTTCTTTTCCATGGGGATGGTCTTTATCCCTGTCTCCTGTACAATGTCAGGAACCTCCGTCCATAGTTCCTCAGGCATTCTGTCTATCAGATCTAGTCCCTTAAATCTATTTCTCATTTCCACTGTATAATCATAAGGGATTTGTCATATATAAGCAAATTAAGAGAGTTGGGACTTCACCATATTAGTTGGGGAGGGGGTCACAGTCCAGTCTATAGCAGTATTTATGAATTTTTCTCAGGAGCATTGTATAAATTTTAGTGTAGAACTTTTTACATATATTGTTGCTAAATTAATTTTTAAGTATTTATATTGATTTTTTTCTATTGACTTTGTGACTTACTGCCAGATACAACCACTTCTTTTTATCCAGTAGCGTGTTTTGTTGATTCTTTAGGAATTCTTGCATGTATGGTTATTACTTCTGTAAATAATAATAGATTTAATTTTTCCTATTTATGTTTTATTTATTTTCATTGTTTTATTGTGTTTGCTCTGATCTGTACTATAAGGTTAATAGTGGTGTTGAAAACAGAAATCCTTGCTTTGTTCCTGACATTAGGTAGAAAGCATTTGACTTTCACATTAAATATACTGCTTATGGTGAGTTTCCTATAGATTTGATAAATCTTTTCTTAAAGATTTTTGCTTCTATGCTTTTCAGGGATTGTGGTTTTTAACTTTATTCTCTTATAGCAGGGTTTTCTTGTATCAGGAATTGAGTTTCAATGCTAAGTTGGCCAGATAAAATGAGTTCATAAGTTGAAGTGATCCATTTTCCACTTTTGTACTAAAAAAATTTTGTATTATTTTGGTATCATTTACTCTTTTAAATTTTTAAAGGACGTTTCCATTAAAGATATCTGGTTCTGGAATTTTCATTGTATATTGTCTTTTAATTATGAATTCAACCACTTTACTACTTATGGAGCTCTTCAGGTTTTCTATTTCTTCTTGTATTGCTTTTAGTAGTTTGAATTTTAATGGAATTTCTCTATTTAATGCATGTTAATTAATTTATTGGGGCTTCCCAGGTGGCGATTGTGGTAAAGAACCTGCCTGCCAATACCAGAAATGCAGGTTTGATCCTTGGGTTGGGAAGATCCCCTGAAGTAGGAACTGGCAATCCACTCCAGTAATCTTGCCTGGAACATGCATGGACAGAAGAGCCTGGTGAGCTACAGTCCATGAGGTCACAAAAAGGTGGACATGACTGAGCCACTAAGCACACACATTTTATTTAAAGGCATAAATAAATATACTATTTATATATATAGTATACTAATCTATAAACATATTCAGTATATATATTTCTATATAAATATATAATATGTATTATATATATAATATATATATTTATAATGTTAAAATATTAAATTATAATATTAAAAAATATATATATATTTATATATAAATATATATACTTACGGAGAAGGCAATGGCACCCCACTCCAGTACTCTTGCCTGGAAAATCCCATGGATGGATAAGCCTGGTAGGCTGCAGTCCACAGAGTCGCTGAGAGTCGAACACGACTGAGCGACTTCACTTTCACTTTTCACTTTTCACTTTCCTGCATTGGAGAAGGAAATGGCAACCCACTCCAGTGTTCTTGCCTGGAGAATCCCAGGGACGGGGGAGCCTGGTGGGCTGCCGTCTATGGGGTCGCACAGAGTCGTCCACGACTGAAGTGACTTAGCAGCATATATACTTATATATAAATAAATATATATTATGTTGTTCATAATATTCCCTTATTTATCTTTTTAATGAATCTAGGGTCTGTGGCACTGTCTTCTCTTTGGGTAATTCTAGTTCCTTTTTTTTTTTTTTTTTTCTTCAGTGAAGTGAGATGTTCAACAATTTTATTAGTCCTTTCAAAGAAGCCAGTTTCTAATTTCATTGATTTTCTCTAGGTTTTATTGATTTTTAAATTTTATGTGTAATGGATTTCCCCTCTCATCTTTATTGTTTTCTTCTTTATTTCATTGTTCTTGTTAATTAATTTTATTATTTTTGTTCTTTTTATTGTTAAAACTGAGATAATTGATTTTGTAATTTTTTTCTTTTGGAATGCAGTATTTAAAGCTATGATTTTCTAAAAAGTACTTTAGCAACATCTCAAAAATTTTGATAAGTTGTATTTTATTAACATTTAGACCAAAAACGCATTTTAATTTTGTGATTTTTTTCCTTGACATTGGCATATTTAGATTTGTGTTCCTTTATTTTTAAAATTAGGATATTCTAATACTTTTGGGATTGTTTTATAATTTTATTCAAGTACAAAATAAAATTATTATTATGTTATTTTTCTATATATTTTATATACATTATTCTATTATTATTCTATATATTTTTAATCTCATTCCTTTAAATTTATATTTTGCAAGTTTTATCCTGCAAATACTGTGTTAATCTAATAGATATGTATATAATTTATTAAATAAATACCCATTTATTGTATAAGCTTCAAAAATACTTTGTGAAGCTTCACAGGCAGTCCAATGGTTAAGACACCACACTCTCAAGCACAGGTTTGATCCCTGGCCATGAAACTATGATCCCACATGTCACATGGCATGGCAAAAAGGGAGTTCTGATGAAAATGGAATAAGAGATGCAGAGAAGCAAGAAGTCATGCAGGTCCATGAGTTTAGGAATAAAATTCTCAAACAGAAAGAATACTTTACCAAAGAGACTGACATTCTGAAAAAGATCCAAACAGAAATTTTGGAGCTGAAGACCTCAATTAAGGGCAAGAAGAATGCATTAAAGACATTGGAAATAAAACAGACCATATGGAAGAATTAGTGAGCTCAAAGTTGGAAGTCTAGAAATCATACATGCACAAGAGGAAAGAGAATTAAGACATTTTAAAAAAGAAGAAATTCTGCAAGAACTATCTAACCCTATTAGGAAGTGCAAAGTTAACAGAATAGTTATCCCAGGAGAAGAAAGAAGAAAAGAGTAGAGAATTTATTTAAAGAAATATTAATCGAGAATTTCCCAAACCTTAGGAAGAAACTGGACTTACCATTCCATGGAACTGAGAACACCTAATTATCTCAATACAAAAAGACCATTTCCAAAAGACGTTATATTAAAACTATTGAAAATCAATGACAAAGAATTTTAAAGTGGCTGGGGAAAAATGGATGGTCACTTGCAAAGTAAACCTCTATTAGGCTGCCAGCAGATTTCTCAGCAGAAACTCTGCAAGCCAAGAAAGGAGAATAACATTCTCAGAACACTGATAGAGGAAAAATATCAGGCAAGAATACTCTATCCAGGAAAGTTACCCTGCAGACATGAAGGAGAAATAAAAGCTGTCTCAGAGAGACAAAAGCTGAGGGAGTTCATCATCATCAGACTTGCCTTACTAGAAAAGTTGGAAGGAGCTCTTCTACTTGAAAAAAAAAAAAAAAAGTCAAAAGTACTTTGGTGGGACTTCTCTGGCAGGCCAGTGGTTAAGACTTCACCTTCTAATGCAGGGGCTGTGGTTTGATCCCTGATCTGGGAATTAAGATACCACATGTCTCACGGCCAAAAAAACAGAACTTATAAAAAACAACAGAAGCTATATTATAACATATTAAATAAAGATGTTAAAAATTGTCCACATCAAAGCCAAATTTTTTAAATACATAAATTTTGAATAAGTAGATAAATAGAATCAGACTGAAGAGGTTCTTAATCAAATAGGTTGTTAAAGAAGAAAAAGCAATTAAAAAAAAAAACAATAGCTACTTCAATTTGGTAACAAACTCACAACATAATAAAATAATAATTTGAGACAACAAAAACATAAATAGGGAAGAAAAAAAAAAGGATGATATCCATGTAGGCAAATGAAAATAAGATGTCATCTGCATTAAACAGATTGTGTTATTTATGAGATATTAATAGAAAACCACCAAATTAAAATGACAGACAAAAACATAAAGAATCAATGGAGATATAGAACAACCAGAAAAGGAAAAAATAAAATGGCAATACTAAGTTCTCATTTATTAATAATCACCTTAAATATAAATAACTTGAATTCACCATTGAAAAGACACAGAGTGGCTGGATGGATTAAAAAACAGGACCAAACTATAGCTCTAAAGACAAACATAAGCTCAAAGAGAAGGGATGAAAGATTATATGCTAAGGAAATGGCAGCAAAAAGACAGTACAGCCACGTTCATATCAGAGAAAATAGTCTTCAAGGCAAAACAAAGATGGGTTTTATATAGAGATAGAGGGGATCATTCATCAAGAAGACATAACAGTGACTAATACATATGCACCTGGTATAGAAGCATCAGTACATCAATGGATGGATCATCTAGAAAGAAAGTTAAACAGGAGACAGAGGCCCAAAATGAAACATCAGATGTAACTGTGCTCAATCCCTCAGTTGTGTCCAACTCTTAGTGACCCCATGGACTGTAGCCTGCCAGGCTCCTTTGTCCACGGAATCTTCCAGGCAATCCTACTGCAATGAGTTGCCATTTCCTCATTCAGGGGATCTTCCCAACCCAGGCATCAAACCTATGGCCTCTGCATTGGCAGGAAGATTCCTTCCTAACTGTGCCAGCTGGGAATCCCCTTATACAAAATGGACTTGAATGGACTTGATAGATTTATACAGAACATTCCATCCAAATGCATCAGAATACACATTCCTTTCAAGTGTACATGGGGCACTGTTAGGATAGACCATAGATGGGGACACAAAAAATTTAAGAAGATTGAAATTGTATACAGAATCTTTTCTAATGACAAAGTTACGAGACTAGAGATCGATTAAAGCTGGAAAGCTGGAAAATCACAAAACATGCAGACTAAACAATGTGCTACTGAACAACTATTGTGTCAACAAAGAAATCAAAGGATATGGAGTAAAGAGAACCCTCACATACTGTTGGTGAGACTGTAAATTGGTGAAGCTAATATGGAGAATTCTTTACCAGTTGAGCTACCAAGGAAGCCCCAAGGAATTATAGGTGTTCCCACCCAAATTACAAATATTACTACCATATGATCTAGCTATTCCACTTCTGGGTGTTTTATTCAAAGATTATAAAAGCACTAATTAAAAAAAAAGCCCCCGTATATCAGGAGAAGGCAATGGCACCCCACTCCAGCACTCTTGCCTGGAAAATCCCATGGATGGAGGAGCCTGGTAGGCTGCAGTCCATGGGGTCGCAAAGAGTTGGACACGACTGAGCGACTTCACTTTCACTTTTCACTTTCCTTGCCTGCAGAATCCCAGGGACAGAGGAGCCTGGTGGGCTGCCGTCTATGGGGTTGCACAGAGTCAGACATGACTGAAGCGACTTACCAGCAGCAGCAGCCCCCCTATATTCACCATAGCATTATCTACAATAGTCAAAATATGGAAACAACCTAAGTTCCTGTCAACAGATGAATGTATAAAGGAGATGTGTCTCATATAACAGAATATTACTTTGCCATTAAAAAAGATAATTATTTTTTTCCATTTGTGACTACATGGATTGATCTTGAGGGCATCATGCTAAGTGAAATAAGTCAAATAGAGAAAGACAAATAATTTCACACATAAGTGCAATATAATAAAACAAGGAAACGAATGAACAAACAAAACAAAACCAGAAGTTACAGGGAATAGAGCATCAGTTAAGAGTGAAGGGCGGGTTGGGGAGGCTGAAATGAGTAAAGGTGGTCAACTCGATGGTGACAGGTGGAAACTAAATTTTTGGTGGTGAGCATGCAGTCCTGCATACAGAATTCAAAATAAAATATTGTACATGTGAAACTTATATGATGTTATAAATCAAAAGAATAAAAAGTACTTCAATATTACTTGTGAATTTCCATAATGCCAGTTATCTATTGACCAAGTAATATCTATAATAAGAGTCATTTTACTCAGAGTAGAATATTTTATTAGACTTTATACACTTTCTTTCACTGGAAGGGGCTTCCCAGGTGGCGCTAGTAGTGAAGAGCCTGCCTGCCAATGCAGGAGACATAAGAGACACAGATTCCCTGAGTTGGCAAGATTCTCCTGGGCAGGGGGGTGGAGGGGGGGCATGGCAACCCATGGACAGATGAGCCTAGTGGGCTATGTATGGTCCATAGGGTCACAAAGAGTTAGACACGACTGAAGCGACTGAGCATGAACATGTGCATGTCATTAAAAATGACAAATTTGAACTTACTTGTGAATTCTCATACAGAGGTCCTCAATACTGTCCCTGAAAACAACAGATGTGATTCTGCTCCTTAAATTAAGATTATAGTGATAATAATTGCCACAATTTATTAAATGTCAATAAACTTACTCAATGCCAGGAAAGGAGTATGAGTCAGGACTTCTAAAATAAGGACTGTGCATTTCTAGATGCTACTAAAACACAAAAATTAGACAAATAAATACAATTCAGTCTTGTGCTGTATATGAGAAGAGATTCACCACCAACAAAATGACAGGAAAAGATAACCTACAGGGCTTAAAAAACATGTATAGCAAAAATGAACCCAAACAGCAGGATAGTAAACCCCCAACATATAAACATTCAAGTTGCAACATTTCAAAGATGTGAACGTGTGTTCCACCAGCATCAGGCATGAATAAAATTGCAGCTTGCCTCCGTCTGCTATTGCTGATGAGCCTTCAGCTCCACCATCTCCCATGCCCTCTCCTCCAGTCAGTAAGTCCTCTAGTCTGTTCACGTGATGCCAGCCCCTGTATGCCAGCTGCTATGCAGTACTACTTTTCAAGGTTACTGCACTGTAAAATTAAAATGCTTTATTTATTTTTTGTGTTTTTATGTATAAATTGTGTGAAAAGTATTACAAACCTATTACAGTACATTGCTGTATAACCCACTGTGTTAGCTGGGCTACCTTTATTGAACTTACAGACTGGACCTATGAACAAGCTCTTTGAACAGAACTCACACTATGTAGGGAACTTACTGTGTTAGAATTCAATTCAAAAAGATTTTCAGCTGAGTCTCTGCATTTTGTCCCCAACACAGTAGCTAGAAGGATCCTATCAAAACATAATACATTAGGTCACTTCTCTGCTCAAAACCTTCCAGGAGTTTCTGTTACTCTCATCACGAAAGTCAGTCTTTGCCATGACTCCCAAAGGTCCATTTACTCTGACCCTAGTTGCTTGGTGAACCTACTACTGGGCTCTGCCTTCACTGCCTTGAAATCAAAAGGTTTATATCTCCCCAAAATCGTCTTCACTTGCTATTGTTACAGCTGGACTTTTTCAATACCCTCTCTCAGTGAAATGTTCCCGACAGCTAGTATGAAGGTAAACCAACCCTGTCCACCACCACACAGAATGTCTGTTCTTTTTCATTTTTTTCTATTGCACTTCTCACTACCCTGCATTCCTCATCTATTTACTATCATTTCACTGGAATGTGAACTCCATATGTCATTTTGTTCACTGCTGTATGCCCATGGCCTAGAAAAAAAAAAAAACAGTGCATTACAGAAACACTTGTTTAAATCAGAAATATGTCCAGAGTATGGCACTTTTTACAGAAAACAAAAAAGACTTCTTACCTTTAACTAAAGTCATCTTCAGTGAATTTTTGTTTGCTGTTAATCATTCATATGTATTGAGTGCTTTCCATGAGCTAAACAAGGTTGTATATATTTTCTCACTGACTAAATCCTAACACATAGTCTATGAAAGCATCACTATTATTATTTTCCCTATTTTATGAATGAGTAAACTGAAATATAGAGAGATGATGTAACTTCCTCATTAGCGGAGCAGGAAGGTGGGTCATCATATTCAGTGTTCCCCACTCCCTTTGACGTGCCATGACCCACACAGATAGTTACACAAACAGGAGCAGTGAGAGACACGCCATCAGGCAGCCCACGTGGAAGTGATCAAGACAGAGGGCTATGCGTCATAATTTAACTGACGGGGTTGGATTAATAAGTGCTCGGGAACATCTGTTTATTTCTCTGTAGGAACAAAATACAAGTTTCTTGCTGGCTTTGTATGCTACAGAGAGCCCCCCAAATTTTACACATATGATTAACGAGGTGATGATGATGGTAATGATTAGTTGTTAGTCATAATTAGACATTACCACGGTGATCAGTGCCTGGTAAGCTTTTACTGTCTGTCAGGCTCTGTGCTGAGTGATTTAGATGAATTATGCCATTAATTCCCAAAATGTCTCAGTGAGTTAGAAACTGCCAGGATCCCAAGTTTACTGATGAGTTATGGAGGCTATGAAAGGGGCTGGAGTAAACAGCAAACAAGGGGTGGATTTGAGGTGAGAACCTGGGCTGTTTAGACACGACATGCTTCTTTCAAGCTCAGTGATGAGATGAGAGATTATCCAGTACATCATGTCAAGATTGTTAGCTATGAGGGCAACACAACCACTTTAGATCCCTGTCTATTGTCACATATCAAGATAAATTCTGAGAGATCAAGAATTATGTTGTAACATATTAAATCATATAAATAGTCAATGAAAATAAAAGTGAATATTTATCACAGAATTTTTGGTGCTAAATTAGAAGCAACAGAACAATCATTAAGGAAGAGCACAACAGATTAGACAATGTAAAATGAAAAGTCATCTTTGTAACAAAAAAATAGTTGATATGACAAGTAACAATTTGAAAACTCTATCAAATAGTTATTAAATGGGTAAGAAAATGCTACTAATTCAATTGATAAATACACAAAAGGCTGGGGCAGTTAATATCCTAGTGGGTATGTAGAAACACTGGTACAACTGAAATGAACAAAAGTAATAAAATCATCCATAAATGGCAGTAAATGATCAGTGTACACCATTCTACTTTTAAAAATATATTATGAATATAGTTAAGAGGTAAATATACCAGTAGACGTATATATACATATACATATAGACTTATATATACATATGTCTTCTCCTCTTTGAAAAAAAATCAATTAAGAAAGGATCCCCAACCCACTTGTGGACTTTTCTACAGTTACAAGCAAGCATAATAATTAACAATCAATTCAAAAATAGAATCTTTAAGCACAAATAACTGCATTGCTTATTAGCAACTAATTGGTTATTTTTATACATGTCTGCAATGTTTGATATGAACTGTGTTGAAAAATATGACTAATATTTTATTTTTAATTAATTTTTAAATACAAATATAAAAAATACTGTGGTACACAAATAAATAAGATGTAGGAAAATTTGGAATTAAACAAGAGTTTTCCTAACTGTTAGAGTTTGACAAATATAATATCACAGATTTAAATGAATAAATAATATTACAAAATGCTAAAGTAGCTGCTTCTACTAACCATTAACTGTAACTTTTTAAATAAATCAAAAATAAAATTAAGTGAATTGTAAAACTTAATTGACTTCAACAGTACATGAATAGGGAACTTCCAGATGTTCAAGCTGGATTTAGAAAAGGCAGAAGAAACAAAGATCAAATTGCCAACATCCATTGGATCATAGATGAAGCAAGAGAGTTCCAGAAAAACATCTACTTCTTCTTTATGGACTATGCCAAAGCCTTTGTGTGGATCACAACAAATTGTGAAAAATTCTTCAAGAGATGGAAATATCAGAACACCTTTCCTGCCTTCTGAGAAATTTGTATGCAGATCAAGAAACAACAGTTAGAACTGGACATGGAAAAATGGACTGCTTCAAAATTGGAAAAGGAGTACATCATGACTGTATATTGTCACCCTACTTATTTAACTTCTATGGAGAGTACATCATGGAAAATGACAGGCTGGATGAAGCACAGGTTGGACTCAAGATTGCCGGAAGAAATATCAATAACCTCAGATATGCAGATGACGCCACTCTTACGGTAGAAAGCAAAGAAGAACTAAAGAGCCCCTTGATGATAGTGAAAAAGGAGAGGGGAAATATTGGCTTAAAACTCAACATTCAGAAAACTAAGATCATGGTATCTGGTCCCATCAATTCATGGGAAATAGGTGGGGAAACAATGGAAACAGTGACAGACTATTTTCTTGGGCTCCAAAATCACTGCAGATGGTGACTGTAGCCATGAAATTAAAAGATGCTTGCTCCTTGGAAGAAAAAGCTATGACTGACCTAGATAGCCTATTAAGAAGCAGGGACATTACTTTGCCAACAAAGATCTGTCTAGTCAAAGCTATGGTTTTTCCAGTAGTCATGTATGGATGTGAGAGCTGGACCATAAGGAAAGCTGAGCACCAAAGAACTGATGCTTTTGAACTGTGGTGTTGGAGAAGACTTGAGAGTCCCTTGGACTGCAAGGATACCCAGCCAGTTCAACCTAAAGGAAATCAACCCTGAATATTCATTGGAAGGACTGATGCTGAAGCTGAAACTCCAATATTTTGGCCACCTGATGTGAAGAACTGACTCATTGGAAAGGACCCTGATGCTGGGAAAAATTGAAGGCAGCAAGAGAAGGGGATGACAGAGAATGAGATCATTGGATGGCATCACCGATTCCATGGACATGTGTTTGAGCAAGCTCTTGGATTTGGTGATGTACAGGGAAGCCTGGTGGGCTGTAGTCCATGGGGTCACAAAGAGTTGAACATGACCAAGTGACTGAACTGAACTGAATAAAAAGCACATTCTGTTTGCCTTTATTAATCCTACAGCAGTTTTGCACATATTCAAAATTTGGAACTTGTCCAAATCTGACAATTACTTTTTATTAGTCCATTTTTATAATACTTAAAATCATGAAACAATCAAATAAAACTGTGATAACAATTTTATAAGAAATATGCAGATGTGTGCTCTTTTTCTGCCTGTTTACTCAGCTTAATTTCATTTTGGAACTTGTGTAATAATTGTAAATTTTGCTGTGTTCTGTATAGTTTTAAAGGAAAGGTATATTTATCCTAAGTACACCTTAATGTTTTTGTAGAAAAGAAACTAATTTGGTGCTAAGTAATACTTTGCAAATTATTAGTGCAATCAATACCATTTTAATATCTACTTCAGATCAGATCAGTCGCTCAGTCGTGTCCGACTCTTTGCGACCCCATGAATCGCAGCACGCCAGGCCTCCCTGTCCATCACCAACTACCAGAGTTCACTGAGACTCATGTCCATCGAGTCAGTGATGCCATCCAGCCATCTCATCCTCTGTCGTCCCCTTCTCCTCCTGCCCCCAATCTCTCCCAGCATCAGAGTCTTTTCCAATGAGTCAACTCTTCCCATGAGGTGGCCAAAGTACTGGAGTTTCAGCTTTAGCATCATTCCCTCCAAAGAAATCCCAGGGCTGATCTCTTTCAGAATGGACTGGTTGGATCTCCTTGCAGTCCAAGGGACTCTCAAGAGTCTTCTCCAACACCACAGTTCAAAAGCATCAATTCTTCAGTGCTCAGCCTTCTTCACAGTCCAACTCTCACATCCATACATGACCACAGGAAAAATCATAGCCTTGACTAGACGAACCTTTGTTGGCAAAGTAATGTCTCTGCTTTTGAATATGCTATCTAGGTTGGTCATAACTTTCCTTCCAATGAGTAAGCATCTTTTAATTTCATGGCTGCAGTCACCATCTGCAGTGATTTTGGAGAAAAATAAAGTCTGACACTGTTTCCACTGTTTCCCCATCTATTTCCCATGAAGTGGTGGGACCAGATGCCATGATCTTCGTTTTCTGAATGTTGAGCTTTAAGCCAACTTTTTCACTCTCCACTTTCCCTTTCATCAAGAGGCTTTTGAGTTCCTCTTCACTTTCTGCCATAAGGGTGGTGTCATCTGCATATCTGAGGTTATTGATATTTCTCCCGGCAATCTTGATTCCAGTTTGTGTTTCGTCCAGTCCAGCATTTCTCATGATGTACTCTGCATGTAAGTTAAATAAGCAGGGAGACAATATACAGCCTTGTCATACTCCTTTTCCTATTTGGAACCAGTCTGTTGTTCCATGTCCAGTTCTAACTGTTGCTTCCTGTTACTGTGAAATAGTCAAAATTTCATATCAGTGTCCTAGCACTCTATGAATTCAGACTTTCTCTTCACTGTCTTAGCAACAATGAGGCAGCCAAGGAGGAAGGGTGTCACCTGTCCTCATCCAGGGTCTGGGGAGAGGAGACATGGTGTCACTGTTGATGGAAGTCCTGGTTATAGAGCATCATCCTCACGACGTTATCACTGATACCTCTACGTTCAATCAGTCAGAACTTGAGGGACCTTATTTACAACATCAAAGAGATGGACGAATGCTGTGCAAAGTATAGCCATATTTGGCAAGCATGTTAAATTGAATTTCCACTCCATAGATCCTTTATTTTGCTATAGGCATACACAGCATATTGCTCATCTTGTCTAACATTTCAGTAGATGGAAAGTCCATGATATAATATGCTGTGCAGATGTTATAATTAAGTGATTTTGTGGACCACATTTTCTTTGTTTTATGACCCAAGGAAATATAGAGGGCTGAGTTAAGTGTCATAAAGCTTAAACGTATTATAGCAAATATATTTGCTACATCCTAGTTTTCCCCATATTATTAATTCATTTGAATTTTCTTTGTTGGAAAGGAGGAGTTCTCAACAGTTCATCTGCAATATTTTTCTTTTTAAAATGTATTGCTTTTATTCTCATTTCCTTATTATCACTTTAGCTTTAGTCTTATAAACAGTAACAAGTGATAATTTTCCTCGTATCCACTGGAAAGTTTTCAGTATTCTATTTTCTTCTTTTTGCCAACTAAATGCTGCTTCTTCTACTGTCTTGCATTGCTTCTCGCTTGATGTATCTAGGATTTATCCATTCTTGAACGGTATATTTGAATGACTGTTGACTTAGTCTTATTAGTGGAAATGGGCACCTAGAGGTAGGTGATCAGCCTTCCTGGAGGTGCTGGGTCTGAAATACAAAATGAAAACTGAAGTGCATTCTGAGAAGAGTAAGTGAGGCAGGCTTGGCTGTTATATTATTATTCATTATTTCTATGAACACCATTGTCCTCATCATTACCTTCACTTCACTAAGTGTGCCCAAGAAGAGAGCAGCTATATAGATTTTAAGTGGTGATACATTTCATAATTTATCATCGGATGTGTTTCCCAGTGATTATTCCAAAATAGCTCTTACAGCTGAGCTTAGTTGATTACTAGTAAACTAGAGAACATATATAGCCTGTCCTGTTCTTCAGCGACTACCTTTCATTGTTTGTTAATTCCTCCTGAATATCTTATAATATTGATTTTAATAATGGATGGTTCTTGAGAAGACAGCTTCTAAATCCTTTGACACACTGAGGCGTATATACATAAATATTAATTCCATGGTTCCCTACAACATTTTTCTAATCAATCAACTACCTTGCTTAGACCATTTTTACAAATATATTTTATTTTATTTTTTTATTTATTTTTTGGAGTTTCTGCTTCTTTTTTTTTCTCTTTTTTTTTTTAAATTTTATTTTATTTTTCAACTTTACATAATTGTATTAGTTTTGCCAAATATCAAAATGAATCCGCCACAGGTATACAAATATATTTTAAATGAAACTTCAGAGTCAGTCATTCAAAATGTGGTGAATACATAGTAATAGAAAACTCAGAATCATAGATTATGAATGCCAAGAAAGGCTCTATTCTGGTTACCATAAGTCTATGGTTTCCAATGGGTCATGCTGCAGGCATTCATAAACTTGTTCAGGGGTCATTTTCATAAGAACTGCTCAAGGATCAACATAAAAATGACAACCATTCTGTTTTGCCTTAAGAGATATTTTAGTGTGATGAAAATAAATTTATTTCCACAGCACAGAAAATTTACACTGTTCTCTGTTCTTCAAACAGGTTATGTGGGTATGCAATTTGTGTCGAAAGCAACAGGAAATCTTAACCAAGTCAGGGGCGTGGTTCTTCGGCAGCGGCCCTCAGCAGCCCAGTCAGGACGGAACGCTCAGCGACACGGCTACAGGGGCGGGTTCCGAGGCGCCTAGAGAGAAGAAAGCCCGGCTCCAAGAGCGCTCGAGGTCGCAGACCCCCCTGAGCAGCGCCGCGGCCTCCGCCCAGGACCAGGCTACCCCCGGAGCACAGGTGGACAGGACCAAGGGCGCTGAGCCCGCCCCGCAAGCCGGGGGCCCTGAGCAGAAGCAGGCATCCTCCAGATCTAGAAGCGAGCCTCCCAGAGACAGGTAAGAGGTCAGCAACCCACAGGCAAAGGGCAAGATCTTAAATGGAGAGCAAACCCATCTTCAGGAATCGAACCGCTAGGATATGCAGAAAGGGTGCCTCTCAGACTCAACCAGAAAAGCGATAGGGAGCCCACTGCCTTTGTCTCTCTCTAGAACCTATCTTTCCTTAGGAGGCCTTTGCTGAGAAGCTTGTCTTTCACGTCCCACATGGAGGTAAACAAGTCACCCAAGTGTACTACGAACTTCCAACCCTTTGGTGAGAACAGCCATTGGCTGTTATTGGCTATTAGAGTGAGTCCTGCAGTTGAATCTGTGCTCTGAGAGAAGAATATGGGGAACAGACACACTTAGGGCTGGGGGTGCATCAGCAAAGGCTTCCTGAAGGATGCTTTCTTCTACACTGAGCTTTGAAGGTGACTAGAGATGAGCCAGGTGAAGCAAGGGATGGGTGCATGGGTGTCTGGCCAGAAGGAACAGTGGGACCACCCAGAGGCTGGTCTTGGCTGGAGGGTGATTTGGAGAAGGGGGGGGGAGCAGGGGATGACGGTGAGGTCTGAGCGCCCAGGTCACACTGGGCCTTTTAGCCAGGTTCAATTTCACAGACTTTATCCTAAAAACAACGGAATGCAATGGAGGCTTGTAAGTTTGGGCTCACGTGATCAGCTTATTAATTTCAATTTGTCTACTGTATCATTCATTCATGGAGAAGGCAATGGCAGCCCACTCCAGTACTCTTGCCTGGAAAACCCCATGGGCGGAAGAGCCTGGTAGGCTGCAGTCCATGGAGTCGCAAAGAGTCAGACACGACTGAGCGACTTCACTTTCACTTTTTCACTTTTCACTTTCGTGCATTGGAGAAGGAAATGGCAACCCACTCCAGTGTTCTTGCCTGGAGAATCCCAGGGAAGGGGGAGCCTGGTGGGCTGCCGTCTCTGGGGTCACAGAGTCGGATACAACTGAAGCGACTTAGCAGCAACCGTGTATTAATGCCCAGACAGGATGCTGTGCAGTAGGTGGGGACAGCGTTAACAAGGGGGGATATAGCCCTTTTCTTCCCGAGGCTGGGAGTCTGGGACACCTGACGGTTAGCACTGGGTGTGGCTGCCTTCGCCTGTGTGACCCTTATTTATTCCACTGGGTGGGAGGACAGGATCCGAGGGTAGGATCCAAGGAAGGCTTCTGATCTGCTTGTCAAAGGAAACTCCCACAGTAAGCTCAAAGACTTCAAAGCTGAAGTGATCCGGATTCCAGGCCTCGCTCTGTCACCAGGGATTCTCACGGGCATGTTGGAGGACTGAGTGAGCACCTGTGCTCAGCAGCAGGCCCATGGGAGGCCTCTAGTGAATGCAGACAGTAGGCACCATGTGTTTACCATTACTGAACACTGCAGGAGCCAGAGGGCATCAAGATGACTGGGGCATAGTCCCTTTTCATTCAGATCCTGGGAAAGAGACCACACCGGCCCCTAGGGAAGACACCACCCTGGGCAGTGAACTGGCCCAGAGGGCTGACATGATCAGAGCTTGACAATACAAACACAAGTCCTTTGGAGGCCACAGGAAAGGGGAGCACCTTCTGAACACAGGCAGATAGGACACCCAGAAGTTGTGGGATGGGCAGGCAAAATCGGAGAGACCATGATGGCAAGACACCAGAGCCACCCTCGTGATGGCCAGACTTGCAGCATGGTGACAAAGTGCTGTGAGTTAAGGAAAGAAAGGATGCTGAAAGGGCAGCTCACGATTGGTCAGAAAAGGATTTCTTTTAAAGGAGAGGAAGAGTTTGGAAGTATAGAGTTTCCAAAGAGAAAATTTGAGTCCTGCTTATGATGAACTGTGAAAAACTACAAAGAAGTTGAGAGTAGGCACCGAGGAGAGGCTTTTTGATGAAATTTGAAAAAGACTGATAAGGACAAATAGCTTTCCTGATGATATAAATGACTTGCTGATTATATAAATACCGAGGACAACAGTGAGGATGTTGGGGCTGGAGAAGGAGGAAGAGGGGGACCTGGTTGGTAGTCAGGGTCCTTGAGAAAATGAGCCAAGCCTGAAGGAGTGGCTGGCTGTCTTGTTTTACATTACATTATTTAAAAATTTTTATTTTTGAAGTACAGTTGCTTTTCAGTGCTGTGTTAGTTTTTCTGATACAACAAAGTGAATCAGTTATATATACAGATATACCCCTCCCTCTGTGACCCCCCTCCCACCGTCCATCCACTCCCTAGGTCATCACAGAGCACTAAGCTGAGCCCCTGTGCTCCACAGCTGCTTCCCACGAGCTATCTGTTTTACACGTGGGAGTGTGTGTGTGTCCCTGCTACTCTCTCAGTTCGTCCCGCCCTCTCTTTCCACCACTAGCTATCTGTTTTACACGTGAGTGTATGTATGTCAATATTACTCTCTCAGTTTGTCCCACTCTCTCCTTCCCTGATACCTCAGTTGGTAAAGAATCTGCCTGCAATGCAGGAGACCCTGGTCTGATTCCTGGGTCGGGAATCCTAATCTGCTAGAGAAGGGATAGGCTACCCACTCCAGTATTCTTGGGCTTCCCTTGTGGCTCAGCTGGGAAAGAATCCACCTGTGATGCGGGAGACCTGGGTTCGATCCATGGGTTAGGAAGATCCCCTGAAGAAGGGAAAGGCTACCCATTCCAGTATTCTGGCCTGGAGAATTCCATGGACTGTATAGTCCATGGGGTCGCAAAGAGTCGGACGTGACTGAGCTTCACTTCACTTCACTTCACTTCTCCTTCCACCACTGTGTCCACAAGTTCTGTTCTCTACGTCTGTGTCTCTATTCCTTCCCTGCAAATAGGTTCATCTGTACCATTTTTCTAGATTCCACAAACATGTGGTAACATACCAAATTTGTTATTCTCATCCCAACTTACTTCACTTAGTATGACAATCTTTAGTCACATCCATGTTGTGGCAAATGACATTATTTTCTTCCTTTTTATTACTGTTATTTTGTTCCTTTTTATTACTGTATTCCATTGTATATTATATGTACCACATCTTCTTCACCCATTCAACAGTTGATGGACATTCAGGTTGCTTCCATGTCCTGGCTATTGTAAGTAGTGCTGCAGTGAACACTGGGGTACATATTTCTTTTGGAAACAAGATCTTAGTCTTTTTGATCCTAATTTGTACACTCATCAGGAGCTAGTGGGGATGGAAACATTAGAGGTGAGAAAAGGCCTATTTTGAAGACAAGAATCAGAGAGACTGGAGAAGAGTCCCATTTGCATATAAGGCTATCCTTTCATAAAGCATCTTCACAGATGCTGTCTCCTTTAATCTGCACATGAACTCTGCAAGGTAAGCATCCTTGATCAGTATTTCAACAGCAACAAAAAAATCGACTCTATAGAAACTTCCACAAGGGCAACTCTGCTTTAATGAGCTACTGAGGTTTGCAGTACATTCATCACATTTTTATGAAAACTCTAATATGATGACTGCATTCATAGCAGACCCCTTACACGGGAAAACAGCAATGCTACCTGTGAAACTCCACCCTCCCTGAAAATCTCTCCCACTTCAAAGGACCAAGTAATCTAAAAGCCTCAGGCAGAGTTGACCATGCTTCTGTTTCGCTTTTGTGTCATTGGAAACCCTCTCCCCTTTCTTTCCATTATCACCAGCCCCTGCTCAAACTGATCCCACAACATATTTTAGCAATTACTACTTTGATAATGGACAATAGAAACCGCTCTACTTTTCCCCATCTTGTATATTATTCTCAGTTTTTGTTCATGAAGTCTGCTTTTGGACTTCCAATGTTCTCTCTAGAAAGCCCTTTCTATGGATCTAAGGATTCCAGAAAGAGCTTATCTGTCCCCATTTTAACTGCACAGTAGAGCATACAGGGTCTGAATGCTTTGGTAAGGCATCCCCTTTCTGTAACTTCGGGTGTCCTTGCTGAAAGCTGCCCAAAGCAGATGGACTACAATGTTCAGAAAAGGGCTGCACAGGGGCATCTTAAACAATGTAATTTAAATATTCAAACTGTGAAACACTTTTCCTTTATCTTTGTCAGTGCCTCCTACAAGATGGAGAGCAAAGTAGAACACAAACTGCTTTTTATTTTCATATTCTTTTTTGTTATGATTATAGGATATTGAACATGGTTCCCTGTGCTCTGCATTTTGGAATGAGGGGAGAAGGCCTGAGAGGGAGGAAAAATGAATAATAATTTCAAAACGTCAACATTTCTATAATTTTTGCTGGGGAAGGTAAAATGAAGGCTCAGCTTCAATCATTTTTTTTTTTTTCTAACCAATTCCCTAAAAAGTGTTGGACTGCACATGATCTCTTAAAAAGTACTTTTGTTCTACAACTGAAGTGCTGCTGCTGCTGCTGCTGCTGCTGCTAAGTCGCTTCAGTCGTGTCCGACTCTGTGCGACTCCATAGACGGCAGCCCACCAGGCTCCCCATCCCTGGGATTCTCCAGGCAAGAACGCTAGTAGAATTAATTTCTGAAATGGACATACTTATATTCACATTTCCTTGAATGTTTCCGTTATAAGAGATTAATATATATCGCCCAAATATATGTCAGGTATTAATTTTTGAACTGATATATATCTATTAGCGTTTATCCTAACTTATTATTACCTATATCATTTTATCTACTACCACTACTACTAAGTCGCTTCAGTCGTGTCCGACTCTGTGCGACCCCATGGACTGCAGCCTACCAGGCTTCTCTGTCCATGGGATTCTCCAGACAAGAACACTGGAGTGGGTTGCCATTTCCTTCTCCAATCATTTTATCTAGAACATGTTAAAGAGGTTAGCATAAAACTTGTTCTTTTAGTGAATTAATTCATTGATTTTTAAAATGATCTGTTTAACTGATAGAGAATTTAAAAATCTGAAAGCCAGTTGTGAAGACCCTGAATATCTTGTAACGCAAAGGAGCCTTATTTAGAAAGCGACTCGGGTATACGGGTTTAATGCGCCTTTTTAACATCTCGCTTTTTAATTAGACATCGAAGAACTATTTCCAAGGATGCTGCTCCTGGGGTCTGGTCCTCGCCTTGAGTTTACACGCGATTCTCCTTCTCCACGTTTCTTTGTGCATCCCAGGAAGAAGACCCCAGGGCTGGCTGAGCAGAATGGCAAAGGCGCTCCAAAGGGCGAGCGCAAACGCGCGCCCAGGACCTCGGCGCCTCCTGCAGAGGCGCCCGCGGAAGAACGGGAGCGGAAGGAAAGGCGGGAAAGCCGAAGGCTGGAGAAAGGCCGGTCCCAGGACTACTCCGTCGTGCCGGAGAAACGCGAGGAAGGCCCGGTGGCTGAAGCGGAGAAGCAGCGGAAAGAGGAGGAGTACCAGACCCGGTACCGCAGCGACCCGAACCTGGCGCGGTACCCCGTCCAGCCGCCGCCCGAGGAGCAGCAGATGCGCATGCACGCGCGGGTGTCCCGCGCCCGGCACGAGCGGCGCCACAGCGACGTGTCCCTGCCGCGCACCGAGGCGGCCGCGGGGCCCGAGGGCAGGCCCGGCCCGCGCGCGCCCCACGCCGCCCGGGGCTCGCCGCCGGCCTCGCCGCGCGCCTACTCGGCTGAGAGGACCGCGGAGGCCCGGGCGCCAGGAGCCCAGCCGCTCGCCGACTCCAGTCCGCCGGCGCCCCGGCCAGGCCCGGGCCCCGCGGAGGTCCCGGAGCCGCTCCGGAAGCAGAGCCGCCTGGACCCCGGCTCGGCCGTCCTGGTGCGCAAGGCCAAGCGCGAGAAAGTGGAGACCATGCTGCGCAACGACTCGCTCAGCTCCGACCAGTCCGAGTCTGTGCGGCCGTCGCCGCCCAAGCCGCACCGCGCCAAGAGGGGCGGCAAGCGGCGCCAAATGTCCGTGAGCAGCTCGGAAGAAGAGGGTGTGTCAACGCCGGAGTACACGAGCTGCGAGGACGTGGAGCTGGAGAGCGAGAGCGTCAGCGAGAAGGGTGAGCGAGCCGCGGCGCGCGGGCTCTGGGCGCGGGCGGGGCTGGCAGGGTGGGTGGGAACCGGGCGCTCCTGTGGGTTTCTGAGGTGCGCGTTCCGGGCTGGGGGCGTGTGCTGGAATCCGAGATATACGCTCGGGGCTGGGGGTGTGTGTGCTGGGATCCGAGGTGCGCGCTCCGGGCTGGGGGCTGGTGTGCTGGGATCCGACAAGTGCGTTCGGGGCTGGGGGCTTGTGTGCTGGGATCCGAGGTGCGCGCTCCGGGCTAGCGGCGTGTGTGCTGGGATCCGATATATACGCTAGGGACTGGGGGCTCGTGAACTGGGATCCGAGGTGCGCGCTCCGGCCTGGGGTCTCGTGTGCTGGGATCCGAGATATACGCTTGGAGCTGGGGGTGTTTGTGCCGGGATCCGAGGTGCGCGCTCCGAAATGGGGGCTCGTGAGCTGGGATGAGAGATATACGCTCAGAGCTGGGGGCCTGTGTGCGGGGCTCGGGGATTCGCCAGAGTGGCTCAGAGGCGCGTGTGCTGTGCGCTCAGGGTGCGCGCCTGCAAGGTTTACAAGCGTAGCTGGTAATGTCTAGCACGGTGACTGTGACTGCAGTTACCACTGCTTTATGGTATATTAGAAACAAGCTACGAAGGCAAATCCTAAAAGTTCTCATTACAAGGAAATTATTATTTTGGTAACCGGATGAAGACGTAGATGTTAACTAAACTTCCTGGGGTAGTCTTCTGGCCTCCTGTGTATGTCTGATGGTTAGTTTAAGTTCACACGTCGCTCAGCAGTGTGACTTTTTGCCGTGCCATGGACTGTATAGCCTGCCAGTCTCCCCTATCAATGGAATTTTCCAGGCAAGAATACTGGAGTGGATTGCCTTTTCCTACTCCAGGGGATCTTCCAGACCCAGTGATAGAACTCGCACCTCCACTGGCAGGTGGATTCCTTGTCACTGGGCCTCCTGGAAATCCACAGGTGGTTAGGGGTACACCTTAAACTTCCATGGAAAGTGAAAGTGAAAGTCGCTCAGTCATGTCCCACTCTTTGCGACCCCATGGACTAAACAGTCCATGGAATTCTCTAGGCCAGAATAATGGAACGGGTAGCCTTACACTTCTCCAGGGGATCTTCCCAACCTTGGGATCCTAGGTGCGACCAAGGGATGAGCGGAGTGTGGGACTCGGGGCTCGTGTGCAGAAATCTGAGGTGCCCGCTGGGGACTGGGGGTGTGTGTGCAGAGTGCCGGATTCGCGAGCGTGGCTGAGAGGTGCGTGTGCTGGGCTCAGGGTGCGCCCCTGCAGGGTTCAAACCCAGATCTCCCGCATTGCCGGCGGATTCTTTACCAGCTGAGCCACAAGGGAAGCCCAAGAATACTGGAGTGGGTAGCCTTTCGCTTCTCCAGCAGATCTACGCACCAGGAATCTGGTCTCCTGCATTCCTCGAGGATTCTTTACCAACTGAGCTATCAGGGAAGCTGTATGTCAATTAAGTCTCAGTAAAAGTGGGGGAGGAAAGTGGGGCTTGGAATGCTCCAGGCAGTCTCCCAGCAAATGGAAGGTTTTAGTGTTTTGTTTCCTTTTATTTTTGGATAGGGAGTTTAAAAATGTCACCTCAGGCACCGAATGAGTTACAAGAATTTTTCATGACGTTCAGTTCAGTTCAGTTCAGTCGCTCAGTCATGTCCAACTCTCTGCGACCCCATGAATTATAGCACGCCAGGCCTCCCCGTCCATCACCAACTCCCGGAGTTGACTCAGACTCACGTCCATCAAGTCACCGATGCCATCCAGCCATCTCATCCTCTGTTGTCTCCTTCTCTTCCGGCCCCCAATCCCTCCCAGCATCAGAGTCTTTTCCAATGAGTCAACTCTTCTCATGAGGTGGCCAAAGTACTGGAGTTTCAGCTTTAGCATCATTCCTTCCAAAGAAATCCCAGGGCTGATCTCCTTCAGAATGGACTGGTTGGATCTCCTTGCAGTCCAAGGGACTCTCAAGAGTTTTCTCCAACACCACAGTTCAAAAGCATCAATTCTTCAGCGCTCAGCCTTCTTCACAGTCCAACTCTCATATCCATACATGACCACAGGAAAAATCATAGCTTTGACTAGATGGACCTTTGTTGGCAAAGTAATGTCTCTGCTTTTGAATATGCTATCTAGGTTGGACATAACTTTCCTTCCAAGGAGTAAGCGTCTTTTAATTTCATGGCTGCAGTCACCATCTGCAGTCATTTTGAAGCCCAGAAAAATAAAGTCTGACACTGTTTCCACTGTTTCCCCATCTATTTCCCATGAAGTGGTGGGACCGGATGCCATGATCTTCGTTTTCTGAATGTTGAGCTTTAAGCCAACTTTTTCACTCTCCTCTTTCACTTTCATCAAGAGGCTTTTGAGTTCCTCTTCACTTTCTCCCACAAGGGTGGTGTCATCTGCATATCTGAGGTTATCGATATTTCTCCCTGCAATCTTGATTCCAGCTTGTGTTTCTTCCAGTCCAGCTTTTCTCATGATGTACTCTGCATATAAGTTAAATAAGCAGGGTGACAATATACAGCCTTGACATACTCCTTTTCCTATTTGGAACCAGTCTGTTGTTCCATGTCCAGTTCTAACTGTTGCTTCCTGACCTGCATACAGATTTCTCAAGAAGCAGGTCAGGTAGTCTGGTATTCCCATCTCTTTCAGAATTCATGACGTTGGTTCCTCTCATTCTGGGAAATTTAGTATTCTATAGCTATCATCACAGAAAATCCTTTAGATAATACTGGTCTAGAAGATACATCAATTTCAATTTAAACTCCTGTGTTTATTTTGAAGAATTTCCTCCTTTTGCTGCTATTCACTTAAACTGACCACAGCCATAAATTCAGTTGGTGGCGGTTATCATCTTTGTTGTAGGGCTGGGGCTTCCCTGGTAGCTCAGATGGTGAAGAATCTGCTTGCTGTGTGGCATCACCGACTTGATGGACATGAGTTTGGGTGAACTCCGGGAGTTGGTGATGGACAGGGAGGCCTGGCCTGTAATTCATGTGGTCTCAAAGAGTCCAACACGACTAAGCGACTGAACTGAACTGAACTGATGCTCCAATGAGGAGAAGGAAATGGCAACCCACTCCAGTATTCTTGCCTAGAGAATCCCATGGACAGAGGAGCCTGGTAGGCTGCTGTCCATAGGGTTGCACAGAGTGGGACATGACTAAAGCAACTTAGCATGCATGCAGCATGCCCCAATGATCTTATGCTATATTTGGGAACAATTTTAAAAGCTCATTCTGTTGCTATTAGTACTACAATTCAACTGGTAATAGGTATCTTTGGAGTATGGGGGAGAGAGGTGAATTTGGCTTTTTCAGTTAGGCATTGATGTTTATAAAGTGCATATTGGTTTTTTAAAAGTCAGATGATGTGTAGACTTTTGCTGTCTTTGTGCCTCAATGTTGTGTTTTGTGAACATGTGTTTTTTTTTCCCTTAAGTCATAAGGGAAGTGTTAAGTAAGTGGATATGCTTAATTGGTGTGAAGAAAACCCCTTATGAGGATGGATATAGATTGAGAAGGCGATGGCACCCCACTCCAGTACTCTTTTGCCTGGAAAATCCCATGGACAGAAGAGCCTGGTGGGCTGCACTCCATGGGGTCACTAAGAGTCTGGCACAAATGAGCGACTTCACTCTCACTTTTCACTTTCATGCATTTTAGAAAGAAATGGCAACCCACTCCAGTGTTCTTGCCTGGAGAATCCCGGGGACGGGGGAGCCTGGTGGGCTGTCGTCTGTGGGGTCGCACAGAGTCGGACACGACTGAAGCAGCTTAGCAGCAGCATAGATATAGTTACATATGTATATTTTCCTACTTTGTAAAGAAAGGGTGTACACCAGCTCCACTTGAATGTGTTTAATAAATCACAATGGGCGTGAAACTAGAAATGAAGCTCAGAATTATTTACAGTAACAACAGATTATGAAAGAAACATGAGGAAGGCAGCTAGTGTGATGAGAGGCGCTTATTGTCTCTGGCCGCTATCTCCCTTTCTCATGGATTATCTTCTGGGCACTTGGGTGATGACCTGGAATTTAGCCACCTCTGAAGTTGGGGTTCAGTTTCTTCATATGGAAGCATAGGAGCCATCATCTGATACACACAGCCCTGATTTCTCTTCATTTGTAAATAATCTCATTCTCAATGTCTATGAATGTAGCATAGGCATTTTCCTCCTTTAACCTTAATCTGTAATATTGATTATTGCCTTTATTGCCAAGGCTCACCACTGCTGACCAAGAGCTCAGCCATGATCATCTCCAGCACGCTGTGACCCTGCATGACTTTTTTAGCATCCCTAAGTCTCAGTTTTCTTATTGCCACAGTGGAGATGAGAGTTTCCACTTTGTCAGGTGACAGAGTGGTTTGGATGAGCTCATGTAGTTGCAGCAGGATGCTAAGTTAGCATTCGTCCTGTCTTGATGAGCCTGTGGCATATGCCCCATAGATCTAGTATTGCAATGAAGGTGAGATCATTGTATATATATATCATATATATATATAAATCAAAGAAGAGGTGAAAGAACCCATTTTATATCTTCCAGGCTCTAGAGGGATGAGAAGGGGACGAGTAATCAGGGAAGAGCCATTTTCCCAGGAGAGGAAGCCATATAGCGACCTTCCCGGTCAAGGAAGGTGATCTTCATGAAATAAATATAAGAAAGCAGCGTTTTGACTATATCCCGAGTATTCACTTGCTCAGTTTTATCAGTTACATGTATCATGTAACAATTGAACACTTGAATGGCTCTGCTAGTCTGTTTGGGCTCCTGTAACAAAATTCCACAGACTAAGTAGCTTATACACAAAAGAAATTCATTTTCTCACAGTTCCAGGGGCTGGGAGGCCCAGGGTCCAGGTGCCAGCATGGTCTTGTCCTGGGGAAGGTGCTCTTTCTAGCTCAGGTGGAGTCGCTCCTTCTCATTGTGTCCGTACATGGGGGAGGCGGCAGGGAGCTCTGTGGGGTCTGTGATGAGTGCTAATCCCACTCATGAGGGCTTCACCCTCCTGATATAAGCATCACCCAAAGGCCCCACATCCTATTTGAGGGGTTAAACATGTGAATTTTGAGGGAATACAAGCATCTAGACCATAGCTCTGGCACAAGGCATCTACTTAATATATGTGTACTACTGCTACTGCTGCTGCTAAGTCACTTCAGTCGTGTCTGACTCTGTTGGACCCCATAGATGGCAGCCCACCAGGCTCCCCCGTCCCTGGGATTCTCCAGACAAGAACACTGGAGTAGGTTGCCATTTCCTTCTCCAATGCATGAAAGTGAAAAGTGAAAGTGAAGTCGCTCAGTCATGTCTGACTCTTAACGACCCCATGGACTGCAGCCTACCAGGCTCCTCCATCCATGGGATTTTCCAGGCAAGAGTACTGGAGTGGGGTGCCATTGCCTTCTCCGATATGTGTACTACTTTTGCCATTTATGTTGTTATCCTTCTCATTATGCTGAGTTGGTTTGTGTGTTTATTGGTAAGTGTAGATTTAACACTTTCAGTAGATACACAGATGTCAAAAACAAAGACATGTGCTGCATGCCCTTATGGAGCTTACATGTTGTTGAGAGAAATAAAGTATAATTACACAATGAAATATAATTTATTAAATGCCTCAAAGGAGCATTCCTTCCAGATGTATTGATACAGTTTTGCTTTGTGTCCAGATGTTTAACCAGAAAGGTTCCCTGGGCAAATGGTGTCTGAAAGTCAACACATAGATAGTCAGCGTGATGCTTTGTGTGCAGTGTAATTACTCACATACACACACACACACACATGGATTAACAGTGAGCTCTATCTAGTGGGCTTGTCTAAAAAGTGAGGTCAGCTACTGCATGTTTCAAAGAGAAGGCTATTTGTTCAGTATTTGTACTTCTCTTTGCCAACTGGAAAAAATTGGGCATCTCTGATTTCTTAGATGAGGGGACCCCAACCCCTGGGCCTGGGACCACTGCTGGTCTGTGATCTGTTAGGAACCTGGCGGCACAGCAGGAGGAGAGCTGCAGGCTAAGGAAGGAAGTTTCATCTGCACTTACAGCCACTCCACATTGATCCACCTCCTGTCAGATCGCTGGTGGCTTTAGACTCTCCTAGGAGTGTGGACCCTTCTGTGCACCGTGCAGGCGAGGGTCTAGGTTGTTCACTCTTTACGAGAGTCATCTTGAAACTTCCCTCTCCACCCTGGGCTAACTGTCTTTCGTGACACAGTCCCTGGTGCAAAAAGGTTGGAGACCACTGTGTTAGACTATAAGTATTGAATCTCTCCATGCAGAAGAAAAACAGAGAACTAAATCTTACTTGTAATAAGAAAGCAATTGAATTTACATGAAATGTGTATCAAGATCCCCTGGGGCAAGGTCCAGTGAAGATTTGTGCCCCTAAGGGATTGAGTCAGGAGGCCTAAGGAGAAAAACAAGAGACAGGAGGTGCAAAGTGGATGAGAGGAGGAAAAGGCACCATAGCTCAGAAGAAGCAGAGCATCACTGCCTCAATCAGGGGATTCATCCACTCACACTTAGAAGGAACCTGAAGCCCTCTGACAAAGCATACTGGAAAAAGAGTCTGGCGTGGGATAAAAGGATTTCCTTTCCTTTTAATCCTTGCCTTCTTGCTGGCTTTGAGTGACTGGGAAAAATACGACCCAAATTAATGTTACCTTTGAACTTTTAAAGCACTTTGTGAATGGCTTCTGATGAACGAGGGCTAACAGGTTTCTTTGTAGCTGTTACTGCTAAGCATCATTTAGCAGTCCTTGTAGGAGTGTGTGTTACCTGGATGACTGGCAAGAAATAATACTTCTAAAGGTAGCAAATAATGAGGGATTGAAAACAGAGACCAAGGACACTTAATCACAAGGTTGAATTTTCCCCATAAAACTAAAACAGTTTCAGGGGATCCGTGTGTCAGTTGTGGGCACTGTGAACTATTCACTATGTAGTCTGGGTCCCTGACAGCTTAAACAGTGGGGAGTCAGGAACAAGCGTTGGGAACCTTTGCAACTATCAGGTACTAAATCATTTAGATGTAACTAATTCATGTAGTGCTTTGTATCATCCTTTAGTCATTAAGCTAAAACTGTTAGGAGTCACCTGTTTGGGCTCCAGCAGTATATTGCCTGTTGCTTACATAGTACTTTTAATTCTACACAGAAGTTGATTTACTTCCATTTCTTGAGAGCACAGAATGCATTTTATATTCTTTTGTTGCTCCTGGTGCTTCTTCCTATAACTTTAAAAGGGTTTTCAATTAAAGAAGGTGGTCACCATTCAGTCATGTATTAATTTCTGTGTGATATTACACAAGTATTACATTATTTACATGATATTAAGCAAGGTATCTACAAGAATCTGCTGAATTCTAGGCACATTGTGCTAGGTTTTAGAGGTACAGTGATCAAATAAATACAGACATGTACATAGATACAGATAGATACGTATGGGGCCAGCCCTGGTTCTTGATCCTGTGACACTTTTCTGGGCAACCAAGAGAACTGTTATTGAGGACTTAATAGAGAGGACATATTCCTTAGAAGGACTGATGCTGAAGCTGAGGCTCAATAATTTTGCCACCTGATGTGAAAATCTGTCTCTTTGGAAAAGACCCTGATGCTGAGAAAGATTGAGGGTAGGAAGAGACGGGGGTGACAGAGATGGTTGGATGGCATCATCGACTCAATGGACATGAGTTTGCCCAAACTCTAGGGGATAGTGAAGGACAGGGAAGCCTGGTGTGCTGCAGTCCATGGGATCACAAAGACCTGGACATGACTTAGTGACTGAACAACAATGTGTCTAATGAATATGTTCTCTCTGTAAAGTCTCCAAGACACTCCAAAGTCAAGTCAGGTTCTGTGGCTGACGTTAAAATCTGAAACCTTTAAATAATTACAACTTGGAAAGACTTCTCTATTTTTTTATTTAAATTTTGTTCTATATTGGAGTACAGTTGATTTACACTGTGGTGTTAGTTTCAGGTATACAGCAAAGTTATCCCATTATACATATATACATTCTTTTCCAGATTCTTTTGCAATTTAGATTATTACAGGATATTGACTAGAGTTCCCTGTGCTATACAGTAGGTCCTTATTGATTATCTGTTTAGTATCTAGTAGTATGTATATGCTAAACCTCAAAGGGACTTTCTCTTTTAATGTCTGCTCAAATGTAGGTATTTATTTTTCCTACTCCATGAGACCCAACAGCAGTGAAGAGGAGAGGAAGTGGACTGTGAATAGATGGTGTAAAGAGGCAAGCAGGCTACCTTGGGACAGAGGAGCTTGCTGAGGAGGCGAGAAGGGTTAGGGCAGAGGGAGGCCTCCTGGCTCAAACCTGAGAGTCAGCGAAGCTGGGAGTGAGAAGTGGAGCTTCTGATCACAGACATACTCAGTGTTTGTTGACAGAGCCCCTGCAGCACACTCTTCATCCTTCCTACTGTTTCCTCCTCCTCCTCTATCCCCCTGCCACCCAGCAGGAGCAGCTCTGCATCTAATTCCCAGGAAAAATCAAGAGGCAATGCAGCGAGCTGCCTCAGCAAAGCCGGAGGTCCTGGAGAAAATGCTCTGTGTTCTGGCACCCCCACCTTTCCACCAGCTCCCGCCAAGCCAACACCTCATTCCCTGTGCGGGGAAGGGGCCCACTCTCAGGCGCCATCCTTCCCAGATGTCAGAGACGGCAACAGTGTCTGCAGGAGGAGCGCCACTGATCACACCTGTGTGGTACCCACTACAAGTGTCCACCTGAAACCAAATGTTACACGAGGCAGCACCAACGGCTGTGAGATACGAGCATAAATAAGGGGACATGTGGACCCTAGAAGTAAGGGATAGCTCAAAAGCAGAGGTATGCTAGAAAAGCAAACAGAAAAAAATGCTACACATTGTAATCGAGTTCAGTACAGCCTGAATTTCCCAGCACTCACCCCCGGGGCAGTGTCCCTGCCCAAACCTATGGATGTTCCTTGCAAAATATTTTTATATTAAAAAATTAATAAATAATTAACTTTAATTTACTAATACTATTATTAACAAAACTCTGAGTGTGCAAATCCATTGCTCTGAAGTGCTTGGAAGACATATTTGGACAACATACAAGACTGTTCAACTGGACACAAGATTAAACTCTTACCTGCAAATATTGATTAATTCTTCTGAACAGGAAGTAAGATATCTAGATCTGAGGTCTTAAAATAAAAGCTGATATTAAATCTGTAAAAATTCTTTTGGGTCCAGAAAGAAGCAGCCATACAGAAGCAAGCCCGTTACAACCTTGGGAATGCCCAGAAGATGGCTCCAGGGATCAGTCGTGAAAGAAAGAGGAAATTCAACACCATGCCAAGGGGAAAATCTATACAATTCTGGAGGTTAAAGAATAAAGGTTATATGTAAAATAGGAGGTTATATGTAAAATAGGAGTTACACTGACTTTACATTTCTCATCAATAGTGGATTCTAGACTACAAATGACCAATGCCTTCAAAGTTTGGAGTGAAGCCCATCCTAGACACATCTAAGTTATCAATCAGCTCCCATTTTCAGAAATTCTACTTTGCAGTCTCCTGAGAAAATTGTTTAAATTTGTATGTACTCAAGAAAACTGAGAAATAATCATGAAAGTGGGACAAATGAGAAAGAAGAAACAGTGGAGCTGACTGAGGAATCCAATTCAGAGAAATCCACGAAGGACACTGGAGATCATATATAGGAAGCTCCACAAAGAATATTTTTTTGAGAAGTATGCCATAGATTCCAAGAAGTATCCAATGACTAATCAGTTACTTGATATTATTAATGTGGTAAAGAAAGGCTATCTTTCTCAACAATAAAGAAGAACAGTTAAAACTTGATGGAGGGGTGGTGCAGGGGGGAAACTGTTAAGGAAAATCATGGTCCAAACATGAAGCAATCAAGAATATGGCATTATTTTAGTAATTGACACAGACTATTTGACTGTTAACCTAGGTAATCTTTCCTCTAAGTGAACAGGAAGCCTGAAAGTTCATCTGTAGAATAGGAAATTTAACATCTGCCTGTTACTGGTTTTATTTGGTCCTGAAGTATTTACATGTAATAATATGGTCAATGCCAGTTTTGTTGTTCAGTCACAAAGTCATGTCTGACTCTTTGCAACCCCCATGGACTGCAGCATGCCAGACTTCCGTGTCCTTCACTATCTCCAGGAGTTTGGTCAAACTCATGTGCATTGAGTCAGTGATGTCATCCAATTGTCTCATTCTTTGTCACCCACCCCCGCTTTTCCTCCTGCCTTCAGTCTTTCCTAGCATCAGGGTGTTTTCTATTGAGTCAGCTCTTTGCATCATGTGGCCAAAGTATTGGAGCTTCAGCTTCAGCAGCAGTCCTTCCAATGAATATTCAGGGTTGATTTCCTTTAGGATTGACTGGGTTGATCTCCTTGCTGTCCAAAGGACTCTCAAGAGTCTCTAGCGTCACAGTTCGATGCCAGTTACTGGTTTTCAGTTTTTAGAATAAACCCCTTTCTACATTGAATATATGTATACTTATTTGGTCTCTTTGTTTTACACAATTGAAGATAAATATTGTGTACATGTTAAAATAAAGAAAAAACTGACACATATGGGAGACAAATGATTTGGAGAACAGAGAGTTAGAGATGCATATGGATATTCTTTAATAATCATCTCTAAAAGATGATGCTGTTAAAATGCTGCACTTAATATGCCAGAAGATTTGGAAAACTCAGCAGCGTCCACAGGAATGCAAAAGATCAGTTTCATTCCAATCCCAAAGAAAGGCAAAGCCAAAGAATGTTCAAAGTACTGCACAATTGCACTCAGCTCACATGCTAGCAAAGTAATGCTCAAAATTCTCCAAGCCAGGCTTCAACAGTACATGAACCGTGAACTTCCAGATGCTCAAGCTGGATTTAGAAAAGGCAGAGGAGCCAGAGATCAAATTGCCAGCATCCATTGGATCATCAAAAAAGCAAAAGAATTCCAGAAAAACATGTACTTCATTGACTATGCTAAAGCCTTTGACTGTGTGGATCACAACAAACTGTGGAAAATTTTTCAAGAGATGAGAATACCAAACTACCTTACCTGCCTCCTGAGAAATCTGTATGCAGAACAATAAGCAACGATTAGAACCGGTCATGGAGCAATGGACTGGTTGCAAACTGGGAAAACAGTACATCAGGACTGTATATTGTCACCTTGCTTATTTAACTTATATGCAGAGTACATCATGCAAAATTCCAGACTGAGTGAAGCACAAGCTGGAATCAAGGTGCCAGGAGAAATATTAATAACCTCAGTTATGCAGATGACACCACCCTTATGGCAGAAAGCAAAGAGGAACTGAAGAGCCTCTTGATGAAAGTGAAAGAGGAGAATGAAAAAGCTGGTTTAAAACTCAACATTAAGAAAACGAAGATCATGGCATCTGGTCCCGCTTCATGACAAATAGATGGGGAAATGATGGAAAGTGATAGACTTTATTTTTGGGGGGCTCCACAATCACTGCAGATGGTGACTGCAGCCATGAAATTAGAAGATGCTTGTTTCTTGGAGGAAAAGCTATCACCAACCTAGACAGCATATTAGAAAGCAGACATCACTCTACTGACAGAGGTCCATCTAGTCAAAGGTGTGGTTATTACAGTAGTCATGTATGGGTGTGGAAGTTGGACCACAAAGTACGCTGAGTGCCGAAGAATTGATGCTTTTGAACTGTGGTGTTGGAGAAGACTCTTGAGAGTTCCTTGAACTGCAAGGAGATCCAACCAGTCAATCCTAAAGGAAATCAGTCCTGAATATTCATTGGAAGGACTATGCTGAAACTGAAGCTTCCAATAATTTGGCCATCTGATGTGAAGAACTGACTCACTAGAAAAGACCCTGATGCTGGGAAAGATTGAGGGCAGGAGGAGAAGGGGACGACAGAGGATTATATGGTTGGCTGGCACCACAGACTCAATGGACATGAGTTTGGGTAAACTCTGGGAGTTGGTGATGGACAGGGAGGCCTGGTGTACTGCAGTTCATGGGGTCGCAAAGAGTTGGACGTGACTGAGCGACTGAACTGAACTGATGAATATTCTTATCTAAAATGTTCAACATCCCGCTCAAATTTTAGGCCAAGAAATAGGGAATTAAGATTACTTAAGTATACAAATATATAAATAGAAATAAATCTATTGGTTTTGAAAGCAAAAGGGTATCAGTATCACAGTAAACTTAATAAAGTCTCTTCTTTCATTGGTTTTTAATATGATGTCATAAAATTAGAAATCAATAGAGAATGTCCTAAATAGAGTGGTTAGTGGATAGAGCAAAGTTATTTAAACATTAGAGTGCTTTCCATAAGAACTCAGAAAGTGATCATTTTGAAATAGGTTGGGTAGTGGAGACGACAGTGTGGGCAAAAGGGCCATGAGGATAAATGAGTTATTGTAGCCGCCTCAGAAGTTTATTTTCATCATGTGCACAGGTTCACTTGATATCCACCAAAATAGGAAAACAGAAAACTGCTATTTAACTTCCCCTTGATAAGTTCCAAGTGATCAGTTTTGTTGTCTTCTGGGCCCTCTCATAATTTTACCCACCATCTATCAGCGGTTGATCCACATAGAACTCTGATAGCCTTTGCTTCTCTTTGACCTTTTATACATTAATCTTTCACTGATTCCTACTATTTCTGTGGGGAAGAGGAATTTAATTCTCCCTTGCAGCTGTTGGAAGAGCCAGCGTTTACAGAGTGTTAGGTGCTTCAGTTTAGATTCCATCGAGAAAGTCTGAGAATTAATTTCTTCTTTCAGTGTGTATAAAATGACCTTGACTGTTTTAATCATCTATGTAATTTAAATCTTAGAGACAGAGTGGATATAGGTAACTGTTTCCATGCATGTGGGGGGTTGTCAGAGCTAATGTGCTAATTCCTGATTTCCAAGAATATGGGATAAGAACATTTTGGGAAACATGGTAAGGAGCTGAGTTTTTCAGAATTACAGTTTCTCCATAATATATAAAGGACTGGAAAATCTCCTTGATTCTAAAGCAGGAGCTCTGACTTAAAAGAAGTCCTATAAAAAGAAAAGAAATTAAGTCTATAAATCTAACCTGATTAGATCCAATAATATTTTCCCCAAATTAATCCATGGCTAGAAATACCACTCACTTAGCTACATCTGAAGGAGATTTCTATTCTAGAATCAGGAGAAAATTAAAATCTGGTTTACATCTCATTTTCAAAAGTAATCAAATACAAATTTGACACGTATGCTGACAGTTTTTTAAAGTGGAATGTTTGGGTGTATGATTGAAGGACATTTTAAGGGAAACTATCTGTGCTTCAAAATGCATTTAGAAGAAGAGTTGATATTGAAAATTTCAGTGCGTCTATTTTATCTCCTAGGTTATTACTTCAATATCCTTTCAAAATGCAGAATCATACTGCAGTGTTTGTGACCCATTTTATCCAGTGAATGGAAAGGTTGTCCTTACTTGGGGTTCAGTTTCACAGAATAACAAAACATCAGAACCTGGGAGAGACTTGGGAAGCAAGCAAAGAAAGAGAAAGCCACCCTTGTCACACACTGTTGAACTGAGAAGTGGACATCGTGGGCACTGTCAGCTGTCCTGCCCCAGCACCATTTTCCATTTGCAGCAAGAAGAGGTGGAATGCATAGTGGTCCCAGCTCCAGCCAGACTTCTGAGGACCAGCAGTGAGTCAGTCCTACCACTGTTCTGTCCTCAGTCAAGGCCCAGCCCTAGCAATCTGGTTTCTAACATATTCCTGAGACCAGGCCCCTAGATGGTGCCTGGTTTTCGTTATTAGATTCCTATCCCTGGATCTTTGTGAAAAGTGAAAGTGTTAGTCGCTCAGTCGTGTCCAACTCTCTGCTGGAGTCCCTCTGGAACTAATGCTTGGCCCTAACCAATCCCCCTGTAGGAACTAGGAACTGGATTGCTGATACTGACTCCCTGGTGCCAGTTGCCAGATTGGAAATCTAGGTGTTACCTTGTGTGTCATTCTTACTCATACTTTATGGACATTCACCTGGCATTGCTAATCTGCACTGAATGGTTACTTTCTGTGGCCATCTTCTTTGAGCATCTTGGTATTCTTCCTGAGCTGGACTTCTACATTTGGGTCTTCTTAAAAGCTCCAGTTCTGCACCAAGGGCCAGACTAATTGTAATTCTGATGAAGTCTTCTGAGGCTGGTGTGTACGAGGTAATAATATATCAGTTTCTTAGGCTGCTGTAACATGATGCCACAGTGAGATGTGGCAGGTTGATAAGAAGTCCGGGGTCCCCAAAATGAAAGGTTGTTGCTGAACCACGAAAGATGCCGGGATTCTTAGCCTCCAGAGGAGAAGAATTCAATCTGGGGCCAGAGACAAGTCTTGATCGCTCAGAACTTTTTGTGTAATAAAGTTTTATTAAAGTATAAAAGATATAGAGAAAGCTTCTGACACAGACTTCAGAAGAGGGCAGAAAGAGTGCCCCCTCACTGTTGTTATCAATGGAGTTATATACTTTTAATCAGTTGTTGCAGTGAATCAAAAGAATGTCTGGAGGTTGTAAAGACCTTACTAGACCCACTCTCATAATTTACGTTTTAAGATAACAGGATTAGCCAGAAGGTTTTTTCCAGAAACTGTCCTCAAGCAGGATACATTATTGTTATATAATCCTAAGGAATGTAGGAATAGATGTTTTTCTGGAACTCTCTTGCTTTTTTGATGATCCAGCACATGTTGGCAATTTGATCTCTGGTTCCTCTGCCTTTTCTAAAACCAGCTTGAACATCTGGAAGTTCACGGTTCACATACTGCTGAAGCCTGGCTTGGAGAATTTTGAGCATTAATTTACTAGCATGTGAGATGAGTGCAATTGTGCACTAGTTTGAGCATTCTTTGGCATTGCCTTTCTTTGGGGTTGGAATGAAAACTGACCTTTTCCAGTCCTGTGGCCACTGCTGAGTTTTCCAAATTTGCTGACATATTGAGTGTAGCACTTTCACAGCATCATCGTTCAGGATTTGAAATAGCTCCACTGGAATTCCATCACCTCCACTAGCTTTGTTCGTAGTGATGCTTTCTAAGGCCCACTTGACTTCACATTCCAGGATGTCTGGCTCTAGGCCAGTGATCACACCATCGTGATTATCTTGGCCATGAAGACCTTTTTTGTACAGTTCTGTGTATTCTTGCCACCTCTTCTTAATATCTTCTGCTTCTGTTAGGTCCATGCCATTTCTGTCCTTTATCGAGCCCATCTTTGCATGAAATGTTCCCTTGGTATCTCTAATTTTCTTGAAGAGATCTCTAGTCTTTCCCATTCTGTTGTTTTCTTCTATTTCTTTGCATTGATCACTGAGGAAGGCTTTCTTATCTCTTCTTGCTATTCTTTGGAACTCTGCATTCAAATGCTTATATTTTTCCTTTTCTCCTTTGCTTTTCGCTTCTCTTCTTTTCACAGCTATTTGTAAGGCCTCCCCAGAAAGCCATTTTGCTTTTCTGCCTCTGTTTTCGATGGTGATGGCCTTGATCCCTTTCTCCTGTACAATGTCACGAACCTCCGTCCATAGTTCATTAGGCACTCTATCTATCAGATCTAGGCCCTTAAATCTATTTCCACTGTATAATCATAAGGGATTTGATTTAGGTCATACCCGAACAGTCTAGTGGTTTCCCTACTTTCTTCAATTTAAGTCTGAATTTGGCAATAAGAAGTTCATGAGCTGAGCCACAGTCAGCTCCCGGTCTTGTTTTTGCTGACTTTGTAGAGCTTCTCCATCGTTGGCTGCAAGGAATATAATCAGTCTGATTTCGGTGTTCGCCATCTGTTGATGTCCATGTGTAAAGTCTTCTCTTGTGTTGTTGGAAGAGGGTGTTTGCTATGACCAGTATGTTCTCTTGGCAAAACACTATTAGCCTTTGCCCTGCTTCATTCTGTATTCCAAGGCCAAATCTGCCTGTTACTCCATGTGTTTCTTGACTTCCTACTTTTGCATTCCAGTCCCCTATAATGAAAAAGACATCTTTTTTGGGTGTTAGTTCTAAAAGGTCTTGTAGGTCTTCATAGAACCATTCAACTTCAGATTCTTCGGCGTTACTGGTTGGGTCATAGACTTGGATTACTGTGATATTGAATAGTTTTCCTTGGAAATGAACATTGACTATGCCAAAGCCTTTGACTGTGTGGATCACAATAAACTGTGGAAAATTCTGAAAGAGTTTGGAATACCAGACCACCTGACTGGCCTCTTGAGAAACTTATATGCAGGTCAGGAAGCAACAGTTAGAACTGGACATGGAACAACAGACTGGTTCCAAATAGGAAAAGGAGTATGACAAGGCTGTATATTGTCACCCTGCTTATTTAACTTATATGCAGAGTACGTCATGAGAAACACTGGACTGGAAGAAGCACAAGCTGGAATCAATATTGCCAGGAGAAATATCAATAACCTCAGATATACAGATGACACCACCCTTATGGCAGAAAGTGAAGAGGAACTAAAAAGCCTCCTGATGAAAGTCAAAGAGGAGAGTAAAAAAGTTGGATTAAAGCTCAGCATTCAGAAAACAAGATCATGGCATCTGGTCCCATCACTTCATGGGAAATAGATGGGGAAACAGGGGAAACAGTGTCAGACTTTGTTTTTCTGGGCTCCAAAAGCACTGCAGATGGTAGTTGCAGCCGTGAAATTAAAAGATGCTTACTCCTTGGAAGGAAAGTTATGACCAACCTAGATAGCACTATTAAAAAGCAGAGACATTACTTTGCCAACAAAGGTCTGTCTAGTCAAGGCTATAGTTTTTCCAGTAGTCATGTATGGATATGAGAGTTGGACTGTGAAGAAAGCTGAGCACTGAAGAATTGATGCTTTTGAACTGTGGTGTTGGAGAAGACTCTTGAGAGTCCCTTGGACTGCAAGGAGATCCAACCAGTCCATTCTAAAGGAGATCAGTCCCGGGTGTTCTTTGGAAGGAATGACGCTAAAGCTGAAACTCCAGTACTTTGGCCTCCTCATGCGAAGAGTTAACTCATTGGAAAAGACTCTGATGCTGGGAGGGATTGGGGGCAGGAGGAAAAGGGGACGACAGAGGATGAGATGGCTGGATGGCATCACCGACTCAATGGACGTGAGTTTGAGTGAACTCCGGGAGTTGGTGATGGACTGGGAAGCTGGCTTGCTGCAATTCATGGGGTCGCAAAGAGTCGGACACGACTGAGCTGAACTGAACTGAAGGAATGTAGAGGGAAAAATATGTTTCTCCTTTCCTCCTCCTTGAGAATTCCAGACCCCTCTCTCCTTGGGGACCCCTGGACTTCTTATCAGCCTGCCCAGGAATTGACTCTCTCAATAGCCTGGGTAATCTGAACAAGAGAAATTTGCTTTTCCCAGTCTGGAGGCTGGGATTGCAGCATCTGAGTGTGGGCAGGGTTGGCCCTTCTGTGGTCCGTGAACAGACCTCTGTCCTTGGCCTGTGAGGAGCTTCCCTCTCTCTGAGTCTCTGCGTTGTATCTCCTCTCTGTGTGCATCCATGTTTCCTCTCCTTCTGAGGACACTGTGCATCTTGGATTAGGGAACATCCCAATGAGTTTCTTTCAAATTGATTATCTCTTTAAAGATGCTATCCACAGATATGTTTACACCCTGAGGGAGTCGGGAGGAGGGCTTCAACATACGAATTTTGGCAGGAAGACAATCCAGTCCATAATTATCGCATTCTCAGGACGAAAGCCCACAGCCTCCACGTGTTTGTATCCACACATGGTAAATAAATACTCATGTCTGGAGCTTGACTCCATTGGTTTCCGTTTGTGAAAAGGATAAGATGATCAGGAATGTCACTGGGTTGTTACTTTGTAAAGAGGGTTGCCATCCACAATCAGCAAGATACAGGCAGTTTGAGGCCCTGCCAGGGACTAAACCCATTGGGCATGTTTCTTAACCTCTGTAAGGCTCAAGTTCATTCTGTTTGGAACTTGTGGAGTAATTAACTGTACACGTTCCATGGAGTCGTTGTAAAGATTAAAAGAGATGATGGTAGACAGCAAATGCTCAACAAGTGTTTCTGTTTCTGTGACACCAAGGAGGATGCAGAGACAGTAAACGTAACAGGAATCAGAAGGAAAGCTGGGATGCCAGGGCTTCATGTCAGAGCTGCAGTAGAATTTTGTGGGAAGAATCAATGCGGCATTTAAGTCAGAGAGGTGGGCCTGAGCAATGAGAGATGCGGAGACACACACATGTGGAAACAGGAGACTCCCAGACCTGTGAAAGGAAACAGCCCAGAGGCCAGTGATTGAGGGAACAGTTTGAATCCTAGTTTGAAGGACTAGGTTACCTTGGGCAATAGAATTAGAGGGATAGAATGTGCCAGTGATTCTCATTCTTGGGTACTCTTTAGAACCTCCTGGGGGAGCATAGAGGTTATTATACTACATAAAATAAGTCAGAAAGAAAAGACAGATGTTATGTGATGTCATATGGTTGAAGCTGAAACTCCAATACTTTGGCTACCAGATGCAAACAACCAATTCATTGGAAAAGACCCTGAAGCTGGGAAAGACTGAAGGCAGGAGGAGAAGAGGGCGGCAGAGGATGAGATGGTTGGATGGCATTACTGACTCAGTGGGCATGGGTTTGAGCCAACTCCGGGAGTTGGTGATGGACAGTGAAGCCTGGCGTGCTGCAGTCCATGGGGTTGCAAAGAGTTGGACATGACTTAGCGACTGAACAGCAACAACATATGATGTCACTTTTATGTGGGATCTAAAGTATGACAACTACAAAACAGAGACAAGACTCACAGACATAGAGAACAGTCTCGTGTTTGCCGGAGGGGTGGGGTAGGGGCGGGGTGGACTGGGAGTTTGGGGTCAGTGGATGCAAGCTAGTATATATGAGATGCATGAACAGCAAGGTCCTATTGTACAGCACTGGCAACTGTATCCAGTCTCCTGGGATAAAGCATAATGGAAAAGAATATTTAAAAAAACAGTGTGTATTTGTGTAACTGAATCAATTGGCTGTCCAGTGGAAACTGACATAACATTATAAATCAACTATACTTCAGTTAAAAAAAAAGTTGAGGCATCACGAAGAGATTCTGATTTGTTCAGTGTGGAGTCAAGCCCCAGTTTATTTTATTAAAGCATGTAGCTGAATTGAGAACTGTAGGATTACTTCAGAGTACATTATAATCACTTGAGGAACTTCACAAAAAAAGGTACCAGTGTTCAGGTCCCAAGCCCAGAGCTCCTGATCTGATGGTTCTGGACTGAGGCCCAAGCATTTGATGTTCTTGGCATCTCTTTGGTGAGTCCATTCTGAGGTCAAGGTTATGGCCATAGAGCCTTCAAGGACCTTTCCAAGTCTCAGACTTGACCCTTCCTAAATTATGAAGTGCTGATTCTTCGATGAAAAATGTTATTTTGTATCACACAAACTTGCCATGAAAAAAAGTTGCTTATTTATACGGGGAAACATTTGGCTGGAAAAAACAACTTAATGACTACTAATGTTTACAGGACAGAATAGAGTTGGCTTTGTCCGGGTGTACTTTGGAGCCCTGGCCCAGGTAGAGTTGAACCTCAAACAACACAGGTTTGTACTGCACAGGTGCACTCATACATGTATTTCTTGCACTAAATACAGTACTACATGATCCAAGGAATCCAGGGACATTTGATATATAAGATGTTATTGCATCCCAAAGAGTATCTTGGCAGATTAACCTTTTATGATGAATATGGGTAAATACTTCTTATTACAACACTTTATAATACAGGAATTGGAAGCCAGCTCAGCTTTCAAATTAAGAAGCTCTGGTTAAAGGAATACTGTGTTGCAATAAAAGTTAACGTTGTATATTCTTATATTTACAACATAAAATATGTTTGTGATTATTGAGAGAAAGGTAATACTAGTTGTATACATACTATGTGGTATGTTTTTGAAAAAGAATGTTTACAGAATATGTGTAAAGAAAACTGAAAGATCCAAGTATTGTATCTACTTATATCTGGATGATGAAACAGCACACATTCGTTATTTTTCTTTTTGTATTCTTTGTATGTTTAAACTCCCACCATGAACATATTCCTTCATATTAGCTGTATTTGGGTTTTCTGTTTGCCAGTTATTCCTTTGCTTGGATCTTTCTCTTCATGCCTTCTGTAAGATTGACAAGGTACTTTCGTGTGCTTTTTCACTTATTTTCAAGCTGAAGGCATTATATTAACACATTCCTGTGGTAGTCTTAATGCAGACCTGAACTTTTCAATGCAATACTTAGTTTTATAATTTTTTAGTGAAATCTAAAGAAGGAAAGTTATGACCAACCTGGATAGCATATTCAAAAGCAGACATTACTTTGCCAACAAAGGTCCATCTAGTCAAGGCTGTGGTTTTTCCAGTGGTCATGTATGGATGTCAGAGTTGGACTGTGAAAAAGGCTGAGAGCTGAAGAATTGATGCTTTTGAACTGTGGTGTTGGAGAAGACTCTTGAGAGTCCCTTGGACTGCAAGGAGATCCAACCAGTCCATTCTGAAGGAGCTCAGCCCTGGGATTTCTTTGGAAGGAATGATGCTAAAGCTGAAACGCCAGTACTTTGGCCACCCCATGCAAAGAGCTGACTCATTGGAAAAGACTCTGATGCTGGGAGGTATTGGGGGCAGGAGGAGAAGGGGAAGACAGAGGATGGGATGACTGGATGGCATCACTGACTCGATGGACGTGAGTCTGAGTGAACTCCGGGAGTTGGTGATGGACAGGGAGGCTTGGCATGCTGCGATTCATGGGGTCGCAAAGAGTTGGACATGACTGAGCGACTGAACTGAACTGAACTGAAAATCACTAACTCTAAGAAAGATGACTTTAACACATTTTACCTTTCCTCTAAAATTTACTGCTTTTCCTACTGTCTATGTTATTGTTGTCTAGAATAGGTTCAGATTGTCCTTCCCCATTCATATAAGTAGGTGTTACTATTTTTATAATTAAGACTTATTTAGATTTGCCAACATCTTTAATATGTTTTACCTGATTTCATGTTCGTTATTACCTTTTACATCTCTTTTCTTTCCCGTTTTCATTTTTCTTCTTGTCAGAGCTTATTCTGTATTCATTCTTCCAGTGAGAGTCTAGGAATAGCTTGTTATCATTTCTTGCAGGACACCCAACTGGGTGTACAGCACAGGCTTTTTCTCTTTTGAATAAATATTAAAAAGTACTATTTTTTGGAATAAATATTTTATTACATTTATGGCGCAGAAGTGAGGAACATAGGCATGTTTTATCTGGACCTGAAGCACATATATCATTTTTAAGATTTTTTTGAACAAAGTGCAGGAGGACTAAGCAAACCAGAAACACTGTGGCCCTTCAGTCATGGTATAAAGCAGAGAAAAGACTGGCCTTGGTGTAATTTGGCTGGAAATTCACTTGAGGTGGAACTTAGGGACCTCCTGTTCTGGGAAATCAATGGTTATGGTATGTTTTGCTTAATTCCTAGAAAGATTTGAAAAATCCTTCTAACAAAAACAGAAAAAGGACAGCAATTAGGATAAAAATAAATAAAAAGGTAAATAGGGTTTAGAAATAATGAAATAAAGCTATAGGTTTTTATGTTGTGTTTAATTAATTAGCTTGTACATCATGTAAATAGTCTTCCACCTCTCCTTGACAATGTGATTTCCTTAATAACTTGCTGTTGGAAATCTTGTCCTTTCTAACATTTCTACTAAGCCCTTTGAATTAGTTGTTTTCTTTATGGAGAAATAACTCGTGTCCACTGCTGTAGGAAGCTAGGTATTTGGGCCGCAGGTTAATAGCAAAAGGTATCATTATTCACCCCACTTCAATTGCTGAGTGCTAAAGAATTGATGCTTTTGAACTGTGATGTTGCAGAAGACTCTTGAGAGGTCCTTGGACTGCAAGGAGATCCAACCAGTCCATCCTAAAGGAGATCAGTCCTGGGTGTTCTTTGGAAGGACTGATGCTAAAGCTGAAACTCCAATACTTTGGCTACCTCGCATGAACAGTTGACTCATTGGAAAAGACTCTGATGCTGGGAGGGATTGGGGGCAGGAGGAGAAGGGGACGACAGAGGATGAGATGGCTGGATGGCATCACTGACTTGATGGACGTTGAGTCTGAGTGAACTCCGGGAGTTGGTGATGGACAGGGAGGCTTGGCATGCTGCGATTCATGGGGTCGCAAAGAATCGGACACGACTGAGCGACTGAACTGAACTGAAAGACAAATAAACATAATATATCCCCTTAATGGATTTTGAGCTTACCCATTTAGATTTTAAACTGCCATCATATCCAGGTGAAAAAGCTGAGCAGCACACCCCCGGAAACTATTTCCAGTTTATAGTTACAAGTCTGCCTAAGCTAAAGAAACTAAGATCAAACAGAACCAACTTCCACTGGCAAAAATCTATAAATGGTGGATGTAGAAAACATTTATTTAAAAATGCATCACTGAGTTTGCATAAAAGAGAAACCTCCAAATGGCAGAAGTGAAATGAGAAAACCATCTACATAAGGATGTGGGATGATGCTTCAGCAATGCCTCTAGTTGCATAGAGACAGGTGATGTCTGGGGCCTTAAGCAACCCGGGGCTGTGAGGAGCAGTGGCCCTGCAAGAGGCAGGTGATTGGAACTGGCATCTCTGCGTGAGAATATGACCCTCAGAATGCTTCCCCTACAATGAAAAGAAAATTAATATTAAACTTCACATAGTTTGGATAAATGAGAAACCTTGTTTCTGTCTGAATGCTGGGAGGAAAACAAAAAGCAATATATCTCTTGTAAGAACTTGAAATTTCTTTCTGTTCCTAAGGTGGATTTTGTAGACCGAATTTATATTACATACATTGTGATTTAATCTCAAGGCAAGAAATTAGTATTTCCTTTGGTCCTTGATCAGGGAAAGCTTCAAGCTCAGAAGCCTTCCATTTCTTTATAATCAATGACCTATGTTCTGAAGAATGGGCTTCCCTCGTGGCTCAGTGGTAAAGAATCTATCTGCTAAGGAGGAGATGTAGGTTTGATCCCTGGGTCCAGAAGATCCCTTGGAGAAGGAAATGACAACCCACTCCAGTATTCTTGCCTCGGAAACTCCATGGACAGAGGAGCCTGGCAGGCTATGGTCCCCAGAGTTGCAGAGTCGGACTTGACTTAAATAAAAACGATGACAACAATGTTCTGAAGAACAGACAAGTACTATGAAGTGGCCCTCAGAGAATCAATATTTTGGCTTTATCATTTGGGTTTCTTTTTCTTTTGACATGTTTTCTGTTTTACAGAGCAGCGCAGTAATGGCTAAAGCATTCGTGCCAGGCTTTAGGCTGAAATGTTCAACTTCTGACTGTCCTTTAAAGTATCTCAGCACCATGAAAAGCCCTCAATTTCATTCTGTTTTATTTCATTAATTTATTTTATTGAAGTGTAGTTGATTTACAATGTTGTGTTCATTTCTGCTGTACAGCCAAGTGACTCAGTTATACATGCATATATGTATACATTTATGTGTATACACACACACACGTGTTCTTTTTTCTATTCTTTACCATTATGGTTTATCCCAGATGGGATATAGTTCCCTGTGCTATCTAGTAAGACTTTGTTTATTCATTCTATGCATAATAATTTGAACTGCTAATCCGGATCTTTCAATCTTTCCCTCCCTCATCCCCCTATACCCCTTGGCAACCACAAGCCTATTCCCTATGTGAGTCTGTATCTGTTTCGTATGTAAGTTCACTTGTATGATATTTAGATTCCACGTGTAAGTGATACCATAAGGTCTTTGTCTTTCTCCATCTGAATGACTTCACTTAGTTTGATCAACTCCAGGTTCATCTGCAGTACGACGCATGCATGCTCAGCTGTGTCCAACTCTACGACCCCATGGACTGTAGCCTGCCTGGCCCCTTTGTCCATGGGCTTTTCCAGGCAAGAATAGTGGAGTGGGTTGCCATTTCGTCTTCCCAGGGACCTTCCTGATCCAAGGATTGAACCTGTGTCGCCTGTGGCTCCTGCATTGGCAGGTGGGTTCTTTACCACCAAGCCACCAGGGAATGTTGCCACCAATGACATTAACAATTTCCAATTGTCCTGCTTTGCTAGGTCTCCTCTAGGAGATGTGTGGGACGCATCAGAGGGTATGTATTGGAGGAATATTCCATGGTGAGAGTTGGGCTTACAAAGAGGTCACTATCCATAACAAACATTTGCCTTTTCTTTGTTTCTCTACCTTTCATAACTCAGTTGTCTTTCCCCTAATCTCCCTAAAGAGATTCTCACTAAAGTTTTCCAACCAGCCCTGGCTCATATCCTTTCACTATCTGATGTGTTGGGCTATTTGCTGTTCTGATACCTTTATTCTGTACCAGGTAGAGGTATGGAACGTGATCTGGGAGCCTTAAGATCCTGAGCTTGGAGAGCACAGACCAAGGAAAGCTGGGTGACCAGTTCTTCCTGAAAGATCCCTTTCACACACACACTGTGAGACAGAGGACAGGGAGGGTCCTCGGGGGCCTGTGTTCATTTCATGGAAAATGGTTTCATTAGTACAACTTGGAAAGAGTAATTCCCATACCTGTATTTCAGAATTTCAGAGTGATCTGGGATCCAGAGGTCCTTAATAGCATCACATTCTTTGAGTGTTTTTGACCTTTGAAACTTTCTCAAGCTAGTTTATAGACAGGGTCCTTCTAGTATCCAACAAATCCTTGTAGAAAAACTATAAATCCTGATACAAGAAAGGCTGCAGCCTTATGGCTCAGGAAAGGCAAGTGTGAACGAAGTTCTCAACCTGGAAAAAAAATGAATTATTTATATTATTACACCAATGCATTAAAAGAATACACGTGTAGCTCACAGAATGAGTTATTTCCACCTGGACTGTCTCTAGTCTGTAACCTCTTGGAAAAGTAGATGCTTTACTTATCTCCCGTCAGGTGTTTGCAATCTAACTTATAATGTCACTGTTTATAATTACTCAGTATATCTGTCTACATAGAGGTGTACCTTGTTTTTGTCTGAGATATGGTTGTGAGCAGCCAAGGACATTACACAGATGAGTCAGATGAGGGATAATGGATAAATTTACTGTGCAGGACCTTGCTGTGGCACAGGGGTAAAGAATCCACCTGCCAGTGCAGGAGACCCAAGAGCTGTGGCTTTGATCCCTGGATCAGGAAGATCCCCTTGGAGTAAGAAATGGCAACCCACTCTGGTGTTCTTGCATGGAAAGTTTCATGGACAGAGGAGCCTGGCTGGCTACAGTCCCTGCAGTCAAAAAGAGTTGGACATGACTGAGCATGCACACACAAATCATTGCTGGACAGTATTTCAGTGCTGTTTTCCTTAATGTTCTGGGGTTATGTAGAACATAGAGATTCAATACATATTGATTATTACTTCAGTGTGCACTAGTAGGAGATTTGTGATTTGAAGTCAGATTTTGTTTTGTTTTAATTACTAGGACTGCGGAGGGAAACACACACACACACACACACACTTCTAGTTCCCAGGGTATTGTAATTGTAATGTGATTAATATTTCAACATTAGCAGTATTGGCATTTGACTGTAATAATTTTTATCTCTATTTTCCAGCTGTTGTATTAGTACTAAAGTTTAATTTTAAAAATAAAAGCTTGGTGTAATAGAAATATTGGGTTGGTAATATAAGAGTTTAGTTTCCAGGAGATACTAGTCTGGAAGTTTACTCCCTATCTCTTTCTATAAGCGGCTGATTCTCTTGTAATGCACTCCATCCTTGTCCCTTTTCAGATTTGTTTTAAAACCCATGGAGGGATTCCCCTGGCAGTCCAGTAGTCCATACTTGGGCTTCCAATGCAAGGAGTGTGGATTCAATTCCTAGTCTATCCCACATGCATTGAGGCCAAAAAACCAAAACATAAAACAGGAGCAATATTATAACAAATTCAATAAAGACTTTTAAAAGGATCCACATTAAAAATAAAACCCTTGTACGTATTTTGGGAAGTATGAGATACCTGAATATACATCATTTTTACAATTTACATTGTTTGTATTAAAATCCAAAAGCTAATGATCACCTGCACAATAGTATATTCTTAAAGTTATATGTATCTGTTGTTTTAGTTAGTAGACGAAAATATAATTCCCTAATTCCTTTTTGTTCCCATAAAGTTGGAGTTTGCATTTTATCTAAAAGAAGATACAGCTGTTTATAGTCTAGAAATGTTATATCATGTCACAGGTAGTTGAAAAGAATCCCAGAGCCAAATGTGTGTGTGTGTGTGTGTGTATTTAAAGGATTTGCCTCTGCTGAGAAAATACAGCAATAGGAAGAAGGAATCTACCTTTAAAAGTTTATGTAATAGGAGAAAAATATATAAAGGATATATTGTTTTTCTTCACAAGTCAGAGCTCTAATACCAAGGAACCCTCTCAATTTACCTGGCTTTAATGTCCCTGCACAGAAGCAGAAGACTGGAGCTTTAAGGAGTCATCCTATGGGCGACTGGCCATGTGGTTGTCATAAAAAGCCTTTATTTAGCGCCCTCTACAAATAAGCACACAGCAGGATAAAGGACACTAGTTAGAATGACTGGGGGGTAGGTAAACAGAAGGAAGGACTTGGAGCAGAGTGTCATCTGGCTGAGAGCTTATTTCCTGAATCCTGTGGATCTGGTTAAAACCCAGCAGAGATGCCAATATGTTTCTGTTCAGTAAATGCTACCAGGCTCCAGGCCACCAGGCCACCAAGGCTCACGTGCGGCGTCCCGTCCAGGCAGTGCCTGCGATGACCTGAGTTAGGTGTGCAGAGCGACTTTCTCCCGCTCACAGCAGCATCCCTGGGTTCCGTCTGCTGCTGCTCCTGACCTCCGGGTAGCTCAGTGGCCTGAGCAGAGGGCCAGAGGAGACACTGTGTACGCCACTTGGATGAGATCTTGAACTTGTTTCAGAGCCAGGCTGGACTTCTCTGAGAAGCTGCTGTCACGTGTGCCCCTGGGACACCTGTGTCTTCAGAAGGGTGGGAAGATATGAGGGCGGTCAACCCCAAAGAGGGGAGCATGGAAGCCTGGAGAGCAGGTGCTGGTAAGCCTGACCAGAGTCTGGGGCTCGGGGATCCTGCTTTATTGTTTTGTCCAGTCAGATGCAAGTTTGTATTTAATGCTCACGCTGTATCTACCTCCCATGAAAATATTAACAGTGTGCATCAGGTAGAATATGATTTTGTTCCATTTTCTCAATAGAGCAGTTTCCAGCTTTCAACTTGATCGTCTGTGTTTTTCTTTGAAAAGACATGATAAGACTTGTAAGATAGCCCTAAAGATTACAGGGTGATTAATCATATTTGTGTTTTTATTTTCTTGAGTAATAGCTAAGTCAAGAAAGAGGTAATTAGAATGTCAGTGTTTTCTGAAGAGAAAACAATAGCTGGTTGTTTAATTGTGCATGAGTTTTGTTTGTAGTCCATGTTTTCTGTGCTTTGCTATCGTGCATTCAAAGAATGAAAAAGACTTGAGAAGTTGGAGTCATTATTGGAAGGGAATCAGTCCCCAGATAGGAATTTTTAAATTAATTTTATCAGAGTATAGCTGGTTTACACTGCTGTGTTAGTTTCTGCTGTACAGAAAAGTGATCCAGCCGTATGTATACATATATCCCCTCTGTTTTGGCTTTCCTTCCTATTTAGATCTCCACAGAGAACTGAGTAGACTTCTCTCTGCTATACAGTAGATCTCTTTAGTTACCTACTTTGTACATATGATCAGTAGGGTATGTACATCAGTATCGATCTCCCAGTTGGTGTCCATATGTTTGTTTTCTATGTCTGTATCTCTATTTCTCTCTCGCAAAAAAGATCGTAGACACAGAATATAGAAAAATGCTATAATGATCTTACTCCCAAATGTGAAGTTTGTGTCACTTTATCCAAATAATGGATTCTGAATGCTTGTGAAAGGGCTGAAGCTTTCCACAAACACAAGCCATGACGCTGACCACAAAACAAGCAGTCAATGGTGTATGTGAAGCAAGCTCAGCATCGTGGTTGGTGTTAGGTCTTATGTGTCTTCTCCTAAGAGACAGAGGGTGCGATGGCTGCATGGTATCGCCGTTGCAATGGACATGAACTTGGGCAAAACTCAGGGAGATGGTGAGGGACAGGGAAGCCTGGCATGCTACAGGCCATGGGGTTGCAAAGAGTCGGACATGTCTAGGCAACTGAACAGCAATGACAAAGACAAATTAGCTGTTCTTTGGGGTGACTGTGGTCCACAGCTGAGTAGGAGGCTGTGAGACACATAGCCCCAGAGAAGGATGCACATGGCTCAGATAGACCAAGTGGTAGAAATATTTTCACTGAGTAAATATTGTTAATATACGTTTCTGAATTGATAGATGGAAGTGGGATTTTTCCCTCCTATTTACATGTGGACAGTGGCCTCCATGAAAGACATTCTTCACCTTACTGTTGATGGGATGTCAGAGTAAACAGTACCCAGACACAAGAGAAAGGGTCTTTTAAAATAAGGTCAACCTTAGCCACTCTTAAAACTCAACTTTCTATTTGGGTTCTGTAATTAGGGAAGCTGTGTGTACCATTTCACAGACTTTACTTGGTTTATCAAGCATCTTTGGTTAGAAATAGTAATTTGTTTCCATGTAGGGAACTCAAGATAATTACATCAAATTAACATAAGTTTCTAAGATGGAATGAGGGATAGGTATTAGATGAGCAACATTCAAATGATGTTATCATTTGAAACAAGCCCATTCTAGGTGCTAAATGGGAAAAAAAGAAGTAGAAGAAGAGAAATATGGAAAAGAAATATGTAAAGGTCAGGCATGATGATAGCCACAGAAAACATTAGTACAGAAAAATTTTTTCAGATCCATAGACTTTTTTTTGACTGTGCCCTAGGGCATGTAGGATCTTAGTTCCTGGACCAGGGGTGGGACCCATACCCCCTGCATAGGAAGCATAGAGTCTTAACCACTCGACCAGCAGGGAAGTCCCAATATCCACAGCCTCTTTTACTTCCCCACAGTCAGACTCCATGGTGCCAGGCTCAGCTGGGGGCGAGGGCCCTGATTACTGAGGGTGTGACTGTCCTTCCCCTGGTTCTCACCAGTGCACCTGTGGGGCCAGCCCCTCCATCTCTAGACCCGGATGCTTGTGTGTCTGTATGACAGAGCCAGTGTTGCCCCATAGGCTGGTCTGAAGAATATTCACTGGCTCCCAACGTGGGACACAGAGGTAGATGAATGTCAGCCCTCCTGCCTCGCCAGTTTCCACACCAAATCCCTAGCACTTTGACAAAACCTGAGAGGACTTCAAGATGATCTACAAAAAATAGTCTCTGCAGCGACTATGTACCGGGTTCATGAAAAGCTGGGCCTCCTAGTTGGATGAGGCCAAGTTCCAATCCCAGCTCTGCTAGTCATGAACCATGTGACCTAGGGCAAGTTCGCTGGCTTCTTGAGCCTCATCTATAATATGGGATAAATAATATCGACTTTGCCATATGCCTGTGAAAAATACATGAATTAAAAACAATGCACGTGCTTATTTAGCACAATATTTGGCACAGGCTCACTCAACTAATGTGTATTTCCCTTTCTCTTTTCAACTAGCAACCATCTGGCTAATTTTTGATTCGAGCCAGTTTATTAAAGCATATTTGAAAATTTGGGGTAAAGGAAAAAATAAGGATTCTAGGTAGAGATCAAAAAATCTGTTTTTGTTTGTTTGTTGGCTTTAGGAGGAGAATGTTCAGATTAGTCTGTTTGTTTCAGGCTGGTATTTTGCACTTGCCTTGGTAATGATGAGATGATCCATCATAGTTCAGTATAATTTTTTCCTTTGCTGATAGTTATTTTTGACCATTATCTATACTTTAAGCACAGTGTACTTAGTTTAGATAAATGAAACCTGAGTCTTAATTCTGCCATTATATCATTTGATCATTTCATTTTCTAAAGCAAACTAGAAGCAGTTGGCGCCAATTCTTCAATGATTTTCCCTTAGATTAGATTAGAGAAGTTTGTTGTTTCTGGAAACTGAATGATAGGCCACAGTAAACATGACTTTGGAGGAGTGACATCATTTGAAAGCGTTTCAAAGTTTCGTTGTGATCATTGCTGTTCTGTCATCCATGGTCGTGGGGGAGGGGGGTCAAGAAGTGTAGGAAATCTGGTAAGAGGAGGGTGATTCAGTCTCAGGGGGGAAAGTGTAGTGGGCCATTAAGTGTGATCCCACAGTCATCAGAGGCCTGCATCTTTAAAAATATTGAAGCTGAGAGCCCACCCCATCTCCCGAGCTCTCAGATACACCAATTTGGGTTGTCCTTTTGCCCCCTGGAGATGAGCCCGGTGAGCGGCAGGCTGGACGTCCATCCAGCACAGCTGGAGGAAGCTCTGTGTCCTGTTACTGGTCACTCATGAGCTCCTGGCTGATGTCTCCTCCTGCCAGTCGTCCCTGGGCTGAGTAAAGTCCCAGGTAGGGAGACTGCAGAGGAAGTGATGGGGTTTACAGAGCTTGGCAGGACCACAGCCCGAGATTGAGAATGGGATCAGATTATCTCAGGTGAGTGTTCTGGGGTCTACTGACTGGCAGGGGTCTGCTTATCTTTGTCATCTGAGTCCATGAATGTCTCTCTGAAATGTCAGAAGAGGGATGAAAGGAGGGGCTTTTCAAGCCTCTGCCTGGAACTTCTCTCCAGTGCTGGCTTTAAGGGACCACAGCGTTTCAGGTCTCTGCCTACAGGAGGGTAGCATCTTCTGTGCATTGGTTCAGGAAATGGTTAATCAGACTTGCCAGGGCCTCAGTGCTTGCTACAGCAGGGTTCTCTGTAGCATAGCACAGAGCACTTTGGATCGGTAATGCGGTAATCAATGAGAATCTGTACACTGCAGAAATCTGTTTTGATGACAGCGGCACTTCTGGCCTTGTTTAGTGTCACCACTCTATAATGTTGGACACTGCAGGATTTTTTCGTTTGTTGCTGATTTAGAATGCAAGGACCACAGGGGATACTATTTAGCATTTCTTTTGCATTTCAGTAGATTTCTGACTGTGTTGTGGATTTGCTGCCATTGCTAGCTAGAGTTTAGTGATCTGATGCCAGCAGCCTCTCTTTAACCCCTCCAGTGCTGCTGTTATGTTGGCTGTGTTTCTGCAGCTTCGACTCCTTCATACATTGCACTCAGGAACAGGTAAACCAAGCTCTAATATTAATCTTATGCATAAGTGTAAAATGAATGGGATATTTGTTTCATTATCCGAAACAGTCAGATATGACTCAGGAAACTCAAACAGGGGCTCTGTATCAACCTAGAGGGGTGGTATGGGGAGGGAGATGGGAGGGAGGTTCAAGAGGGAGGGGATATGTATTCCTATGGCTGATTCGTGTTGAGGTTTGACAGAGAACAACAAAATTCTGTAAAGCAATTATCCTTCAATTAAAAAATAAAATGCTTTATCTAGAGTCTATCAGGAGAGAATAAGGAATTTGACCAGGGAAATTGCACAGATATGTTATTAACATCATTTTGGAATGCAATGGTAATCATCTAGTTATATGAGGTTATTTTCATGTTTCATGCTTCAAGTGAATATCTGAAGTGTGCATTTAGTTGTCTATGATTTAGTATTTAACTCTCAACTTGATGTATGTATAATATACAATTAATTCAGAAAGTACGTATTTTCCTTTTCTTACTGACCCAAGACAACTGTTTTCCTTGTTTACTGAATTTTGCTGAAATCAGAAGGCCTCATACCTTAATCTTCTTAAAAATGCAAAGGAGTGAGTTTATATATAGATTGCTATTTTGAAGCATTTAAACAAAGGTTGCCAAGGCTGGGTTTCCTGTGACTGATGGCCCTAATTGTAGAGCATGTTATGGAAATGCCTGAGTTTCTGTGTGATCTTAAGCTGTGGTTTGAAGGAAAACCTGCTAGGATAAGAGGACCGGGGAGCCAAGTCAGAAAGAAGGGGGAGGGCCAGGCAGTGCTTTGAGTCCAAGATTTGGGTATGTGTCCTCAGATGATGGAGCAGCACCCTGGCCCCCCGTTTCCATATGCCAGTGTGGGGAAGATTCTGCTGCTTGTCTTAGTAGGGGTAGCATCACAGTGTTCAGGTGCTCAGAATTGTCTGATGGTTCTGTCTGTGCAGAAGAAGACCCCACTGTGAAGTTTTTAAAGGTATACAATCTTCTGAGTAAAGGGGGGCCATGGAGCTCTTTGAGTCCTCCCTTCACAGCATTTTAGAAACTGAGGCTTTTCTGAAAGGGAGCTTACAGCTCTTTTAAACTGATAAATCTCTCAGCTCCACTCTAAGTCATTTGCCAAACAGGCCTTGAGGAGTCTGCGGTGTCCTGAGGGCCCCTGCTGGCAGACTGCCCCCCAGGAGGGACAGGAGTCATAGGGTCCTGCTGCAGTGATGCAGGACTGATGCAGACTAAGAGTTCTCTGGATGCCTTCCAGGGCTGCAAGCGCACCTCCCTCCCTGGCAGTACACGTGTTCAGAGGGTAACTGAGGGCAGCTTCCATCTTCTCTTCTCAGTAGAGGACTTTCAAGAGGTTCACCTCCTGCCGAGGGCAGGCGTAGGATCTGACAACCAGAGGTGACCAGAAGAGCAGCTTCCAGCCACCTTCACCCACCCCTTGATGAAGTGTGAATCAGTTGCTGCCTGTCCAGTGCCAGCTCCCATCCCTGAGTCTAGACACAGTTAATGTTGCTTCAGGGAGGATAGAAGGATTTGATTGTAAACTGAGTCACATGCTGGCATCGTAGCTGATCATCCCTGATGGATGAAGACAGTGAATCTTGTGTTCATGCTCATCATCACTGGGTGATGCAGACCCACCTGCAAGAGGAAGGCTGAGTCTGTGACAGTCCCCCCTCACTGTGCAGGAGTGGGTGATGAAAGATGAACAGCATGGCGGGCTCCTCTGCCCAGCTCCAGGGAGCCCATCTTGTGTGAGACATGCATGGAGGGAAGTGGCTTTGTTAGGAAAGTGACTCTCCATTGGGTGGAAGGGGGTCCCCTCAGCTGTTTTCTGACTTTCTGACTTTACATGGTGCTGTTAGTCATTGCCTGTGGTTGGAAAGCTCTTCAGGAGAAAGTGGTGTGCTCATTTTCAAGGACTACCTGGAAATATTCCTGAGAGCACTGTCAGAGGTTTGGAGAAAGGCATTTGCAAAAGAAAGATAAAAATCTGAGTGAACTTCAAGTATATATTCTTTATATTCTTCCCTGTACCTCTCCAGGTAATCCACAGAAACTTTTAATAAATGAAATAAATGATTTCTGTTCTCAATTTTCCAAGGCCAGGGAGATTAGGAAGAACTATGTCAAGTTACAACATAGAGGAATCAATGGAAGAATTAGTAATTTTAATAATAAAAAGCCTCTTGACGAAAGTGAAAGAGGATAGTGAAAAAGTTGGCTTAAAGCTCAACATTCAGAAAACTAAGATCATGGCATCCAGTCCCATCACTTCATGGCAAATAGATGGGGAAATAGTGGAAACAATGGCTGACTTTATTTTGGGGGGGCTCCAGAATCACTGCAGATGGTGATTGCAGCCATAAAATTAAAAGACAGTTACTCCTTTGGAAGGAAAGTTATGATCAACCTAGACAGCATATTAAGAAGCAGAGACATTACTTTGTCAACAAAGGTCCGTCTAATCAAGGCTATGTTTTTTCCAGTAGTCATATATGGATGTGAGAGTTGGGCCTATAAAGAAAGCTGAGTGCCCAAGAATTGATGCTTTTGAACTGTGGTGTTGGAGAAGACTCTTGAGAGTCCCTTGGACTGCAAGGAGATCCAACCAGTTCATCCTAAAGGAAATCAGTCCTGGGTGTTCATTGGAAGGACTGATGTTGAAGCTGAAACTCCAATATTTTGGCCACCTGATGCAAAGAGCTGACTCATTTGAGAAAACCCTGATGCTGGGAAAGATCGAGGGCAGGAGAAGGGGACAACAGAGGATGAGATGGTTGGATGGCATCATCGATGGTTAGATCGCATCATCGACTCAATGGACATGAGTTTGGGTAAACTCCGGGAGTTGGTGACGGACAGGGAGGCCTGGTGTGCTGTGATTCATGGGGTTGCAGAGTCGGACATGACTGAGCAGCTGAACTGAACTGAATTAAGGAGACTGCTACAGTATTTATTATCTGGCTTGTAAATTGCAGGCTAATGAAATGGGTTTAGGTCTTGGACAGCCTGCTTCAGGCAGCCCATCTTTGGTCATTAAAGAAGGGAACTGTTGTAACCATCTAATGAATTGGTCAATTTGTTGCAGATGTGCAAGGAAGAATTTTGGATGCCCACTTAATTTAGATAGGTTGTTTCAGAGGAAGTTTTATATGTATTATGTAAGTTTTAAAGATTTGAGAGAGAAATGTTGACAAACTCTAAACATTGAACAAATTTTAAAGCTGACTTTAGTAAAAGGGGGCATATTGATAGTAATAAAATGTACGTTCTATCAAATACGTTTTCAGCAGTGTAACATCTGTTGTATATTTTAGACTTACTAATAGTTTCTGACAGTGTTTTTCTTTCTTTTTTTCTCTCCAGGGAATGCTTAGCCCTTGATACTTGTTCTTAACGTTTAAGCAGGTCCAAATTAGAATAATATTTATTCACTTGAAGTTTTACTTTTATTTCAAAATTATAATTTCTAATAACATTTAAATTATATAAAGTTTATTATTTATTCTGTATTTTCGCATTTAGCAAATGTCATTGAAATGAAGATGCTCATCAGGGAGATCAGAGAGGAATAGCATGTCTGTATATAGTATTTCTCTTGCCTGTCGATACGAAAGGCTCTTGAAAATGTGCTTTATGAGTCTTGAGAGCACACGAATGTGCTTTCTGATGTTAATTTCTTTGCTCTCTATATGTAACCACAAAGCTCATTTTCCCTAAGTATGGTTTCTGGATTTCCTGAATGTCTAGCTTAAATGGGGGTCTTAATGAAAACCTCTCACTGAGGCTGGGGCTCTGGGAGAGGAGCTTGAGGTGATGCACCTGGGTAGTAGAGCAGATCCCAGGCTGAGTCACCTTCATCCAGACTCGTCACTCCTTTGCTGTTAATTTGGGTAAAGATCATGGACCCTTTATAGAATTTGAGGAAATGGAGCACTTACTCACACACACACAATTTTACATGCAATCTCAAGGAGTGTATTGAACCCCGGAGTCTAATCAGAGACCATGTCCAAAGGCTCAGCTCACATATCCCAGGTTATAATGCTGTGCTGTTCTTAGGACTCTGCAACTCCATGGACTATAGCCTGCCAGGTTTCTCTGTCCATAAGGATTCTCCGGGCAATAATACTGGAGTGGGTTGCCATGCCCTTCTCCAGGGGATCTTCCCAACCCAGGGATCCAACCCAGGTCTTCTGCATTGCAGGCAGATTCTTTCCTATCTGAGCCATCAGGGAAGCCCCAGGTTATAAACCTTGTCCTAAAGGTCACAGAAACAAGAGACTTGCAAGAGACTTGACATTCAGTGGTAGAGAAAGTCTGCCAACTTGAAGGTAACCTGTTTCCCATTCTGAAGTTAGTAGATAAAACCAAGCTCCTTCATAGGGGAACAGAGGAGGTCCCCGCCCCTGGGTGCTAACTAGGATAATCAGAGACCTTGGCTTGTTGGAGCCCAGTCCCCAGGCCTCACCTGGGAAGACCTGCTTCAGGATTTGTTGTTCAGTTGCTAAGTTGTGTCCAACTCTTTGCGACCCCATGGACTGCAGTATGTCAGGCTTCCCTGTCCTTCAGCATCTCTCAGAATTTGCTTAGATTCATGTCCATTGAGTCAATGGTGCTATCTAACCAGCTCTTACTTAAAAAAACAAAAACAAACAAACAAACAAAAACCAAAAAAAAAATCTTAATTTCCATTTGATGTTTTTATGAGTTATGTTATTGCAGGTCATAGTGAAAAAAATCCATCCCAAGCTGAATTCTGTGAACAAGAATAAATGATTAGATACCTTGATATAAGTAAATGGATTAGAAATGACTGAAAACCCAAATATAACAGCATGCCAGCCTTACTTCCCTGAACCTGGAGGTCTGGACAGGGCTTGTTTCTGTTCAGAACAGCTTGACAGAGACCAGGTTTTTCCTGACAGTAGGTCTCTTTGACCAAATGCTGTGATACCCTGACTTAGAGGCCAGCATTGTTCTAGGTGGAGACACATAGTTTTAGAAATCTCTGTGCAAGATTGGCCTTAGTCTATTAGATTTTGCTGCAGTCGGAGCTATTCAGTGAAGGCAGGAAAGTGATAGAACAATTGAGCACAAAACAAAAGCCTCAAAAAACCCCAGTTTATTCTGAAAGACCCCTAGAGGTTGGTGGGATACCCATGTTTTGTCCTGAGAAGGATCCCTCTTTGGAGTGTTTGCTTGAAATTGTCTCTGCTGTGTTTGTTGTACAGAACACACTGTCTTTGGTCTCTACCAGCCCTGGTTGCTTTGACAGAGGTCAATGGCAGTGGGCACATTTCTGTGCATTGAAGTAACAGCCCATCTGGACGTTTGCACTAAAATGTGATACAGTGACAATTACCCCGACCAAAGATGGTAGCAGGTTCAAAGAAGTGTGTAATTTTTTGTTGTCAAAACTATTAGTGCATCACTTTAGAAAACAAGCAGAGCTGTTGAAATTCTTGGTAAAAAGTGAAATTATAAAGGCGAGCAAGATGTTGTCTTTGAATGTTTTGACCCTTTTCCGCAGGAGAAAAGGCAAACTAGACAAGCAAGAATAATATAGAGTTTCTCATTTGAAAAATAAGTATTTAGTTATTAGAATGCAGTTGCAACAATTATTTTAATCCAAGTTCTTTAAAAATATATTTGAAATATGAATAATAAGCTGCTTATACCTAAAAGTGTATACTACACTTAGAGTCTTGCCAGGTAGAAAGAATATGAGCTTGAACTTAAGAGATGTTACTGACTCATTTTAAAATGGAGATTAGACTTTAATTTGATTTAAAATATATATAAAATAAAAGTCTGTATATTTAGGGAAATTTTAAGTCAAGCTCTTGTTTTTAATAACATTGGAACCATTAATATTATAATCACTATAATAATTAGTTATTTCTCATAGGTTATATCCACTTCTCCAGCTCATTTTTGCTGTGATCATTAAGATATCTTAACTGAAATTTAAGTTTCTTTATATAAAATCAAGTGCAGTATAATGATCTTATGTAGTTAAGATCATTGAAGTTATTTGAGCAATCTTAAATGTGCTCATTGGAGAAGGCAATGGCACCCCACTCCAGTACTCTTGCCTGGAAAATCCCGTGGATGGAGGAGCCTGGTGGGCTGCAGTCCATGGGGTCGCTAAGAGTTGGACATGACTGAGCGACTTCACTTTCACTTTTCACTTTCATGCATTGGAGAAGGAAATGGCAACCTGCTCCAGTGTTCTTGCCTGGAGAATGCCAGGGAGAGTGGAGCCTGATGGGCTGCTGGCTATGGGGTCGCACAGAGTCGGACATGACTGAAGCGACTTAGCAGTAGCAGCAAATGTGCTCATAGTTATTGGGAGAAATTACATAAAGGTTTTTTTTATGGATTTATAAAGTTTGATATAGAAATTACATGTAAAAAGTATTACTTTTAACATTATTGAAATGACATTCAATTTATTCATTTTATGAAGGAGTTAAAAGGTAATTTCAAATTTCAGACTTAATGTCACTGAAAATTTTTCGTAACAGTGCTCACATTATTCAGTTTCAGTTTTTTTTTCAACAAATGTCTGTTTATTTCATAATTTAATTCTGTTGCATAATCAGTCCTCAAGAAAAGGAAATCAGTCCCCAAGAAAAAGAAGTGCAAAAAGGCAAAATGGTTGTTTAACAAGGCCTTATAAATGGCTGAGAAAAGAGAAGTTAAAGGCAAAGGAGAAAAGGAAAGATATAACCGTTTGAATTCAGAGTTCCAAAGAATATCGAGGAGAGATAAGAAAGCCTTCCTCAGCAATCAATACAAAGAGTAGAGGAAAAGAATAGAATGGGGAAGACTAGAGATCTCTTCAAGAAAATTAGAGATACCAAGGGAACATTTCATCAAAGATGGGCTCAATTAAGGACAGAAATGGTATGGACCTAACAGAAGCAGAAGATATTAAGAAGAGGTGGCAAGAATACACAGAATAACTGTACAAAAAAAAAGACCTTCATGACCCAGATAATCACGATGGTGTGATCACTCGCCTAGAGCCAGACATCCTGGAATGTGCAGTCAAGTGGGCCTTAGGAAGCATCACTATGAACAAAGCTAATGGAAGTAATGGAACTTTGCTGAGCCATTTCAGATCCTAAAGATGATGCTGCGAAAGTGCTTCACTCAATACTCCAGCAAATCTGGAAAATCAGCAGTGAACACAGGAGTGGAAAAGGTCAGTTTTCATTCCAATCCCAAAGAAAGGCAATGCCAAAGAATGTTCAAAGTACCACACAATTAACACTCATCTCACATGCTAGCAAAGTAGTGCTCAAAATTCTTCAAGCCAGGCATCATCAGTACGTGAACCATGAACGTCCAGATGTTCAAGCTGGATTTAGAAAAGGCGGAGGAACCAGAGATCAAATTGCCAGCATCCGCTGGGTCATTGAAAAAGCAAGAGAGTTCCAGAAAAAAAAATCTACTTTTGCTTTATCGACTACGTCAAAGCTTTTATCTGTATGGATCACAATAAACTGTGGAAAATTCTTAAAGAGATGGGAATACCAGACCACTTTACCTGTGTCCTGAGAAATCTGTATGCAGCTCAATAAGTTAAAACTGGACATGGAACAACAGACTGGTTCCAAATCGGGCAAGGAGTACATCAAGGCTGTATATTCTCACCCTGCTTATTTAACTTCTAAGCAGAGTACATCATGCTAAATGCCAGGCTGAACGAAGCACAAGTTGGAATCAAGATTGCCAGGAGAAATATCAATAACCTCAGATATGCAGATGACACCACACTTATGGCAGAAAGCAAAGGAGAACTAAAGAGCCTCTATGAAAATGAAAGAGGAGAGGGAAAAAGTTGGCTTAAAACTCAACATTCAGAAAACTAAGATCATGGCATCTGGTCCCATCACTTCATGGCAAATAGATGGGGAAACAATGGGAACAGTGAGAGACCTTATTTTTGGGGGGGCTTCAAAATCACTGCAGATGGTGATTGCAGCCATGAAATTTAAACAAGCTTGTTCCTTGGAAGTAAAGCTATGACCAACCTAGACAGAGTATTAAAAAGCAGAGACATTGCTTTACCAACAAAGGTCCATCTAGTCAAAGCTATGATTTTTCCAGTGGTCATATATGGATGTGAGAGTTGGACTATAAAGAAAGCTGAGCACCAAAGAATTGATGCTTTTGAACTGTGTTGTTGGAAAAGACTCTTGAGAGTCCCTTGAACTGCAAGGAGATCCAACCAGTCCATCCTAAAGGAAATCAATCCTGACTATTCATTGGAAGGACTGATGCTGAAGCCAAGGCTCTAATACTTTGGCCACCTGTGTGAAGAACTGACTCACTGGAAAAGACCCTGATTCTGGGAAAGATTGAAGGCAGGAGGAGAAGGGGACAACAGAGGATGAGATGGTTGGATGGCATCACTGACTCAATGGGCATAAGTTTGAATAAACTCCAGGAGTTGGTGATGGACAGGGAGGGCTGGTGTGCTTCAGTCCATGGGGTTCCAAAGAGTCAGACTCGAATGAGCGACTGAACTTAAGTGTACTGAGAAAATGCAGTTTTGTTTGCTTCACTTTGTTCTTACTTGAGAGACATCACTTTTGTTGAGCATCTTTAGAAGACAGTTCAGCCACTTTGTGTGTAGGACATTATGCAAAAAGCAATTAACCATCTTTTTCTCGTGTTTTTTAATTGCATTCACAAAATGTCAAAATACAGCATTCAAAGGGAGAAAATAAATAATATTTATAGTGCATGACTCTTTAATACATGGTAAATTTAAAGCAGTATTTGATAAGCAGTTACTACATGTTTCTGTTGTTCATAGTATTGATGAGTGATAATTTTGAAATTGTGAAAATGTAGCCTCCAACCCCTGGATTGCTGAGTTTAACCATATGCTTAATATTTACCAGCCACCTTGTTATTGATGCTATTCCTTTTTTATAATTTTAAGTCAGATACTTTTCATCAGAATTGCAACTTACTCTTTTTTGTTTTAAATCAGGAAAGGGGGGGAGAGGGTTTCATCTTCTTTTCATAAGAGTTTATATGTCATAAAGTAACAATTGTTGCCTAATGGATATTGTCTTACCTTTCATTTATTTTGTTCCCTGGTAGTACGGTTGTTTTTTCATAGCGACTCACAGTTTTGAAGTGTTGAGGGCAGGTAAAGCCTTGCCAACTTGTTTGACTTGGTTTTGTGCTTTTTTTTTTTTTTTTTTAAGTTTCCCATTCCTGTTCTCTTAGAATTCTCATTGTTGTCAATGTGTTTGTAGCAACTCCTTGCTGGCTTACAATGTGCATCTTCAGTGATCCTGTGGGGTTGAATGTCAGAGAAAACTGTCATATGATTGTGACCATAAAGTTATGAGTGAAGCCTGCTGGATTTTTAAAAGAGTACAATCTAGGAGCTCAGATTTGTGATACTGGTTGTCAGATGAGAATCTTTTTTTGCTTGCTTTCCATTCTTTGGCAAGATTCCCAAGTAAAGTACAGTAATTTGCTATTTACTGAATGCTTTGGTTTAAGCTCCGGATAAGCTAACATCTGTATATCAGTTGCATCTTAGTTATTTCTCATGGAAGCAAGGACATTTTGAGATTGATAGATGGAAAAATCTATATTTTAACAAAAGCAGGGTTTACAGTTAATATAATAAATATTATTCTATGTATATTCATTTTTATTTTATTCCCACTATACAGTCTACCTTTATACCAAAGAGACTTAACATTTTCACTAAAATGTAAAAATACAGCCATATGGAATCAGTGAAAAATGTGTGAAAAAGATTGGGAAGGGAGAATCAAGGTAGGCATTTAGTTGTAGATTTAACCATAAACATCTTAACACATGTGCTTTGAGAAAAATATCATTAGTTAAAAATGGACAGCATCCATAACATGAAAACAAAGTGTTTGCTCAAGTGCTCACTGATGGTCCTGACACAGACTCCATAAAGATGGCTCCTCTATACAGTTTCCTGGAGAAGACAGTCAGTAGCGGCAGCAGTGTGATCTGTGTGATAATCTGTGTAATATATAACATGCTGAAGGACAGCATAGCAGAACAGTGGGGCAGACTGGGGATGGCGTGCAGTCGAGGTGCATGGCTGTGGTCTGGGTTAATGCCAAGCTGGATTTTAGAACAGCTAAATGCATTCATTGCATCTCCCTCACCAAGACCTTGCTCTGCGTTACTGCTTTGAGTTAAACATGTCAGAAATATCCAGGGATAGGGTGTTCCAGAATCCCCCCTGAGCTGTGCCTGGGTAGGTCAGTGTAGCTGGATGACTGAGGAGTCCTGGGTTTAAATAACCAGCGGAAGCCCATCCTTCCCAAGACAGGACCCATGAGCAGCCAAGAAACCATGCTGAACACTTTGAAGGCCAGCAAGCTATCCTGATGTTTCCAAGTAACAAGCTTTGGTAGGAAGGTTTAATCTAAGAAGGATGTATTTTGAAATGATTGTATTGGAATTGTAACTTTGGTTTCATCTATCCAAACCTTAAATGTTCGGGGCCTCTGGGAGAGAATTCCTTTCCTGTGTCAGTAGGTTAATCTCTGATCACCTGAACTGAGATGTCTGTGTGACTAGCAGTGTGTGGCCTGTGCACGTGTGGTTTGAGGATGCCTCGTTCCTTTGGTTTGTTTTTGCTTTGATACTTGCATTGCCTCCTCCTACCACCTGGAGTGGGAGCCCAGTTGAGAGGTTGTGCCTGTGAACAGCTTGACTGTTTTGGCACTGTGGTGGCGATCTAGGCCAGTGACCTTGGGGTGTTTTGCAGTCTGGTTTCTGATGGCTATAATTTTGAAGGTGTATGAATATGAGTACTTAGCAGTTTTCTCTAGAATAATGTGGAGCTGTAAAGTGTTCTCCAGATTGCTTTGCCTATTGATTTCCCATTGCCAGTCAAGGAATTTCCAACTTAAAACAATCTCCTTTAGTAGATCTATAAATCATTTGCTTCCATACCCAGAATAAAAAAATGACAAATTAACAAGAAAAGAAAAAAAGAAACAGTATTTATGATAACTTACTTGGCAGGAGGGAATTCTGGTTTTAAAACATGTTTTTGTTGCAAAATGTTTGCTAGGGTGAATTTATTTTCTACTCTTTTATAGTTTCACAGTGTATTTATAAGAGGTAAGCTGTATCAGTCCCTCATAAGAACTTCTGTTTTGATCTGTATAACCTTAAAATTCATCTTTGTCATTTGAGTATTATTCTTGTTATTTATATCATTAAAACCAGGAGAGTGTATTGGTCTTCATTGATCTCCCTATTTTTCCTTTTTGTGTCTTTGGGATGTAAAGGCAGGTGGAAATTGGTCGACAGTCAGGATCATTGCGGTTAATACTGTTTTGCTAGTGTTGCCTGGGCATGAGATCTGGATAAAGACTAGAGTTTTCCTTGATCAGAGATGTTTGTATCCAGAATCTCTGCTAGGTCATCACCCAGCACTACAGCTACTGAAACCTATGGGTAACACCCAGTCCCCAGACCATGAAAACAAATAAACCCTGGTTTCTTCCACAGGGTTTCCTGGCTGGCTTTTCCGAGACTTTGCACGTGACAGCCGGTCTGCCCGTGAATGGAGTGCTCAGTGTCACAGAGGAAGCCTGGTCAGTTGGGAGTGGCAGGGACACCCTACCTCCTATAGGAAGAGTGCCCAAGTCGATTATGAAAGGTCCTTGTGCTGGGAGAAAGGGAGCAGAGTCCCTGTGATTGTAAATTTGGGGATCTGCTCCTCAGGGCAAAACACTGTTCTTTGTATGTGTAGATTCTGGGAAGGCAATGGCTCAGTCGTGAATCCTTCTCTAAACTATTTTACGTGGACATGCTTTTCCCATCATCAGTCACCTCAGACCTGTTTTTAGACCCATTTTTTATTGTTATATAATATGGGCAATATATACAGTCTGCCGTAGATTTCCTAAAGACTATATAAACATCCTTATTTTATTATTCTAAAAGCACAGATGTGTGTGTGTGTGTGCGTGTGTGTGTGTGTGTGTGTTTTCTGTTGCTGTGGTTGTTTAGAACTTTTAGAAATTGTACTTTACTTACTTCTTTGAAGATCTGTGACATCAGATCCACATGGCAGTAAGGGTACAGACATCACAGTTGTAGGAGTAGTTCTGAACCCTGAAACTTTACATAGTCTCAAAAATACACTTTTATATAACTTTTAAAGCTAGGAAAAATAAAATGACTCATATTTACTGTGCGTAATAACTTTTCATGTATTCCTCTCTGTCTTTTAGCCCATTTAAAGTAAAACAAAATTTTCTGTGCTTTGCCACAACCCCATCATTCTGAGTGAACCCAGTTACAGATTTAAATTTACAGTGGTTTTCATTAAGACCATCCATCTTGTTATGATTTAGATTGTTTTGTTTGGAATGTAAGCTAAAAAAAAGGAATATTAGAAAGTTAAGAATCTTATAACTATTATAATATAAATATTGAAATATATCCCATAACTTGTATCTGTACCACATAATTTTAAGACCATAATACAGGCTAGTTTCAAAAAGTAATTTCAGGGATATCTTTGAATTATCAGAAAAAAACATATAAAGGGATAAAATAACCTCCTTGTTTCAAGATACGGAAGATTTCAGTCACAAGTATGTGACTTATATACCAAAAAGTGTTTCATTTTTCCACATGAAAATGTGATCTTATAAAGAAAAATGACAAAATGCTTATCATTAGACTAAAAATATATTAAGCAACCTGGTCAAATTAATTCCTTCACATATTTGGGATTGGGTTAATCAGTATACATGTTGGTGTATGAAAAACCTCCCAGAAAAAGTAACTACTGTCTCATTCCCTGGCTCCTGCTAGCTTTGCAGAGATTAACAGGAAGATTCCTGCCCCAGTTTCTGTACATGGTGGCTGCTTTTCTCACCTTTTAGCAGTCAGAGTTAAAGAACTATTCCTTCCTTCTGAGCACTTGGGTGTCTGTTTCATAGCAGGCCAGTTAATAATTTTTATAAACAAAATCACTTAACATTTTTCTAAGCCCATTTCAACTCATCCTTTGAAAAGATTACTGATACTGCATGAATTTTAGCTGTGGCTGCACTTTCAGCATCAATCTGATCTCTTCACACCATGACTTCATATTCCTATTCTCAACTGTATAATTAGACAATAAAACCTGTTTCTAAAATCCTTGACACTGTACAAAACTGGCAGATCTCATTTAAACCTCGTGGAAATTTCGTGAGGAAGTGGCATCTTCCTCCTTTTCAGTCAAGGATTATAGGAATGAAGGGATATTATTAAGTTGGTGCACTTGATATAGTAGAGTTAGGGTGAGAGTCCCAAGTCTCCAGCTTCGAGTGCTATGCTTTTTTTATATCACATCTTGTTTTTTTGTATGTTTTATAGAAACAGCATAATTTTAACTATTAGGTAAGATGATACTGCTAACAGAGAAATTAAAATTCAGGGAGATTATTTGATTTGTCATGATTTAAAAAGGTAAACTGTAGATCAGAAAAACAAAATTATATAATGTTCGAATCGACAAAAATATTTATCAGTATTATGATGGGAAATACTTTTCAGTGTGTATTTTTACACTCTAATGACCACTTGCATATTTGGGATGCTCTACAGTTTATTACAGAATTTCACATTCATTGTCTCATCCTACCCTGGAAAGAGTGCTGAGATGTCATAAGAGTTAGTATTTACAAAGTGGAGGGAACTCAGTGCTCAGCCAGAAATGCTCATTCGCAGTTACACATCACCACTTTGTAGAAATCTCTCATGGTCGGGTTGACATACCCAAAATTAGCTCTCAGACTCACCAAATGACACATGTATTGAGAAAAGTACCACCTCCACCAAAAAGGCTTACAAATTCTCCTTTCCCAAATTGGCTACCAGCCTTCCTTCCTGTGCTTGAGATTGTAAACCACAGAGACAGCATTACAGGCCCTGAAACATATATTTCACCTTTCCCTAGAGGTAGTTCACCTCTGTAGGTTCTATTTAATATAAATAATCTCTGAATGCAAGCATCTTTGACACCTCATTAACTTAGCAACTGATAGTTGCTGAATTTACTTGAACTGCCAAATTTATACATCAAAGACAGAGAGATGGTGGTATTGTTGGTTCCGTGATAGAAGAAGAGCACATTGTCAACAAATGGGGATTTTGAAAGTGAAATTGCTAAGGTACATTTGGAAAACAGACCCTTTTATTGAATCCCTAAAAGCTGGAGATAATGTAATGCTCATGGGGAGGGGGTGTGTCTCCTGGCAAATGGCAAGTATGTGTCTGCTTTCAGCCAGCTGAGGGCAGGACCCTGGGGAGGAAGTGTGCCCCCCAGTGATAGATGGATCCCTGACAGTGTTGGAACAGCCCAGGCACTGAATGGAGGCGTGCAGGATCTTAGTTCTCTGACCAGGGATGGAAACCTTGGTCCCCTGCAGTGGACGCACAGAGTCCTAACCACTGGACCACCAGAGAATTCCCATCGATATTGTCAACATATGCACTATTGTCGATGAACAACAACATATACAATATTGTCTATGAACAACCATTGATAGGAGAATGTTGGATCCCACAAAAAAATGATACCCCACGTTAAAGGGCAATAGAGAAGCCCCAGCAAGATGGTAGGAGGGGCAAAATCATCTTTAGAATCAAACCCTATAGTCACCAGAGACACTTGGAGGGCTCAAACAAAACCTTGTGCATACCAGGACCCAGAGACCCCACAGAGACTGAGCCAGACCTGTGTTTGAGTCTCCTGTGGAGGTACAGGTCAGTAGTGGACTGCCACAGGGGCAGGGACTCTGGGTGCAGCTATCTGGGTCACACAGCCTGTGGCATAATCCCTCTTGGAGGAGGTCACCAATAAGCCCTCCATAGAGCCACCAAGCAGACGACCCACAAACTGCAGAACAATTAAACCAAAGAAGTTCTCACACTGTTTAGAAAGTTCCAGGACCCACAACAGATTTCCCAACCTGAGGATCTGGCAAAGGGACTGAGAATTTAACAAGGAATTTGACTTTGCAGATAAGTGGGGTTTGATTACAGAACTTCCACAGGACTGGGGAAACAGACTCTTGGAGGGCACAAACAAAACCTTGTGCCCATCAGGACTCAGGAGAAAGGAGCAGTGACCCCTCAAGGGATTGACTCGGACTTGCCTGTGAGTGTCCAGTAGTCTCTGGAGGAGGCGTGGGTCAGCAGTGGCTTGCTGGAGGGTCTGGGACACTGAGTGCTGCAGTGCCTGCAAAGGACCTTTTGAAGGAGGTTGCATTTACCTTCATTCAGTTAATTTCATTTCAGTCACTCAGTCATCTCCAACTACTTGCAGTCCAGGGACTGCAGCACAATAGGCTTCCCTGTCCATCACCAACTCCTGGAGCTTACTCAAACTCATGCCCATCAAGTTGGTGATGCCATCCAAGCATCTTAGCCTCTGTCATCCCTTTCTCCTCCCACCTTCAATCTTCCCCAGCATCAGGGTCTTTTCAATGAGTCAGTTCTTCTCATCAGATAGGCAAAATATTGTAGTTTCAGCTTTAGTATCAGTCATTCCAATGAATATTCAGGACTGATTTCCTTTAGGATTGAGTGGTTGGGTCTCTGCAGTCCAAAGGACTCTCAAGAGTCTTCTCCAACACTACAGTTCAAAAGCATCTTTTTCTTTGGCACTCAGCTTTCTTTACTGTCCAACTCTCACATCCATACGTGAATACTGGAAAAACCATAGCTTTGACTAGACAGACTTTGTTGTCAAAGTAATGTCTCTGCTTTTTAATATGCTGTCTAGGTTGGTCATAGTTTCTTCCAACATAGATCTTCTTCCAAGAAGTAAGCATCTTTTCATTTCATGGCAGCAGTCACCATCTGCAGTTATTTTGGAGCCCCCAAAAATAAAGTCTCACACTGTTTCCATTGTTTCCCTATCTATTTGCCACAAAGTAATGGAACCAGCTACCATGATATTCATTTTCTGAATATTGAGTTTTAAGCCAACTTTTTCCCTCTCCTCTCTTACTTTCATCAACTGGCTCTTTAGTTCTACTTTGCTTTCTGCCGTAAGGGTGATGTGATCTGCATATCTGAGTTTTTTGATATTTTTCTCGGCAATCTTGTTTCTAGCTTGTGCTTCATCCAGCCTGGCATTTCTCATGATGTACTCTGCAGAAAAGTTAAATAAGCAGGGTAACATTATACAGCACTGATGTACTCCTTTCCTGATTTGGAACCAGTCTGTTGTTCCATGTCCAGTTCTAACTGTTGCTTCTTGACCTGCATACAGATTTCTCAGGAGGCAGATCAGGTGGTCTGGTAGTCCTATCTCTTTAAGAATTTTCCACAGTTTGTTGTGATCTACACAGTCAAAGGCTTTGGCATAGTCAGTAAGACAGGAGCAGATATTTTTCTGGAACTCTCTTGCATTTTCTGTGATCCAAGGAATGTTGTCAATTTGATCTCTGGTTCCTCTGCCTTTTCTAAAACCAGCTTGAACATCTGGAAGTTCTCCATTCACGTACCGCTGAAGCCTGTCTTGGAGAATTTTGAGCATTTCTTTGCTAGCATGTGAGATGAGTGCAATTATGCAGTAGTTTGAACATTCTTTGGCATTGCTTTTCTTTGGGATTGGAATGAAAACTGACATTTTCCAGTCCTGTGGTCACTGCTGAGTTCTTCAAATTTGCTGGCATATTCAGTGCAGCACTTTAACAGCATCATCTTTTAGGATTTCAAATAGCTCAACTAGAATTACATTACCTCCACTAGTTTTGTTTGTAGTGATGCTTCCTAGGGCCCACTTGACTTCACATTCCATGATGTCTGGCTCTAGGTGAGTGATCACACCATTGTGGTTATCTGGGTCATAAAGGTCTTTTTTGTATAGTTCTTCTGAGTATTCTTGCCACCTCTTAATGTTTTCTGCTTCTTTTGGGTCCATACCATTTCTATCCTTTATTTTGCCCTTCTTTGCATGAAATGTTCCCTTGGTGACTCTTGTTTTCTTGAAGGGATCTCTAGTCTTTCCCATTCTATTGTTTTCCTCTATTTCTTTGCATTGATCACCGAGGAAGGCTTTCTTATCTCTCCTTGCTATTCTTTGGAGCTCTGCATTCAAATGGGTATATATTTCCTCTTCTCCTTTGCCTTTAGTTTCTCTTCTTTTCTCAGCTATTTGTAAGGCCTCCTTAGACAACCATTTTGCCTTTTGCATTTCTTTTTCATGGAGATGGTCTTAATCACTGCCTCCTGTACAATGTCAGGAACCTCTGTACACTGTTCTTTAGGCACTGTGTCTACCAGATCTAGTCCCTTGAATTTATTTGTCACTCCACTGTATAATCTTAACGGATTAAGGTCAGACCTAAATTACCTTCATTACCTCCACCATAGTTTGGTCTCTGGACAAACAACAGGGAGGGAACAAAGCCCTGCCCATCAACAAAAACTTGGATTAAAGATTTACTGATCATGTCCCCTCCCATCAGAAGACCCAGTTTCCCCCAAAGTCAGTCTCTCCCATCCAGAAGCTTCCATAAGCCTCTTATCCTTATCCATAAGAGGGTGGACAGAATGAAAATCACAATCACAGAAAACTAACCAGTCTGATCACATGGACCACTGCCTTGTCTAACTCAATAAAACCATAAGCCATGCTCTGTAGGGCCACTGAAGACAGATGGGTCATGGTGGAGAGTTCTGACAAAATGTGGTCCACTGGAGAAAGGAATAGCAAACCACTTTAGTACTCTTGCTTTCAGAACCCCGTGAACAGTATGAAAAGGCAAAAAGATATGACACTGAAAGATGAACTCCCCAGGTTGGGAAGTACACAATATGCTACTGGAGAAGAGTGCAGAGATAGCTCCAGAAAGAATGAACAGACACAGCCAAAGCAAAAACAATGCTCAGCTGGTGATGTGACTGATGATGAAAGTAAAGTCTGATGCTGTAACGAACAATATTGCATAGGAACCTGGAATGTTAGGTCCATGCATCAAGGCAAATTAGAAGTCATAGAACAGGAGATGGCAATAGTGAACATCAGCATTTTAGAAATCAGTGAACTAAAATGGATGGGAATGGGTGAATTTAATTCAGATGATCATTATATTTACTACTGTGGGCAAGAATCCCTTAGAAAAAATGGAGTAGCCATCATAGTCAATAGAAGAGCCCAAAACACAGTACTTGGATGCAATCTCAAAAATGATACAATGATCTCTGTTCATTTCCAAGCCAAACCATTGAATATCACAGCAATCCAAGTCTATGCCCTAACAAGTAATGCTGAAGAAGCTGAAGTTGAATGATTCTATGAAGATGTACAAGACCTTCTAGAACTAGCACTCAAAAAAGATGTCCTTTTAATTATAGGGAACTGGAATGCAAAAGTAGGAAGTCAAGAGATTCTGGAACAACAGGCAAGTTTGGCCTTGGAGAATAAAATGAGTCAGGGCAAAGACTAACAGAGTTTTGCCAAGAGAACACACTGATCATAGCAAACACCCTCTTCCAACAACACAAAAGACCACTCTACACATGGACATCATCAGATGGTCAATACTGAAATCAGATTGATTATATTCTTTGCAGCCAAAGATGGAGAAGCTCTATACAGTCAGCAAAAACAAGATCAGGAGCTCACTGTGGCTCAGATCATAATCTAAAAATTCCAAAATTCAGACTTAAATTGAAGAAAGTAGGGAAAACCAGTAAACCATTCAGGTATGCTGCTGCTGCTGCTGTGAAGTCACTTCAGTTGTGTCCGACTCTGTGAGACCCCATAGACGGCAGCCCACCAGGCTCCTCCGTCCCTAGGATTCTCCAGGCAAGAACACTGCAGTGGGTTGCCATTTCCTTCTCCAATGCGTGAAAGTTAAAAGTGAAAGTGAAGTCGCTCAGTCGTGTCCAACTCTTATCGACCCTTACCAGGCTCCTCCGTCCATGGGATGTTCTAGGCAAGAGTACTGGAGTGGATTGCCATTGCCTTCTTCATTCAGATATAACCTAAGTCAAATCCATAATGATTTTGCAGTCAAAGTAACAAGTAGATTCAAGGGATTAGATCTGTTAGACAGAGTGTCTGAAGAACTATGGATGGTGGTTCATGACTTTGTACAGGAGACAATGATCAAGACCATCACCATGAAAAAGAAATGCAAAAAGGCAAAATGGTTTTCTGAGTAGGCCTTACAAATAGCTGAGAAAGAAGAGAAGCTAAAGACAAAGGATAAAAGGAAAGATGTGAATGCAGAGTTCCAAAGAATAGCAAGGAGAGATAAGAAAGCCTTCCTCAGTGATCAATGCAAAGAAATAGAGGAAAACAAATGAATGGGGAAGACTAGAGATCCCCTCAAGAAAACTAGAGATACCAAGGGAACATTCATGTAAAGATGGGCACAATAAAGGACATAAATGGTATGGACCCAACAGAAGCAGAAAATATTAAGAAGTGGCAAGAATACACAGAAGAACCATACAAAAAAGACTTTCATGACCCAGATAACCACAATGGTGTGATCACTCACCTAGAGCCAGACATCGTAGAATTCAAAGTCACGTGGGCCTTAGGAAGCATCACTATGAACAAAGCTAGTCAAGGTGATGGAATCCAGTTGAGCTATGTCAAATCCTTAAGATGATGCTATGAAACTGATTCACTTAATATGCCAGCAAATTTGGAAAACTCAGCAGTGGCCACAGGACTGGAAATGATCACTTTTCATTCCAGTCCCAAAAAAGGACAATGCCAAAGAATTTTCAAACTACTGCACATTTGCGCTCACCTCACACACTAGCAACGGAGAAGGCAATGGCACCCCACTCCAGTACTCTTGCCTGGAAAATCCTATGGATGAAGGAGCCCAGTGGGCTGCAGTCCATGGGGTCGCTAAGAGTCAGACACGACTGAGCGACTTCACTTTGACTTTTCACTTTCATGCATTGGAGAAGGAAATGGCAACCCACTCCAGTGTTCTTGCCTGGAGAATCCCAGGGACAGGGGGGCCTGGTGGGCTGCCGTCTATGGGGTCGCACAGAGTCGGACACGACTGAAGTGACTTAGCAGCAGCAGCACACACTAGCAAAGTAATGCTCAAAATTCGCCAAGCCAGGTTTCAAAAGTATGTGAACTGATAACTTCCAGATGTTCACAATGGATTTAGAAAAGGCAGCGGAACCAGAGATCAAATTGCCAACATCCAATGGATTGTAGAAAAGGCGAGAGAGTTCCAGAAAAACATCTGCTTTATTGATGACTCCAAAGCCTTAACTGTGTTTAGTTCAGTTCAGTCGCTTAGTTGTGTCTGACTCTTTGTGATCCCATGGACCACACCATGCCAGGCTTTCCTGTCCATTACCAACTCCTGGAGCTTACTCAAACTCATGTCCATCAAGTCGGTGATGCCATCCAACCATCTCATCATCTGTCGTCCCTTTCTCTTCCCTCCTTCAGTCTTTCCCAGCATCAGAGTCTTTTTCAGTAAGTCAGTTCATTGCATCAGGTGGCCAAAGTATTGGAGTTTCAGCTTCAGCATCAGTCCTTCCAATGAATAAACAGGAATGATTTCCTTTAGGAATGACTGGTTGGATCTCCTTGCAGTCCAAAGACTCTCAATCTTTTCCAGCACCATAGTTCAAAAGCATCCGTTCTTTGGGGCTCAGCTTTCTTTATAGTCCAGCTCTTAACATCTGTACCTGACTACTGGAAAAACCATAGCTTTGACTAGATGGACATTTGTTTGCCAATTAATGTCTCTCCTTTTTAATATGCTGTCTATATTAGTCATAGCTTTTCTTCCAGCGAGCAAGCATCTTAATTTCATAGCTACAGTCACCATCTGCAGTAAATTTGAAGCCCCCCAAAATAAAGTATGACACTGTCTCCATTGTTTCCCCATCTGTTTGCCATGAGTTGATGGGATAGGATGCCATGATCTTAGGTTTCTGAATGACTGTGCTGCTGCTAGGTCACTTCAGTCGTGTCTGACTCTGTGCGACCCCATAGACGGCAGCCCACCAAGCTCCCCCGTCCCTGGGATTCTCCAGGAAAGAACACTGGAGTGGGTTGCCATTTCCTTCTCCAATGCATGAAAGTGAAAAGTGAAAGTGAAGTCCCTCAGTCGTATCCGACTCTTAGCGACCCCATGGACTGCAGCCTACCAGGCTCCTCCATCCATGGGATTTTCCAGGCAAGAGTACTGGAGTGTGTAGATCACAACAAACTGTTGAAAATTCTTCAAGAGATGGGAATACCAGACCACCTTACCTGCTTCCTGAGAAATCTGTATTCAGTTCAAGAAGGAACAGTTAGAACTGGACATGGAACAATAGCCTGGTTCCAAATTGGGAAAGGAGTACGTCAAGGTTGTATATTGTCACCCTGCTTTTTTAGCCCATATGCAGAGTACATTATGCGAAATGCTGGGTTGGTTGAAGCAGAAGTTAGAATCAAGATTAGGAGAAATATCAATAACCTCAGATACTCAAATGATACCTTTATGTCAGAAAGTGAAGAGGAACTAAAGAACCTTTGATGAACATGAAAGAGGAGAGTGAAAAAGCTGGCTTATAACTCAGCATTTCAAAACTAGGATCATGGTATCCAGGCCAATCACTTCATGGCAAACAGATGAGAAAACAATAGAAACAGCATCAGACTTTATTTTCTTGGGCTCCAAAATCACTGCTGATGGTGACTGCAATCATGAAATTAAAAGACATTTGCTTCTTGGAGGAAAAGCTATGACCAACCTATAGAGCATATTAAAAAGCAGAGACATTGCTTTGCCAATGAAGGTCTGTCTAGTCAAAGCTATGGTTTTTCCAGTAGTCATGTATGGATGTGAGAGTTGAACTGTGAAGAAAGCTGAGCACCGAAGAATTGATGCTTTTGAACTGTGGTGTTGGAGAAGACTCTTAAGAGTCCCTTGGACTGCAAGGAGATCCAACCAGTCCATTCTGAAGATCAGCTCTGGAATTTCTTTGGAAGGAATGATGCTAAAGATGAAACTCCAGTACTTTGGCCACCTCATGCGAAGAGTTGACTCACTGGAAAAGACTGATGCTGGGAGGGATTAGGGGCAGGAGGAAAAGGGGACGACGGAGGATGAGATGGTTGATGGCATCACCGACTCAGTGGACATGAGTTTCAGCAAGCTCTGGATACTGGTGAAGGACAGGGAGGCCTGCTGTTAATGGACAGGTGTTGCAAAGAGTTGGACATGACTGAGGGAGTGAACTGAACTGACTGAATATAATTCTTCCAAGACTGACAGTTTCTGTGTGTGTCTTGGGCCAGCACCAGACAATTTAGTTACTTAGAATTACTGAAGAGATTTCTGCTAAAGACCAACAGTTTAGAGATGCCTCCAGCCGTGCCTCAGGCCTTGCATTCAAGGGACATACATTTGCTACTTAATTACACAAAATTTGCCATCAGATTGTGCAGTGGACATGGTGGGATTTGAATGAAGTCACCAGAAAGCGTTTGTGGGCTGATACTTTTACTCTACTAGGAGCTTAGACTATCAGGATTCCAGTCATGAATGACAGTTTGCTGATTTTGCATCTGTGCAGAAATTCTCTATTTTTTCACAGATTATTTGGTTAATCAGTAAAGTTAATAAGGACATGTTCCAATTTAATTTTAATGCCTAGATTTTAAGTGTCTTTAAGTAATATTTGTTTCTTCTCCTGGATTGTTAAAGTACCTGAGGTGAGATTAGGTTTTCTGGCACTCTGTTGTATAACACATTTTTACTGAGTGACTGCACAGACAGCTCCATTATTGTATATAACTTAGAGTGAGAGTGAACACACTTGCCCCTGGAAGGCATCAGTTCAGTTCAGTCGCTCAGTCATGTCCGACTCTTTGCGACCCCATGAATCGCAGCACTCTAGGCCTCCCTGTCCATCACCAACTCCCGGTGTTCACTCAAACTCATGTCCATTGAGTCAGTGATGCCATCCAGCCATCTCATCCTCTGTCGTCCCCTTCTCCTCCTGCCCCCAATCCCTCCCAGCATCAGAGTCTTTTCCAATGAGTCAACTCTTCGCATGAGGTGGCCAAAGTACTGGAGTTTCAGCTTTAGCATCATTCCTTCCAAAGAACACCCAGGACTGATCTCCTTCAGAATGGACTGGTTGGATCTCCTTGCAGTCCAAGGGACTCTCAAGAATATTCTCGAGCACCACAGTTCAAAAGCATCAATTCTTCAGCACTCAGCTTTCTTCACAGTCCAACTCTCACACACATACATGACCACTGGAAAAACCATAGCCTTGACTAGACGGACCTTTGTTGACAAAGTAATATCTCTGCTTTTGAATATGCTGTCTAGGTTGGTCATAACTTTCCTTCCAAGGAGTAAGTGTCTTTTAATTTCATGGCTGCAATCACCATCTGCAGTGATTTTGGAGCCCCAAAAAATAAAGTCTGACACTGTTTCCACTGTTTCCTCATCTATCTGCCATCAACTGATGGGACCAGATGCCATGATGTTAGTTTTCTGAATGTTGAGCTTTAAGCCAACTTTTTCACTCTCCTCTTTCACTTTCATCAAGAGGCTTTTTAGTTCCTCTTCACTTTCTGCCATAAGGGTAGTGTCATCTTGCATATCTGAGGTTATTGGCATAGAACCTTCTAAAAACATAAGGAAACTATTTCACGCATTTTTGTTATATCAATCAGAAGTTAAGTTTTTTCCTCCATTCTTAGACTTCATAGTTTATTTCCTGTTTATGAAAAGAATGTCCTTGTAATGTATTAAAATCAATAAAATGGATACATGCCTCTATTATATCATAACAATAGCAATTTAGCAATATTTATTAACTTACATGCTGATCATGGTACATAGTATTAAAAATACCTTGCTTTGTCTCAAATTAAAATATAATTCTTATAACTGAGTTGGCTTTTATGTATACACTGTGTATAGATATATAATAAATGTAACATATTTTAATTTTAATTAAAGAAATAATATTAATTATTTAAATTAATTAAATTTAATTTTAATTAAGATATTAAGACATATTTTAATTTGCCTAGTGCTGTGCTATAATAAAGTACATTAGGATTCATCTATTAATAGTTTCATTGAGTCTCCACCCATACCTTGCCATAGAGTGTAAACAAAAAAGAGGAAAAATTTAAAGAAGTATATGAAACCTCTGGGAAGACTTGTTCTTCTGATTTTGGCCCATGATTTTTATAATGGTTTTGAATGATACAATCTGTTCTATGTAGGAAGAACAATCCATTTATTTTGAGATAATAAGTCGCAAAATTATGGATATATATTGTTCAGACTTTCTGTGAGTCTATCTTGTAATTGATTTAGTCCCCTCTTTTATTATCACCCATTATAATGATGTTAAAAATACACCATCTATGTCTTCTGGTGATGGAGAAGTCCACATTTTCTAATGCTTCAGGGGTTTGATGTTGATACTCTTTCCTTTGCTACTTGAACATTAGTTAGACCTTCAGCTTGATCAAGTATATTTGTTATGTGAGTTTTTAAGTAGATATTTAATGTGTGAAGTTATGTATGGTTTTCTCCTTACAGTTTTAGTATATTCATACACATGCACCCATCCATATGTATTATTTAGAAAGTGTTTTTGTTCATTGCCTTTGATTGGTCTTATTGAAATCTCTTGTGCTTTGAAATTAGCTATCACAAGATGCAAATATTTAAATCATAGACATGTATGTTTATGCACTGTTACATACTCTTGCCATAATAACCTGGGTTTAGGAAAAGCAAGATCTCTTTTCAGAAAGCTCATATGTCACTGTGCTGTGCTATGCTTAGTCACTCAGTCGTGTCTGACTCTGTGTGACCCCATGGACTGTAGCTCGCCAGGCTCCTCTGTCCATGGGGATTCTCCAGGCAAGAATATTGGAGTGGGTTGTCATGCCCTCCTCCAGGGCATCTTCCCAAGCCAGGGATTGAACCAGGTCTCCTGCACTGTAGGCAGATTCTTTACCAACTGAGCCACTAGGGAAGCCCATATGTCACTCAGTTCAGTCGCTCAGTTCGTGTTCCTACTCTGTGACCCAATGGACTGCAGCACGCCAGGCTTCCCTGTCCATCACCAATTCCCGGGGTTTGCTCAAACTCATGTCCATCAAATCAGTGATGCCAACCAACCGTCTCATCCTCTGTCATTCCCTTCTCAATCTGCTTTCAATCTTCCCAGCATCAGGGTCTTTTCTAATGAGTCAGTTCTTCACATTGGGTGGCCAAAATATTGGAGCTTCAGCTTCAGCATCAGCATAAGTCCTTCCAGTGAATATTCAGGACCAATATCTTTTAGGATTGACTGGTTTGTTCTCCTTACAGTCACTAGCTGACTTTTTTTTGTGCAGTGAAACCTGTGTGCTTACTTATGAAGTTTAATTAACCTGCTTTTTCAACAAGGGACAGGATAAAACTCTGCTTTTAATGTTTTCACAAAAATTAATCAAATTATAACACTTCATTGAACATGGATATTTATGAACTTCAGTCATTTCTGTAGACTGAAGTATCTATTTCCTGGATCTAAATTAATGATAATACTAAATGTACTCCTTTACAGTTACACTGAACATTAAAACCAGGATGCTTTTGCATCAATTCCATAAGCAAATGCCATGAATTTATCATTTTGTGGTTATGCCACTGGCAGTCAATATCTTTAATCACCTATTAGGAAATTTAATTAAGAAAAATGTTTTATACTAATGAAATTCTAGTCTGAATATTTTAGGAGGGAGATTTGTTGAGTGTTATTTTTATTAATAATAGATAAATGTCTTATAAAGACAAATTAGAGTGCTTAAAAGTCAATGACACATTTACAGCTTCATAATGCACAGAAAGATGAAGGACATATAGTTTAAAACAGCATATTTAGATTTTATAATATATTTTTTATAAATGTTTAAGCAAAACTGTTGTATTTTAATGTGTGATGATGAAATTCATGCTAAGAAAGCTGTTAAAACGTTCGGAATGTGAGGGAAGTATATTCGTGTACTAAAATATACGCAACTGTTAGTGTATACTGCAGTACTTAATGTGCTTTTTAGATTTATGTTAATTAGTCATTTTTAGTCACTTGCCAGAATTTAAAAGCAGAGTTTCCAAACTGCAAAATCTATTCCATCCAAATGAGCATTAATGTGCTGGCCACACACATGAATGGCCTGGAAAAACATATATACATACATATGCACATACATGCATGTGTTCCTGTTCAGTTCAGTTTAGTCGCCCAGTCAGGTCCGATTCTTTGTGACCCCATGGACCACAGTATGCCAAGCCTCCCTGTCCGTCACCAACTCCCGGAGTTTACTCAAATTCATGTCCATCCAGTCGGTGATGCCATCCAACCATCTCATCCTCTGTTGTCCCCTTTCCCTCCCACCTTCAATCTTTCCTAGCATCAGGGTCTTTTCCAGTGAGTCAGTTCTTCGCATCAGGTGGCCAAAGTATGGAGTTTCAGCTTCAGCATCAATCCTTCCAATGAATATTCAGGACTGATTTCCTTTAGGATGGGCTGGTTGGATCTCCTTGCAGTCCAAAGGACTCTCAAGAGCCTTCTCCAACACCACAGTTCAAAAGCATCGATTCTTCAGCACTCAGCTTTCTTTATAGTCCAACTCTCACATCCATACATGACCACTGGAAAAACCATAGCTTTGACTAGATGGGCCTTTGTTGGCAAAGTAATGTCTCTGCTTTTTAATATGCTGTCTAGGTTGGTCATAACTTTCCTTCCAAGGAGTAAGCGTCTTTTAATTTCATGGCTGCAGTCACCTGAAGCCTAAAAAAGTAAAGACTCTCACTGTTTCCATTGTTTCCCAATGTATTTGCCATGAAGTGATGGGACCAGATGCCATGATCTTAGATTTCTGAATGTTGAGTTTTAAGCCAACTTTCTCACTCTCCTCTTTCACTTTCATCAAGAGGCTCTTTAGTTGTTCTTCGCTTTCTTCCATAAGGGTGGTGTCATCTGTGTATCTGAGGTTAAGCCAATTAAATTAGAATCTTTATTATGATCATTTCCCTACACAGTTTATACCTGATAGAAAACCATTGCCTGAAAGCAGTCTTTTCATAATAAAGTGTATTCAGTGTCATTACTGAATTATACCAGATACATTAGCTTTTGACTCTTTGCATATAAGGAGCGCTTTTTGCACAACAAACATTCACTAGATACAAATATCCAGATTTGCTCAGGAAAAGGTGAGTGAAACAATGTTTAAGTCCATACAAGGATTTGGAGGAAGAGACAGAGAAGGGCCCAAGGATTCTAGTTTCTAAGATCTCAATCAATTCCTGAAGGATGCAATGAACTGTTTCCCTAAAGCCTTTAAAATAGTGAGGATTTTTGTCATTTCTGCATCCTTAAAGACTTCTCAAAGCAGCTTCCAACTTAATGACTAATTTTTTTTTTTCTTTAAGCCCCAAGCATATCTCAGTAAGTCTATTAATTTGTCACAGTATTTCAGAGTGAATCAGAATTTGAGAAGTGATCAGCCTTATTACTTGGTATGTGAAATTTTAGGGAGAAAGCTTTATGAATTGAAATAATCCTTTGAATATTTGAAGTTACTGCTTAGTAGAAATTTTAATTTTATTTTTATTGTAGATAGTTTTTCAAGAGGAATGGTGTCATAATATTAAAGATGAAACAGCTTTAGTGAAATATATTTAAACTTTAAAATATGAAGTTTCACAAACAGTAAAAATAAAGGAGAAAAAAAATATTTCTTTTACAGCTTTCCTTATATTCCATTCCCTAAGCCCGTCCAGAAGAATATTTGAGATCTATAGTCACAAATTCATGTACAGCTTTTAAAGTTTGTGATTTGGGGAGGGATATAGACTCCATGTGGAGTAAATTTTAACAGAATACGGCTTCATAGAATATATCGCTAGTTATTTCCATGCCGTATTTGAAAAACATTAAGTGTTTATTATAGTATGTATAACACTCTCCCACATTCCTAACACATTATGTAAAAGGAAAAGAGGCAGCTACCAAAAAACTGAAATGCATGCAGTTTTTGTGCCTACACATTTTAAACTGTTTTTCCGTTTCTGTCATATTTCTTCTATCATGCTTATTATGTTTGTCATGCCTGTCATCTACATAAAATCCTTTATTTATGACCTTCACAGGCAGCATCCTAACATTTTCTTAACAGTGAGTTGGACATCTCACTGTTAACTGGCATGCTTTACTCATTCTCCTAGTATTTTCCTCTTTCAGCATCCATGAGGAGAAAATTTTTCATGGATTTAACCTGATGTTTAAAATGTTAAAGGTCATTAATTCTCAGACGGTTACCCGATTTGGACTTTCTTCCTGTGCGGATACTTACAGCCCTGCTGCTTTGCGTTGATTTTTCTTCTTCTTTTTTTTTTTTTCCTCAAATCCTTTCTATCACATTATATTTTTAAACCAAAAAATCCAAAGTAAATGTTCATAAATTCATGTTTAAAAAGTTAGAATTTTTAAAGTCTTTTTTATGATTTAGTAAAAGTGAATTCTGTCAGTTGTATGTACTCTTTTTAAAAATATAAATTTATTTACTTTAATTGGAGGCTAATTACTTTACAATACTGTATTGGTTTTGCCATACATCTACATGAATCCACCACGGGTATACACGTGTTCTGGAACACGTGCATGTACTCTTTTGCTAAAAGTTTTTTTGGATCTTTAACTTTCACATCACTTTTTCAAAAATGTCCTTAAACTGTGTGTCCAGTTATAGAGACTAGAGAATAATTTTGAAAAACGATGTAGTTCAGAAGAGTTGAAGAAGAGGCACTAAATTTTAGTACTCATCTCAGTGCAGTGAATATAATTTTAGCCAGTATCACTCATGACAGTCTGTGTCTTGGCGTGGGTAGTCCATTGTGGGGCAGTGCGTGAGATAACCTAGTTCTTTCTATACTTTTTATGTGTTTCTAGGATGAGAGGAAAGATAACCCTCCCGTAGGACAATATGCATTGTTGCACCCACTCATTCTGGGCGTGCAGGTCACAACCTGTGCAGCGCAGATGTGTACAATCTGAGATGCACACACCCGAGATTATGAAACTTATTAACCCTTCATAGATTGAGGAAGTTGCACATAAGGTATTCCTTCTCCACTTCAAAGCCATTGCACTTTTCCTTCTCTCCCTACTGTGCAGGTGACTTGGATTATTACTGGCTGGATCCCGCCACGTGGCATAGCCGGGAAACATCACCTATTAGCTCGGTGAGCATCCGGGGGAGGGAGATTTGGGAGCTCCGGGAAGATGTAGGCCGTTCATCCTTTGCTGATATGTGATAGACAGTAACCTTATTCTGCTCCATTATATATCTTATGAAAGAAAATACTGATTTCATTTAAGACAGTACAGTTTTGAAGAAAAATAAGTTAGCACTGAATAATACTTCAAACAAATTTTAAAGTAGTAAAAGCAAGTGTTAAGTAATGGCTATTTGTAAATGAGATATTATTTGCTTAATGATATCAACATCACTGACAACTTAGAATACAGAATCGACTTGACTGATATCAGCAGATACATTTTAATATTTCATTTCATTTCATTTCAGAGCTGTATTTTGGAGAGGTACTTAGATTCTGACTTTTTAGAATGATGTAGTATAATAAGTGCCTATTTCGAAAAAATTACAACTGTAAATGAAAATTGTTATAAGCCAAGGATAGAGCCCACGAGAAGAAGGAATCCCCTCAGAGTGTCCTTAACTGAGGAAATTGCATCACACTACAACCAGTAATTATGTGTGTATAGGAAAGAGAATAGCTGGTTTAGCTTCTTAACTTTGTTCATGTTTTAATAGCATCCTGTAACGTGGCAGCCTTCTAAAGAAGGGGATCGATTAATTGGACGTGTTATTCTTAACAAGAGAACAACCATGCCCAAAGAATCAGGTGCATTACTGGGTCTGAAAGTAAGTACCCTGATTTATAATGTTTCTTAAATGATGAATTAAAGTGTGACTGCATTCAACAAAGTTTCTGACAGTGGTCATCCTCTCCTCTTCAGAAAAAAGTTCTTCTAGTAAATATATCTTGTTAATATATTGATGGCTTATGGTGTATTTAGTACCTTTATCTGGGCAGTATTTTAAACTCATTTTGTTAAAATGGCATACAGATACGTTAGGAAACTGCAATAAAATGTTGAAAAATAGTAGAATTCTCCTCTGAACATAAAGTTAAAGGACTGTTTTTACATTAAAATGGTTTTAATGGAAAGTAATAACATTAGATAATATGAGCCTCATAATTTTATTATATTTTGACAAGCAACCTCAAAGATCACTGAAAACATTGTTTCCTAAGTGCAATAAAATTTATACCCAAAGAGTAAAATGTACCTTTAAAAATATTAACTGACTTCTAACAGATAACAAAGCAACTAAAAATTACAAATATTTTGTTTGGCAAGAAAAAAAAATATATATATATACATTTTGTTTTATTGTGTGTAACATGTATGAATGTTGTCACATGGTTTTATTTGCTTTCATAAACACTCATAAATGTTGCTTTAAAATGATTATTTATCAAGAGATTGTATTGTATAGTTGGGTAATAGTTTGATCTCCTTAAAACCATTGCCTATGAATCCAACTAAAAAATTTTTTTCAGCTAATGTCACCTTATTGATTATTATCATTAATTCTCTTGCTATGAACTAATTCTGATCACCTCCACTATTGGCCATGTCCCTAATGATCAACTTCAACTTTTGATGATACCCTTCCCATTTTGAATCATATGTATTGAACCCCTGCATTGGGAGAAATTAAACTGAGAACCTTTCAGATATGTTTAATTTTAGTTATTGAGGAAAATCCAGGTGAGCATGTTAACCATTCAGTGCTTTAACTTAGCCTTGGAGACTCAGATTGGATCCTCTATGTATATCAGATGAGGAGGTCATTCAGGTGTTCAGGAGATGTGATAAACTTAGGCCGTTACTCTGCACCATGGTGAACTGCTTCCCCAAAGTGGTCTGTTCTTGGTTTAAATTTTAAATCCTCAGTCTTTGTCTTAGACTAAAAATATATGAAAAGGATCAAGTTCCCATGTCACAATAGACCATGGTCAATTATAGAAATTCAAGTGAATTTAGATAAAGAAAAATGAACTCCAGTATTAGTAAAGTGTCAAACACCTGTTGTCTGATGGTGAAAGGGGACATCGTGTATTCTTAGGGGCACATTGTCCCAGACACCCTTTTGTGTGAGGTTGGTACAACGAACCAGTATATAAACTTCCTTAGGACACATTATCTCACATGCAATAGGGTAAGTTCTTGTTGCTACTATGCTGCAGCCCCCTTTAACCAAAAATAGATTTCATGTCATTTTTGTTCCTACATTCAATTCTAAACATATCACAAAATATGTAGGAATAATTCCCCAAACTAAGAGACTTTTGTTTCAGTGTGAGTCTTGGGAACTTACCAATGTATAATTATCCAGGTTGTTGGAGGAAAAATGACTGACTTAGGACGCCTCGGTGCCTTCATCACCAAAGTAAAGAAGGGTAGCCTTGCAGATGTGGTTGGACACTTGAGAGCAGGTAAAGTTCCTCTTTTCATATCTAAGTCATATGTACTCTATGCATGAGTTGGTGGTTTTCAATTTTGGGTAAGTTATGTATGCCCATTAAGTAAACAAGCAATTTTCATGCAGGCATACAGATATTTTTCTGGATATGAATATTTAATTGATTGTCATAATAGACAACTATACATGAATAGCAGTTTGGAGAGAATGAGTCAAATCTTTGCATTTATTAAAAATAAATAGTTGCAAAATGCCAAAGGATTACTGATTTTTGTATATGGCTACATAATGTTGCTACAAAAGTCTTAAACAGTTCAGCCTGTGAAAAAAATAATGTCAGAGTTTAGTCCTTTATTTTATAAGTCATAGTAATTACTAAAGTTTCTCATAATGGTCCCAAAACACTTATTCATTACTGGAGTTTTTAGTAAAATCTCATCACAATCACATTTCTTACACAGATTATATATTATTTGTTAATTTAAATGTGACATATACTGTTGTATTCATACAGATGTGCTACTTCTTAGTATTTGGAAATTTACATTTTGTTACTTTGTAACCTTAATATTATATAATAACATCATTTACATGTTGAAATGTGCCATACTTAGTAGCAACATATTTTAAAATGTATTTTTGATAAATCTTTTTATTTTTCATTTAGTAAAAGCCATATAAACATATTTTTTTCCAGTTTGCTGTACTTCAGAGTTTAGTAAAAATCTTTTGGTGAGAGTATTTGCTTACTCATTTGCCAGACAATCATAAAGAAAACAGAGTAAGCTGACCTGTCAAAGTGAGGATTAATGACCCATAGTATGTGGAAAGAGAACATTTCTGGACTATTTATTTTCAGTTTTTATACCTTAAGGTTATAATTATTGGAACCTTTAGAAAAATATTCTATTAAGGACAGTTTTGCTGTAACTGATTATGAGAGTGTCAGTTCAGAATCATTCAGATTTTTTTATTTGCTAGGGATGTGCTCTCCAGGTATTATATAGAGGGAAAATCCAAATGAGAGGTTTTTCTCCATCTGCTATATGCACATCTTTGAAGATATGTACTGTCATTGTCCTCTGTTATTTCTCATCAGGGACTATTATGATTCTATAAGAACATAGCTCAATCAGGAGTGACTATGTCATTAAACCGATTCTGCTTGTTTAGGGGCTTGAAGACTTGAAATGTTGTAAGAATCACTTGTTGTCTACTCAAATGTAAGATAACTTTGACTCCAGAAATCTGAATTTGGAGATCAGATTCTAAACATGACATTTTTTTGTGTGTGTGTGGTTTTTTTTAATAGTTACTTAAGAAAGTCAGATTTTCTATAGTATATATATCCCTTAGTAATTAATTTCACTTATTTAACCCTCTTATGTGCCTAGAGTCTGAGAAACTTTAAAACATTAGAAGCTCTACTTAACTGTAAAACATATAAATGTAGTTTTCACTTGAAGCAATTGATGTGCTTGAAAATTAGACAGTATGTTCTGTTTGGTTTACATGTTATTTAGGAACTGTTTTCCTTCTGTTTACATATAAACAGCTTTAGCCTGTAAAACTATTTTGTTTGTTTAGCATGACATTTGTTCAGCATCTGCATTCTTGCCTTAATCTGCGGTAGCTTTTCCTACTGCTGTTCCCTTCAGTCCTTGCCCACTGCTGGATGATGGAATCACAGACACCCCCCTTGTTAAGTCCCTCCATCATCCCTCAGGCACCGTCTGCTCGGGTTGAAGCTCTGCAGTCTGCCCTCCGCTAACAGTCCCGCCCCCTCCTTCCGCTCCCCCCGCCCCCCCCCCCCACCCCGCCGAGGCCGTGCTCCACCTGCGGACCTGGGCGCTGTTTGCACCTGCAGGACCTGGCCGTGCCTGTCCTCCTCAGGTGGCTTTGCTGTTCCTGGGCTCTGCCTGTTGATATCCTTGCCATCCTTCAAAACTCTTCTAAAGTTGCCTTAACTGTGAAGCGTTTCCCGATACTTCCCCTGAGCAGTAACTACTCCCCTGCTCCCCGGTGCAGCTGGACTCTCCCTCTGTTCCTCACATGGATTTCTCTCATTGCATACAACATTTTATTAAAGGGATTCACTCTTGTATTTCTCCTCCAACAAATTTAAAGACAGAAGAAAGCCTCCTTTTCATCTTTGTTTACGCATTATCTTTCATAAATAGTTTTAAGGAGACCAGCTTCTAATTTAGGAATTCTTGATTTGTAAATAAATCAATACATATAGTAAGTTAATTTTATATTAAAAGTAGTGCTGCTAGATTGCTGTCTATAAGAGGAAGAATTTTATAATGCAGGGTTTTTTGCAAAATGTTGATTGCTGCACATTACTGGATAGTAAAGTTGACTTAATGGATTACATTCATTATTTTTAAAAAAATGAAATAGAACAAAATAGAATAGAAAATATCAGGGTAATTATTATTTTAGAAAATATTTTTTCATACAGACACGCATATACATTCACATGATGTAAACTTTCTTTTTTCTTTTCTTTTTTTGGTCAGTAAATTTAAAAGACTCCTAATACATTTTAAAATTGTATTACTTTTTTTTAATAGAGTGATGTGTGTTCATTCCTGTTTGAAAAACTGCAAGTTAACATCTTAGGTCAAATGATCAGAAGTCATTTAACTATTTGTACTAACCATACTCTTTTGTCATACCTAAACAGCATTATATGCTTGTCAAATATTTGCCTTTTTACTTTTGAGTAAGCAAACACTTGGGGGTAGGGAGAAGAATTATTTTAAAGTAAACCTAGCAAAGCAAAAATCTACTTTTTTAAAAGGCATAACTAAAAAGTTCCATATTTGTCATTAGCTTTAAATGTATGATGGTGATATTGATCCATTTATTAGAGACATATTTCATTTGCTACTGAAGTATTACAGGAACTGATAACAGCAAAATAAGCATGCACAAAACAAGCACAAAACTAAGACTCTGCAAAGTATCCCTGTGGCTGGGATATTTCAGCTGAGCCTCTATTGTCAATTCAAGGGTACATTGCAGAGACATTTGAGAACTAAAACTGCTCTAAATATTTGTGAAAATAAGTGTTTTTTTCCAAATGTTCTTTGGTGAAAGCTCTGGTTAATATAGGAGGTGATTAGTCCTTGTATTTTAATACTGTGTTACTCTCTTCAGTGAATCTTCAGTTATTTAACAACTTAATATGTATTATATTTTTATTAAAATATTTTCTAATTTTACCTTAATTACCATGATATGTATTATGTATAGAACGTGTGTGTATGAACATCTGGAAGTAGGTTGACTGTCATGCAACAATTTTACATCTGCTTGCTTTGTAATTTTGCCATAGCTCCCTGCGTTACCCTCTGGGTATGAATTCAAATCCTTTCATGCATTTTTATTCTGTTGTGCATCTGGAGAAGGCAATGAAGCATGACTTATAGTTGGAAAATTCATGCCAACAAATGTTAATTACTATTTCTACCGAAAGTAAAGCAGGATTTATGCAGCATTTAATAATCTTTCATGTATAGAGCCGCCTACATTTATATTATGGAGGGCATGCTGCTAATTATTATTTTTGATATTGCCAAATGAGCTATGCTAATTCCATCCCATAGCATGAGATGATTTTTATATTATTTCTGATATTTCTCAAAAGATAGTTTGTGTTGTACTGTTTCAAATGACCAGTAATCTTTTATGGGGGAAAGAAAAAAACAAAAAGAAAAAAGTGTTTAGAAAGAACCATTTAGCTGACATTATATGGCAATCAATTTGCTTTCAAGAGCAGAGCCTAGATGATTAAACTATTTGTATATGTTTTGCATTTCTTTGTTTAAAAAAAAAAAAAAACAAGAAAAGATAAGAAAAATAAACAATATATAAGGTAAAAAAATACCCTTCTTTTTAAATTCAAGGGGATGAAGTTCTAGAATGGAATGGTAAACCCCTGCCGGGAGCTACAAATGAAGAAGTTTACAACATTATTTTAGAATCAAAATCAGAACCTCAAGTTGAAATTATTGTTTCAAGGCCTATTGGGTAAGGCTAAAAAAACTTGCTTCTTAAGTTTAGTAAATTACATGTATTAGCAGGGTTTCTAAAAGAAGTTTATACATTCATACAGTACATGTTACAATGGATAGTTTTTTCTTCAAATATGGGCATACATTTTAGATCTTTCAAATCTCAATTTTTTAAACTTGGACTGAATTTCCTTCACTACATTTTAGGAGCTCCACTATTTAACAATTGTAGTATCAAAAAGTATGTATTTTTCATAAGTGGGCTATAAAGTAAAAATATTTTCTTTTAATGGTAGAACTATTTATTTTTATTAATCCTAAATTATTATAGTGTTTCCTTAAAGAGAGTCACTTACAAACTCATCTTTTTGTGATATTTAAAATAGTAGTCATTTCATACATCTACATGACTTTTTGTTATTCTACTAAGAATGGAATACTTTTTCTATATCTTTAATTATGGATAGTTCCAAATTTTATTTAAAATCAAGCAAGTGTGAAATATTTAAGCATTTTAATTGGCCATGATAATCTGTGTGATATTTTTAAAACTCCAATTTTCAGCATAATTTAATAATCTACAGTCAATGGGATATTTTCTCTCTGTATATAGAGTTCCCATATTGGTATTTTTTCCTAAGAAACCCACAAGTCCAGAATATTCATTTTGCCTGTCTATAATTTTTTGGAAGGCATTTTGAACTGTTTCATAATTAGCTTAATGTTTGAATATATTTTTTGAAATTATTCCTTTTTCTATTCTCTAAAATATTATAGAGCCATAAATTCAAGACTTTTTATGGAAGAGTAGTAACCTTAATTTTTTGTTGTTCTCATGAATGCATATCAATGCAAAACATGCAAGAAAATATAATTATCCTAATTCTCAAAGAACTTAAACTGTATGATCATATATTCTAAAGAATAATATACATATATAAAACTCGAAAGTGAAGGCAAGCTTATAGTCAATTTTAAGTGGTGATTATTAAGAATAAAGATTGAAGGCATTTGCAGAAGTATTGTACATTTCCATGCAGATTTTTTAAGAATAACAACACTATATAATTTATGCTAGTTTTACATGACGTGTTCTAGTGCTGAGGTAAACATGAGGCTGGAAAAGAGGTAAGTAAATTGGAGAATGAATCAAAAGTATAAAAAACAAAACTTAAAGCATTGGGCACATTACCAAATACTTTCAAATATATAGTGGTTTTAAAAGTAATCAGCCAAAATACCATTGATTCATGGTGATTTAAAAAATAAAAATTAACAGACAGTTAAAGTGGACTGGAATAACATTCAAATTATCTTTAGTGTAAAGATAATTTTAAAAGTATTCTTTGCAAAACAGACCTAAACCATCATGGATTGTGGGACTCAAAGAATATGGGAATACAAAGATTATATTTAAATAAAAATTAAATCTGATATCAACTTTCTAGTTAATAGGGAACTTATTAGAATCTTGGAAGAATAATTCTAGATGTATTTAGTAATTATGTTTCATGTAGTTCTATAATTAAAGCAGAAAGCAGATATGTATTCATTGTTTAAGGGGATAGTTATAGTGATTCCAAGAATCATCCCAAATGTAACTTACACGCACACTGACCACCATGGTCTAATAGACATCAGCCATCCTGAGGTACCATCCGTTTTTGCTAGCCCACCTAATGTAATGTTCTTTACCTTTACGATGGTAACTATAATTTTTTTTTAATGATTGTAATTTTTATCCAGACTGTTTTACCACCTTATTTGTGAGCAGAACAATTTCAGAAGGCTTATATAATTGTCAAGAGGACATTTTTTGCCTGAAAATATTACTGAAGCAATTAATAAACATTAAATATATTTTAATTCTGTCTCTTCAAAAGAATTTTTTGTAACTTCTCCACAGTTCTTCTTTCACAGACACATAAAATTCAAACTTCTATCTAGTTTTGAAGTTTCAAATTTTACTTTCATAACTGAGGCTAATTTTCAAAGAAGTAACATTATCTAAAAAAATATTGTTTCTAGATTTTTAAGAATTGATTTTTTTTGCCTTTGAATTTGCCTTTGAATTAAGAAGAAGGTAGAAGATAAATAGTTTCTTTCTTGTGTCTTAGGTATTGAATAATTAGCCTCATTATCACATAAAATATATATTTCAGACACATTATTAATTGTACATGATTATATAATAAAATTTGGCTTCCCAGATGGTGCAGTAGCAAAGAACCTGTCTACCAATGCAGGAAACACAAGCGACACAGGTTCGATCTCTAGGTTGGGAAGATCCCTGGTATTAGGAAATGACATTCCACTCCAGTATTCTCCCCTGGAAGATCTCCTGGAGGAAATGGCAACCCATTCCAGTTTCTTTGCCTGGAGAATCCCATGGACAGAGGAGCCTAGTGGGCTACAGTCAGTCCATAGGGTGGTAAAGAGTCAGACTCAACTGAAGTGACTTAGCACCAGCATTCTTGCCTGGAAAATTCCATGGACAAGAGGAGCCTGGTAGGCAACAGTCCATGGGGTTGCAAAGAGTCAGACATGACTGAGCAGCTGAGCACACATAACATACACAAGATTAATTGTCATTTGTAAGAAGTAAAAATTGTAGGTGGTTGGAATTACTTTGCCCAAAAATGTGAAAATGAAGAGTCAGGAAAATAAATCACCAAACAGAAAACTGTTTTTGTTTCAATTCCCTCCAAAAGTGCAAAGAAAAATCAAAGTAAAGTTAGTTCACAAGGTAAGTGGTTAGAAATTCTTAAATAATATTCTGATAATTTTATTGGGACTAACTAACTCCAGTCTGCTTTAATTTGTCCTGTTAATACTTGTATATTGTTAATGGCCTTACACTGATACAAAAATATCTTGGAAAAAAGAAGTTAAATAGTTTAATACAATATAATTCCCAAACCCCAGGGTTCTAAGGCCACAGTGGATAATGGACGAAGCTGAGGTCATATTAAATATTTATTCAGAATAATTTGTGAGTGTGTCAGGAGTGGGTGTTCTCACAAGTCACTTTCTGATCATCTAGTAAATGGCCATATATTTAGCTAATTTGAGCATAGAGATATGAATCTCTGTATAGGGTTATATATGTGTATATGAATTATATATTCACATATATAATATATTTTGGCTTTTTTGTTGCTAGCTTGAACCATTTTTAATTTCCAAAGCAATCCATCTTTTTTGTTTTATTAACTTTGCCCATGATATTCACCATATTATTTTATTCTCAGGAGATGTTTCCATTCCTTTCATTCAGTAAACTCTTTCAGATGTGTTTGTAAAGCATATTACTGATTTGTAAAATATGTGTCATTTTGATTTTCTAGAATTGAAATAAAATATTGCCTTTAACATTTTTTATTTCCAAAACCTGCTGTTTTGGTGGTAAAAATATTGTGGCGATTTTAGCCACAATATTATTCTGATTGTTGTCATGTTAAAGTGTTTTGGTATTAAATATATAAAAACTTGTTTTTACTGAAGTTTTTGTGTGTGTGTGTGTGTGTGTGTGTGTGTGTGGTGTTTGACATTCATGCACATTAGAAATTGCCTTAATGGTAACTCTTGTCCATTTCCACACCAAAAGGTTTTTTGACACCACTGAGATAAAGTGTGGTTATGATTGCCTCAGGCAGGGTGGTTTAGCTAATGGGATTTTCACCATGCCCTGTTTTTTTTAGTGACATTCCAAGGATTCCTGAGAGCTCCCATCCACCACTGGAGTCCAGTGAGTATAAAATTTAAGGTCTTTTTCAGTTATTTGATATAAATGAGTTGTCAACCATGGGAAATCCAAAGAAGATCTGCTTTTTTTTCTCTTTCTATTCTTTGTGTATGGGGGGTGGGGATGTGAAGTAAAAGTGAAGTCACTCAGTTGTGTCTGGCTCTTTGCGACCTCTCCTCCATCCATGGGATTTTCCTGTCAAGAGTACTGGAATAGCTTGCCATTTCCTTCTCCAGGGGATCTTCCTGACCCAGGGATTGAACCCTGGTCTCCTGCATTGTAGGCAGACTCTTTACCATCTGAACCACCAGGGGATGTGAATATGTCTAGCAAAAGTTCAAAAGTCTTTCTTGGCAGTAGCCTTCTGCATCTTAGCATTTAAGATGCACAGGGCAAAATTAATGAAACAGTAACAGTTCTATTTGTCTATTTGTTGTTGTTTAGTTTCTAAGTTATGTCTCTTTTGCGACCCTATGGATTATAGTCCTCCAGGCTCTTCTATCCATGAGATTCCTCAGTTTTCTCTGTATTTCACAGAACACTAGAGTGGATCAGCATGTCTTTCTCCAGGGGATCTTCCAGACCCAGAGATCTAAACTGTCTCTCCTGCTTAGCAGGCAGGGAAGAGGAAATGGCATCCCACTCTAATATTCTTGCCTGGGAAATCCCATGGGCAGAAGAGACTGGCAGGCTACAGTCCATGGGGTCACAAAGAGTTGAACATGACTTAGCAACTAAACACAACAACAATTCTAGTTGCCTTACATAAACATGTGTTTTGATGCTGGATTATTCTGTTTCATTGGAAACTGACTTCATGGCATGAGCAGTCTAGTGAAGGAAAACAGGCACAGAAGCAAATGATTTTAATTCAGTGTAACAGTGTGGAATATGACCATGAAAGTGATGCGTGGGGTAGAGGGAGATTTCAGTGCAAATAAAGGGGTTGAGGCTAGAGGGTTAAGTTATCTACAGGGACATTAAAGGGACTCCAAATGAAAGATGATAATGTGGGTAATGAAGTTTTCAAGGACAGTGTGGAAGTGACTTAAATATTTACTTTGCAATGTATTGGCATTAAATTGATAATACTAGGGCTTTATCACCAAGCGTTATTATGTAACCTAGCTTATTGGAATAGAAAATACAAGGTGATTTTAGGATAAAACAAGTGATGGTTATAAGAAGGAAATTTACGGGTGGGATAAACAAGGAAGTAGGGATCAGATGAATTATTCAAATGTATAGCATCGTGTTCCACATTCCCGCTAGACATGAGCCCATGGTTGGTTTTGAGTTTTCTAATATGAAGGGAGAAATGGGACCAACTGGATAATTTACAATGTTGATGTTGTATTTAAAAAAAAAAAAAAAGTCTATAATATTAGAAAGGTACTGTTAGAAGCAACGATGTCTGAGAACTAAGAAGAAAATTATCCTAAGAATACTTCATCAAGGAGACACAGTTAACAAAGAATTTTATAGCACTGTATCTTATATTTAAAAGTCTTTGGAAGGTGCAGAATGACACTGTGTGATTTAATTTAACCATATTGATAATTTGCATGTATGGAAAAAAGTGTGGATGATGTACTCTTGGGAAAAGGTTCATACGTACTGTTTTCTCAATAAAACTAAGTCTTGATGGCTGTGGGTTCAAGGTTATACTTGCTGGGGATATAGCATTCTGCAGACGCTCATCCTGCTGGTTGTGGACACTTTATCAGTGACCCAGGAAAAGTGGACTTTCATTTGAAAGGGGGGAGAAGACCCTCTCTGCGGTGCTGTGTGGGAAGCCACTGTCCCTCCTCCACAGGTGAATCACTGGACAGCATCCTCAGACAGTCAGGAGACAGATCTGTAAAATCACAACCGAAAGAGGTGGAAATCTTGTTTTAAAAGAGTGGTGAATACTATCTTAGTTAGACGCAGCTCATAAATTATATGATACGTGCATTCATTTTAATTTCAGTGAGGGCAGTTCGTCATAGATGATCCTAAGATAATTAACATAATGGGTACCATCTTTCTTATCGTTAAAGCATGAAGCCTTTAGCTCTGGATAAGGCTGTACAAGAACCTACATTGGACAATATCCTCTAGAAACTTAGAAAGTCAATGCTAACAGAGTGAAGCAAACAAATCCAATATGTGTTTGTATCACTTTGCTACTACTGCTGCTAAGTCGCTTCAGTCGTGTCCGACTCTGTGTGACCCCATAGATGGCAGCCCACCAGGCTCCCCTGTCCCTGGGATTCTCCAGGCAAGAACACTGGAGTGTGTTGCCATTTCCCTCTCCAATGCATGAAAGTGAAAAGTGAAAGGGAAGTCACTCAGTCGTGTCCGACTCTTCACTACCCCATGGACTGCAGCCCATCAGGCTCCTCCGTCCATGGGATTTTCCAGGCAAGAGTACTGGAGTGGGGTGCCATCGTTAAATTCCCTTAAAATAGACAATCCAAGAACACGTGAGAATAACTTTCTAGGACCTCCCCACTGCAAGTGGTTTCTGCTCTTATGGGTGGCACTGAATTATGATTATATACCAATAACATATGCACTTAACATTTCATGAAAAATATGTATTCTTCACATATAGGTTATAATTATGTTGTTAAAAAATACTTAATTTCCCCCCTCATTTTAGGTTCTAGTTCCTTTGAGTCTCAGAAGATGGAAAGGCCTTCCATTTCTGTAATTTCTCCCACAAGCCCTGGAGCTCTCAAAGATGCCCCACAAGTATTACCAGGACAACTTTCTGTATGTATCTGCAGTGCATGTTGCTGACCATTAATGTCCGCTCCCTGCTCTGCTTCTGTCTTTAAAGTGTGTGGCTTTGCTTGAAAACTGTGATATAGTCAGAATCATTTAACATCATCATCTACTTCATCAATTTTTCATTCACTTATTAGATTGTTCCTTTACTCACATATTTATTTGAACATATCTATGGAGTGCCTACAATATGCCAGATGTGCCGAACATTAAGTGATACCTTAAGAAAATAAACTATCAATTATTTTTGTGTGTGTTGGATGAAAGTTTCTAAGGTAAGTAGTTTAGATATAATAAAAGCAAAGAGTTGTGTTCTGTTTACTTAACAACCTCATTGTCCTGGATCTTGGAAAACTTAAATTTAACATATTTTTTAACTTCTTAAGACATTTGATGAAACTCTCCGTTACTGATCTTAGTGTGAAAAAGCTACAGTTTTCTTCACTACTGTTTTATATGTGATCTGGGAAAAGCTGAAGTCAAGAAGCATGTCTAATACAGGATATTTGTGTTAATAGCTGATAGAAAATCCTGCTTCACACAGTTCTCTAGTAGCTGGTCTTCTGCTACGTCGGTAATGTGTGCATTTCTATAGTCTATTTTTGGCTGTTCTCCTCTTAGTTTTAATTAAATAAAAAAGGTAACTGTAAAATTGTTGCTGTTTTTAAAACCTTTCCTGGTTTTAGCTTCTGTTTTTAGTAGGTTGAAGACCTCTGTCTAGTCCCTGTGCCACTGTTTCAGTGTGTGTGAGAATCTCTCAGAAACATCACCTATATTTTAAGAGGGATAAAAATCCATCTCAGATTAATGAAAAACACACCTCTGGAATTAATTGAGAACAGAGATATGAATTGGTACAGATCTGGATTTGAATTCTTAATCTGTCCCTTACCTTACTGCTGCTGCTGCTGCCAAGTCGCTTCAGTCGTGTCCGACTCTGTGCAACCCCATAGATGGCAGCCCACTAGGCTCCCCTGTCCCTGGGATTCTCCAGACAAGAACACTGGAGTGGGTTGCCATTTCCTTCTCCAATGCATGAAAGTGAAAAGTGAAAGTGAAGTCGCTCAGGCATGTCTGACTCTTAGCGACTCCATGGACTGTAGCCCACCAGGCTCCTCCATGCATGGGATTTTCCAGGCAAGAGTACTGGAGTGGGGTGCCATTGCCTTCTCCTTACTACTCCCTTGTTAAATTAGCTTATTTTGTTACAATGACTCTTAAATGTATTACAATAAGTACCTATTAAACAACTTATCTTGATAGTTCTTATTTAACCATAAACCCAAAGCTAACTTCTAAATTAAAAAAAGAAAAAGAATTAAAGCTAACATTGTCTCCTGCCAGTACAGATACTGCCCTGACTGTATCCACAGTTTTGCCAGTAATATTTCAGTATGTGCTCTTTTCTTGGTTTTCTTTATTCATGCTATCATGAATCTTAGTTAAAGAAATATCGCTTGATCTTCATTTGGTTTGAAGGCATCATATATGCAGGATACCTTCCTTTTTGCTTTTCTTCTCTCATGAAAATTAACCTGTAATAGGTTAGTTGAAAATTAAATGAGGAACGCAGCAGTACCTGGTATAAAGAGGCCTAAAGTAAATGTGTTTCCTGACCTCTTCCAAGTTATTTCAGTGTACTGTTTTTATTTATTTATTTATTTATTTTATTTCAGTGTACTGTTTTTAGCATCAGACGTTTTGTTTCAGCCACAAGTGGCGCTGCAGAATGCCTTTAGCCATGCTGTAAATCATTAAGATACTTATAATCACCAAACAGTTGCATTCAGCATTTAAAAACAAGAATAATTATTTCAATATTTCCCTCTTCCCTTATTATTTTTCTAAAATTTTTACTATTATTTTTATTTCATCACACAGTATAAGAGAGTATATATCAACACTGCAGGCCTGCCTGTTGTAAGTCATGTTTAAAATGCGTGAAGAGGAAAGTCAAGTTCTAAAGTGGTTATGCTCTCATGTCGGTATTCTTTGCTGAAAAGTATCTATGATTCAGCTGTATTTTGCAACTTGAAATGTCCTTCAAAAATAATTTTAGTACTTTTTTTGAACTTTTAATACCTTGTGATTTTTATAAATGCTAATTTCTGTGTCCCTTGCGCTTAGGTGAAGCTGTGGTATGACAAGGTGGGCCACCAACTGATTGTCAATGTTCTGCAAGCAACAGACCTACCCCCTAGAGTAGATGGGCGTCCCAGGAATCCCTATGTAAAAATGTATTTTCTTCCAGATAGAAGGTATGAAATTTTTTAAAATATTTTTTAAATAAAATCTTTACTTATAGAAAAATCTTTATTTATAGAAAAAGTAGAATTTCTTCTCCTGGGATATAGTTTCATTTAGTTTTTAAAGTTTTATTGAAGTATAATTGATATACCAAAATTTCCACATAATTATTTATATTTTGATGAGTTTGCATATATGTGTACACCTTGATATAATTTTAAAATATAATAGGTAATCCTCTATGGGGGGATAAGCTATATATTGTCCCTAAAAAATTCCCTCAAGCCTTATATTTCTTTAAAATAACCTGTCAATTAAAAATTTTTTCATTACCTTGTTTCTATATCTGTTGGTCTTTGAGAGCTACATCATTTAGCTTGTACCCTTGTGTGTGCGTGTCTATAATCATAACAACTGCTTATATCATAGTTAAAACTAGAATTGTAATAAACTCAGCTGTCTTTTCAGACTTTTATATAACAGGTATAAATTACAAATGGTAAAAATATTCCAAGATCAGTATTGCATGTAGCTACAGTAGGTGGCAGCATATACTTGCGTTTGCTTTTTCATTTACAAAGCATACTTACATTTCAGTGATAAAAGTAAAAGGAGAACCAAAACGGTAAAGAAAGTCCTCGAACCAAAGTGGAATCAGACTTTTGTCTATTCGCACGTGCATCGTAGAGACTTTAGAGAACGGATGTTGGAAATAACCGTGTGGGACCAGCCCAGGGTGCAGGAAGAGGAGAGTGAGTTCCTTGGAGAGGTGAGTATATGGTCAAGACCCGAGTGAGATGCTTCGTGCAGCTTCTGCAGTGTGCATTATTCCTTATGCCTTTCCTTGATCTAACCCGAGGGCTGTCCTTTCAGATCCTCATAGAGTTGGAAACAGCGCTTCTAGACGATGAGCCACATTGGTATAAACTTCAGACTCACGACGAATCTTCACTACCTCTGCCTCAGCCATCGCCCTTCATGCCGCGGCGACACACCCACGGCGAAAGCGCCAGCAAGAAGCTGCAAAGTAGGTGGACACTCTGCTCAGTTGCCAGGAGCAATTGTGTTGTTAGGTCTGAGTTTCATATTGACGTTCAGGGTATTTTTTCAAATGTTCATTAGAGATTATTGAAAAATTAGTCATCTATATAAAGAAGCCTGGCAAGACCGTTTTCTCCTTTTCCCAGTGAAAGTAATACATACAATATAGTGGAGTCATTCCAGAGGTGAAAGTTTAGAACCTGTGAATTATAATCCTTTGTGTTGATGGAGTTGTTCATTGGCTGACCGATGGGGCAGTTATTGCCTTAATTGATGGGTTGCTGTGTAGAATATCTTAATAACCATATAATTCCTGGATATTTTAGTATTATTTATAAGAAACATTTTCTCAAAAACATTATAAAATCTGTTTGCTTTTACTCTTCTGATGATTGGAGGGGGGAAAAAAAGTACTTTTTTGCATTTATTTATTAATTTTTGATTTATGACTAAATCTCTTATTGGACAAATGAAACTTAGAAGCCTCATTTTGGTAACCTGGAATCAATGTTCAAATAATTGTTCAAATGTTCATATAATTAAATGTCATGTTAGTGCTTCTCTGATGAATTATTTCCTCAGATTAAATCTTTAATGCAGTGTAATGGCTAATTTTGAAGGCTAAACACACATATTTATAAAGGGACCTGATACCCTTTCAGTGACATGAGTTCCACAGAGTCCCAGCCGAGAAAGGTCTCTCTGAACCTTTCCACTCAGCCCCATCCTGCCTGCACTGTGCAGGAGGGTGTATACGTGGGTAGAAAACAGTATACACTTTGCTGTAGACCTTAATTAAAGAATAATTTGAAAAGTCAAAATGCTATTCTATGAAATCTTCTTTCTTATGTGTGTCTTCAGTGCTTATAAGGATGCTGAGAACATGGTGTCCTTGGAGAACAAGTACTTGAAAATCAACTGCACATGAACTTCGCAGAATATATATGTACAAGAAAATCACTTTTTTGCACCCTGAGACATTGAAGTCAATATGCTTCATTCACTAAAAATAAAGTGTTTAGTAGTAATGTAATTAGCATTTAAAGAGAAAACTGTGACCATGCCCTCCACATTTCCTGACCCGAGCAGACGCAGAGGTATCTGTTTGCCTTCCTGTCGTGCAGGGTCCCAGCGAATCAGTGACAGTGACATGTCAGACTATGAGGTTGATGATGCGATTGGAGTGGTCCCTCCAGGTGCGTGGGGGGAGCGGGGTGGCGTCACGGTGCTTCTGTGCTTGCTGTCCTGTGGGTTTCCTGACTTCCCTGGGTCCCACGCTACAGATCTATAGCACAGAGAAGTCTGAATGATATTATTCCATGGTGACTTGTGTTCCAAATTATTGAGAAAGTGTGAAATGGACTAGTAACTATTCGTTAACATCCCCCTTAAATTAAATTAGATAGGTTCTCCTTTAGAAGCATGGCTCGTGAGGTTAAAACTGTCAACTCAAAATGTTCTGAGCAGAAGTGAAAATATGAATTCTGAAAAGATATAGTTAATTTTAAATAAAAATCCCACTCTCCTATGTTTTATATTGTATCTCTGTGACTTTCCTTCCCGTGTTTCTGGAAATAATGTAGCCGTCCATGGAATATACCGAGAAATGTGCATGGCAGGGTTTAAATTGCATGTGGCATGGCTTAACTTCAATGCTTTTGTGATGTGCTGATTATACATAGAATGATTATACCTAGAATGTGTATGTACGTTTTACAAAAGGAAATGCTTTAGAAAAGTTTGCTATTTAAGTCAATGTCTTTTGTCACTGTATAAATTAGTAAAATCTCTGTGATATTTTGCAGTTCAAGTCTGTTTCTCACCTGACTCTAGTCAGAAAGTGAGTAAAACCAATTAGTAAAGACTTATTTTCTTGGCACTAACCCTTTTCCTTTTATTTGCTAATGAAAAGTAGGGAGATATTCAAATGAGAAAAAAATTAAGAGAACATGTTAGGATATTAAGAACATTTTCTTAGGATGATATTGACATATGCCCCCTTAATTTGCATAATTCTTCAGACAGAGATGCACCTAATTTGAAGGCAGTGATTTTGGTAAATGTCAATAGACAGATGCCACACTAGTGACTGAGTTTACAATTTAAAGATTTTTTACGCCTTCATTAAAACTGGGAGAATATTATGGAGAGTTCCTTTAAATTAGGTTTCATTTGCTCCCTGTAATTCAGAGAAAATGTAGTCTTTGATTGCTGTATGAAGTGTCAGATATCCTTAACAACAATAAATCTGGCTCTGTATATCTATATACTTAGATTACCCCTTGATATCAGACCATCAGGGAGAGTTTTAAATAATAGTGGATAATTGTGGATTACAGTTCATGTTTTGCTTTCTGAGTTTGTTGGTTTCTAAAAGGATCAGAATAATTAGACACACTCACTCTACATGGAAACTTCCACACAAAATTCAATAGAATATTTTTTATGAAATTGAAAGGGGGAAGGTAAATTATACCCCTTGGCATATTTAATATAACTCAGATGATTCCTGATAGGAATGGGGTTTTGTTATCAAATCTTTCTAACAAAAATTTTGCCTTCCAATTACCTTAATGCTGTGATTTCCAACTTATCTAAATAGAATTTGCTTCTTTGGGTGGTTCTCATATTTGATTCACCTAAAACTTCATACTTTTATGATGAGGCAGGATAGCAAATGAAGGGCTAATATAATAAATATTACATGTATATTTAGATGATCTCTTTCTAGGCTTAATATTACAATTTCTGAACAAGGAAACTCTACATGAAATTAAAAATAATACATGAATTGCTGTTGTTTTTGTTATGAAAGTATATGAAATTATAAATTAATAGCACTTATGTTTATAATTATTTGGTTGTTTACTGATGTTTTTGTGGTTGTTTAGTCACTAAGTCATGTCCAACTCTTTTGCGACCTCATGGACTGTAGCCTGCCAGGCTCCTATGTCCATGGGATTCTCCAGGCAAGAATACTGGAGTGGGTTACCATTTCCTTTTCCAGGGGGTCTTCCCGACTCAGGGATCGAACCTGAGTCTCCTGCATGGACAGGCAGGTTCTTTACCACTGCACCACTATGTAATTATTACTTTTTTGCATGAATACTAAATGAAAATGATTTTGCACCACTACTGTTTACATTTCAAACATTCCCGCCATTCCCTATCTCCAAAACAAGAACACCAAAAGCTACCAAGTTTACTGTTGTCTTCACAGTATAGTGCTTCTGGACTTGTTAATGTCAACAAGCATTCTTAATTTACAAACTTTCAGAGTAATGGTACAAATTTAGCTTTCTCCTTGGAATGGAAAACTTGCTTGGAAGTTATTTCAGTTTTTTTTTTTTTTTCCTTTCAAGTCCATCTTGTAGCACCAGCTGCTAGATGTTTTTAGAGAGTGATAAAATGGCTGAATTTCTTTGGTGTCAGTATTGTCAAATCAGCCTTTATGAAATATCTGAAGACCTTCCTTATATGCTAAGTGAGGTCAAAAGATTATACAATCACAACAGATACACTGTTGGGGAATTTTAGTCTGCCTTTAAAAATGATGTCACATGGCCTTTAAAAATGATGTGGGAGTTATCACGTAAATAGATGAGCATTAGTCAGGCTGCCCAGTTAAATTTAATGTTTTCATAGGTTGTGTACATTTTATGTGGTTGTAAATATAGTTATTTTTCCTTTGGCCACATAATTTTTAATTTTCTTGCAACAATAGTAATAATGACCCTTTTGAAAAATACTTAACCTATTACTATGTAATTGAGATTGCTGTTTAACTAAATCAGAGATTGTAAAAACCTTTTTGTTTCATGGGAGCATGACTGTTAAAATTTAATTTGAACTATTAATTTAATTACTTTAGCTTAATAGCACATTTGTGGAATAATTTCATATGTCCAGGGTAGATTGTATTATTATTTCTTTAGGAGGTTTAATTTGTTCTGTGTTATTTCCATAGTCATCTCCACCCATACCATATTTTCATTTGAAAATTGCAGTATTATCTGTGGTTCACAAAATTCACAATCAGTATTTGTAATAGTGAAGACCTGCTACTCTTCTTTAATCATTAAAATTGGTATGATATTGATTTTATTTTCTTATTATCGAAGCCATCTGAAACCCAAATAACATATAGTGTCATTTGGATGAAAAAATCAAAAAACACAATTTAAAAAGGCACTACATTTCTAAGCATTGACTTGTATATGAATAACAGTTCACTGGCAAGTCCTCGATTTGTATTGCTGAAAAAAAAAAAAAATCACTAATTCTTTCTTTAAATTAAGCCAGTATCCCAACTCATCATGATTTTTGAGGCATCATCTGTCATATTCATGTCAGTATCTCCATGGTAACCTTTGAGTTGAGCCAAACTCTGCTTGGTCCTCATGCATGTGTATGTTACACTCCATACCTGTACTTGGTAGTTTTGAAGATAAGCCTGATAATACTGATTGCATGGCACTTATCTCCATAGGTCAGTGGCTGCTTTGGGTATAATTTGACGTCGCCACATTAGCATTGACATTATAGAAGAATATTGACTTGTTCTTCGTGTGTACTCTCACCAGTAGGTTATAGGTCTAGCACTCGAGAAAGCAAACCTTCGACATTAACCGTGCCAGAGCAGCAGAGAACAACTCATCACCGCTCACGGTCGGTGTCTCCTCATCGCGGCGACGATCAGGGGAGGCCACGGTCACGTTTACCAAATGTGCCATTACAGAGGTAGGCTTTGAGAAGGGCTTTGCATCCTTGACGGGACATTTTTTACGTTATGTGCATGCGTGCTCAGTCCTGTTGACTCGTGGAGGCCCCAAGGACTGTACCCCGCCAGGCTCCTCTGCCCATGGGATTTCCCAGGCAAGAAGATGGGAGTGAGTTGCCATTTCCTCATCCCTACAGGGGATCTTCCTGACCTAGGGATTCGAACCCGCATCTCCTGCACGTCCTACATTGGCAGGCAGATTCTTTACCAGTGAACCACCGGGGAAGCCCTGACAGCACATTTTTGTTATCGTAACATGCAAACTTATAGGAGACTCTAAGGGCAATGAAAGAACGGTTTGGTCAATCAGTTATTTTTCAGAACCCTGTGTGGGCAAAATGCCATCTTATTCGTAACCCAACCTGTGCAACATTCTGTTCTCTAATCTCAACACATCTCCCAGGGCGTGGAAGAAGTTAATGTCACAAGCACGGTTTTTTAATAACTGTCTTATATTCTCTTTGCTTTTTTTTTTTCTCTCCTGTTGGGAGAAATTGTAGGATAATAAATTAGCTTGGACAGAGAAGTAGCAGAGAAAATAAGGTTAAAAGGCAGAATGTATTTTTAAGAAATTTGGTGCTGTCTCTTTGAAGCACTGTAAATGTTTGGAAAAGCATATAAACCATAAAGAATGTCCTTCTGTATTTCACCTAACCCTGAAATGCAGTTCTGAAATTTTATTTAAGTATGCAGATGAAAACTATGGTCCTTTTTTGATAGTAGTTCAAAAGGAGATTGGGGAAATACAGCACAGGCAAAGCAACAACAGACAATAAATACCTTTAAAACAGGTGTTTGGGGATATGGCCAGAGGTTTATAAGCCATGTCAGTTGTTTGCCAATTTGTTCCTGTCAGTCTCTCAGACTGCTTGGGAAAAATGTTGTATTTTGAGACATATAATTTTTTGTAATCATTTTAGGAGTTTAGATGAAATTCATCCAACAAGAAGATCACGTTCTCCAACCAGACACCGTGATGCCTCCCGAAGCCCAATTGATCAGAGAATCAGAGATGTGGACAGTCAGTGTTTATCAGAACAAGACAGGTATTTTTTCACATTATGATCTCAACATGATACATTTTCTTTGCCATGTTTTCATATATGATAGATATCTTAGCAGAGCACAAAAGACAGTAAAAGAATTCCATCTTTCAAAACTGAACTTCTCCCAAGGAATGCCTTTTGAGATATTCTAATAGAAATGCACCTCTAGGAAATATTTGACTAATAGTATATTGTCATAAAATGTGCACTATTTTACAAAATCAGAATTTATGTTTAGCCAGTTTTAAATATACAGTTTGTTGTTGACTTACATAACTAAATTACAGAAGGGAGACTATATAAGCTACTTTTAAATATTTTATTTTTTGTGTATTTCAGTCTTAGGAATATTATTTGTATAATTGCGAAATTATGTTTTTTCTGTAATAAAAAAGTACAGGTCATCTGAAAGACTGTTACTTTCACAGTATCTGTGAGAACTTCAATAGTAATATTTTTTTAGTACACCTACTTTTCATAAAATGTAGTAACCTAAAATGTCTATAAAGTACAAAATGTTGAAATGGACTCTTTCTTCTATGGATGTGTATGTAAACTTAGTTCTGCATTTATTTATGAACAAGGTACTTCCTGTTACTTACAGTTACTGAAAATCAGCGTTCTGGTTCCATCGTTCTATATTTCCAAGGACCTGCTCCTCTGGCCAACCCTCTTCGTGTAGGATGTGCTTGACCACTAGCTCAGGGTTTGATTTAGTTGTTAGAGTCCCCAGCTGGTTGGATAATGTCTTCTGGGTTTTTGAAGTGGAGCGGTTTTTAGGGAGGGGCAGGAAGGGAGTGTGGTACTCGGTGGCCAGTTTTTTGCTGTGCAATCAAGGACACAGAACTCACAGATAGCCCTTTAGCTCCATAATTGTCACCCTGCCGTAGAGGGAGTGGGGCCAAGACCTTCAGGATGGGGTGATGGAACTTACTGGGACTTAACACTGCTCTCCAGAGTAGGGTTCCAGGCTACTCAGGCTGGAGTGATGTCAGTTGAGGGTCCCTTTGTTGCCAGTCACCAGGGCCACCATAAATTTATGTGAACGAGGGGATAAAAAAGGACTTCTAGACCAGGGTGTTCAATAGAATGAAATTAATTTGAGTATAGAAAAAGTATCAATTTTAAGATAAACATTCCTAATCAAATATTTTCCTAGTCAGAAAATGAAAAACAGAAAATGAGATGTTGCATTTTAGTGGCTGTAAAAGCTGAGAAATCCATTGTGCTTTGAGTTGCTAAAAAGAAATGAAAGGATCTAGAGTTCCCATTAGAAGTGGAAAAGCCAGATTTTATAGGGCTTTTAAAAGCTATTAAAATAACCAAATGTCTGGAATTGGAAATAGATTTCTGGGTCTTACATGGGAAGGGATCCATTAAGTTTTTTCTTGATACTCTATAAAATCATTTTGAAGTAGAATAGCAAATCAGCAACAGCTAGGACTTTGACCATAATGTTTGCACTTTATTGTTTAAATTTTTAAAAATACTGTCATGTTTATTTTTGTTTGAACTCTCAAGCAAATATGCTAGTGCAGACAATCTGGTTTCTTCCCTTTTCCTGTTGTCATCGGCATACCATTGGCAAAACCCATGTCATCTAATGCCTCATGACCTATCTGTTTCACTCACCACCCATCCTGTCTGTGCAGTGAGCTTCTCATGCTTCCCAGAGCAAAACGAGGACGAAGTGCAGAATGCCTACACACCACCAGGTAACTACAGGAATTTGGTGAAGTAACTGTGTGTGATGACTCTTTCCATTCTACTCTGCTTCCATCTCCCCCTCAGCGGTATGATTACAAATACGTAAAATCAATTTAGCCAGTATTCAGTTGGTTTTGTCATATATGGAGGTTGTGGAAAAGGTTCCAATATATTTGAATTCTAATCCAGGAAGACTGCTTTTCTGTTTGTACATTGGAAATCCAGAGGCTAGTGAGCCTCTCTGCAGAACTGTTTACACATTGCCAAAACCAAGGAACCGATTTCTGCAATTAAAATTCCATAACCTCGCTGTGAGGGGTCCCCAGGCCTGCCACATACACCCATCGAGGCACAAAAATCTGATCAGCTGTGCGTGGCAGTGTTACTGTTTACATCATTGTAAGTTAGCTTTGTTTTAGCCTTTTTTTTTTTAATTTTTGTGTGTTTCATATTCTATTGTTTTCTTTGTTTGATTTTAATAAAATCTTGACCGTTTTCATTTTTAATAGCTGAGCTTCAGTTCCTATCTTGATAAAGAGTGAGGATATTTGACATGTAAACTTCCAAGCCCTCCAGTCCTTCATGCTGCCACCAGTTCAGAAGTGCTCCACTACAAACATTCTCATGAAAGCACATAAGGGTATGAAGGCTTTTTAAAGATGAGACCAAAAGGGGCATAATACCATCCTCGAAATTGGAACCTGGAGCTTTATTTTCATCTTATTACATCTCTTAGATCTCATATCTCAGATAAACCATCTTACAGATTACTTACAGGATAATCTGTGCATATTTATTGTCAGTATGGGTAATAGTATGTCAGTATGTCAGTAATAGAAAGGAAAGAAGTAGTAATTCAGTAAAACAAACAAACCAACACACAGATAAACTCAAATATTGTGGCAGTAAAGAGTAGGTAGGAAAGAGAATGAAAGAGCTGTACTGGAAATCCTCCCCTGTACAGGCAGGTTTATTGCGTCTTTGAAGACATGGGCTTCTGCTGAGGTGGTGAACATGGTCACTGCCATGACCATGACAAGCACATATGCTTACCACAAATACGTGCTTAACACAAGTAAGCCCTAACGTTTTACATGTATAAAACATGCCTCGAAATAAAAATGGCTCTCTGTGCAGTGCCACAGTGAAAAGTGAGGAATGTCAGTTCTGCTTCCAAACTGGATAAATCATGTAAAATCATAACTATTAGAAAAATCAACTCAGATTCTTCATAATGCTGAAGTCTCAAGCTTTAGTATTAGTTGTCTTGACAAACAGTTTAATAGGAATGATTTCTTTACTGATTCAGAAAGTTTTCTCATATTCCTGTTGACATGACTCCAACCATAAAACAAAAGCAAAAAACAGCCTTCATGTTTATTAGGCACCAAAGTGTGGGTATTTTTAATACTCTTACACCAATAATATACATAGAATTACTAAATATGTGGTTTTTATTTCCCTTATATTTCATTTCTCAAGGTAAAATGTCATAATATGCTCAATAAAATAAAGTAGTAGTTTCATCATTTTATAAAATTTTATCATCAAGATACAGCCTGTCATATTCACATAGGACTTTAAAGAATAAAACCTGTGGATTTACTACTTTTCAGTAAACAAGGAAAATAGCATTCATTGACTACGAAGAACTGTGCTAATTAATTAATGTATTTTTTCTCATCATCCTGACAAAGTTCTATCACATTAATATTATTATCTTCATTTCCCAGTTGAGGAAAGAGGCTAAGAAAGTTTTATTTGATATGTAATTTAGCAAGGATTCAAAATCAGTTCTATTTGAAGTTTTCCACTAAATTAGGTTTTTTTCCCCCAAAAAAAACATTTGACAAGGAGTTAGTTTTGCACAAAGTTCAAACAATTTAGGAGTTTGCAAGTCAAACATATTTTGAAAACTTTACAAATTAAAATCAGTGCCTAGATTTTACATGCAAACCATACCAAACTTGTGTGCTACAGATATCTGTCCCATATCGTTTAATTCATCCCCTGCTATGATTGTCATATCAAATAATCTTTTCATAGAGCATGTCCTGAGAAAGTCATGTGGTACAGAAAATGCGTTGGCTTCCTTACTGTGTCCTAGATCCTTTGTACCTGTTATTTCATTTAATGCTCACAGACAGCGTCCCCATCAAAGATTATTTCTCCCGTGATACAGATGTAGAAAAAGGCTGGATGATTTGACTTGAATCACCCAGGTTCACAGTCAGTAAATGGCAAAGTCAATGTGGACCTTCATTCTGTAAACTGTGTGCAATTTTTCATTGTTTCCATTCTCTTCTGACCCCAATTACAGTGTACTCCTCCCCAAATCATTTTTGAACCAATTGCTTAGAAAAAGTATTTGGCAATCTATTTCGTAAGATAGTTGCCTTAGGTTTAGGAGTTGAGAAGAAGATTCTACTGTTTGTGAGATAAGCTGAATCATTTGCTTCAGTTTAAGTGTCCTTGACTGGTGCTTGAAGGTGGTACTTTAATACATTTTAAACCAATGTTTTAAGAGATTTCCCGATTCAACCATTAGTATAAACATGAATAAACTGGGAGGAGGGGGTGTTTGATATTTAATATGTCCTAAGCAAATGTTTAATCCATTATCAATTTATCAAACTTTAATGTAAGCCAAATGGACAATATATTTTCATAATTGATAGTTAAATTTGTAGAAATATTATTAAATTTAAATGATCAAAAAAATTAATTGACTGGGACTCATTTGTCCTATAGACAGCCAGAAGCCCTCATAGGTTTTAAGTGAATTCAGATGATATTGGGCCTTGTTCCTGCCATTTGTTCTGCCAAATCAGAATTAATATTCTGATTGCAGCTAATATCCATCTCACCCAGTTTCCAGTGATTGTTACCTGTTGCTGGGTTTGTATCCAAAAGCTAATAAGTGGAAAGGACTTGCCCCTGCTTTGTCATCTCCTAATCTTCCCCGCTTTACTGCCTGGTCAGTACCATGACCAGCCTTTTCCCTGAAACACTGGTTAGCATTTTCCTTCTTATTAGAATATTAACTTTTAGTCATATTAATTCCCAAGTTTCATGAATTATTTTGTTAGTGCTTTTTAACTATGAGTTGTTATTTCCAAAGAAGTAGGTATAATATTAAATCAGGAGTTAAATAGTAAGTTTCATGCCTGATACTGGATAGAGTATAGGTTACAGATCTTTTTCAAATTAAGGCTTTTGAACTATAATTTAGAGTATCTTAATTATGCACACAGACGACTGTAATTCCATGCTTAATAGTTCTATTCCTACCTTCAAATAATCAAGGTGGTCCTTCTGAGAAAAACAAAAGATTCATCTTTTTAGCTTTCTAGGCCTCTTATTTCGTATTCTAATAAAACTCACTTCATATATATTTTTCTGTTTTCTGCGTGTCTCCATTGCCACGTTCCAGACATCTTGTTAGGCACTATAAAACATTACCGCCTAAGATGCCCTTATTAGAGACCTGTTCTCACTGGGATATTTACAGGTAAGAGTCCTAACAGTGAGTCTCAGTTATAAACTAATCCCTAATCCCCAGCCTACTAAAAATAGCAAATGTACAGTCTAATAAAACACTAGCATTTCCTCTTAAAATTAATTATACACAGAGAAACACTAATGATTTCTAAAAATAACTTTAAGGGAGGGAAGGGGGAGGATAAACTGGGAGACTGGGACTGACAAATAAAACACTATATATACACAGTACTGTATTTAAAAATAGACAACTAATAAGGACCTACTGTGTAGCACAGAGAGCTCTACTCAATACTGTCAATACTCAATACCTATATGGGAAAAGAATCTAATAAAGAGTAAATACACATATATATATACTGATTCACTTTGCTGTACAGCAGAGACAACTCAACAGTGTAGAAAAACTAATAAAAATCAATTGAAAGTAAAAATAAGATCATTTTAATTATAAAATTTATGCTAGACTACTTCTCTAAATGAAATCTACATACTCAAATGTCAGATTTCTAGTCATTGTCATCTTTTTTCTTTTTTTTTTTTTTTGCTATGTTACTTGTTGATTTGAATTATGAGAATTAATTTATTTTATTTTATTTTTGGATAATTTTACTTTGTGGAGCTCAATTCTGCCTGCACGTACCAAAACCCAAACCCTTCACCATGAATGTTTTCACTCGAGAGCACTGAGGTTTACTGATGAGATTCTGGTTGGGTAAGGACGTTTGGACGTCATACCTTCCACCTCCCCTGTCTAGTGTTTGATCCAGAGTAGCTGAGTTGTAAAATTTTCCTCCTCTGCTGTCCTTCATTTTGTTTTGGTGTGGCATCTGTCCTTGGTAACGGAGTGTTAGGCATTTCGTTTCAGTGCTTTCTGTATCCAGTTTTTTTCATGAGTAGGTGTGACTTAGTCTTATTTATTTCCGTCTGAGACCCTTTTAAAAATTATGCAAAGCAATTCGAGCATAATATTTGTTTAGTGTCACTTTCTAAACAAAATTGCATGGCCGTCCTGTCGGTGCTCAGCCCTTAGAACGCGGCGCAGCGATTCTGCACTCTGTGTACAGGGGCAGGCCTGGATGGGTTCCTCGCTAACCGGTCTTCCTCTCTCTGTTTTCTCTGTCCTCCTCCTCCACCCTGGACGCAATGCACTGGCACTAGTGACCTGCAGCCCTCCCTTGACAGGGCGAGGAGTGCTAGTACCAACTGCTTGAGACCAGATGCTAGTTTGCATTCACCAGAACGAGAAAGGTATACAGTAAGACTTTCTTACTCTCCTATCATTTTGTACAGTCACCTTTTTCCCATCACTGTGTTTCGTGTCACGGAGCTTCACAGGTTGCTCATCCATGTTCACCCGCCGACTGTCTGCCTCTCCCCTCCCTCCCGTCCAAGTCCATGCAGAGACATATGTGTACGTGGGGGAGCCCGAGGGCACACATACACATATTTCCGTGCGTGTCGTTGCGAATGGCGTGATGTGATTTGTAACTGCTTCTGGCTGCTGCTTTTCCCTTTTGTTGCCTTTCTGTGGTTTTCTTTACGTCTACTCAGGGAGCCTTCAGTACGCTGATATGGTTATGGGGACAGGGAGTTATTTGAAGGAGAAAATCACATGGTAGATCTGCTGATAAATAGTTCTGTAGGTTCAACAACAATCTTCTGTAAGCTCAAAAACAAGAGTCTTATTTAGATAGAGTACTTCCTTTGTGCATCTACATTCACTCATTAAATCAACTTTCTCTTTGATATAGATCATGTTGTTATTAAGTTATGTTTTGACAACAAAATGTGGTATGTTTATCATGGATTTCCTGATGCTTTACAAAAATAAATGCACATTATATACACACATACATAATTTTGCTTAATGCTTTTAACTGATCAATGAATAAGTCTGATTTTAATTTAAAGGTATTCAGTGATCACATGTTAACCTGTCGCCTATGTGAGCAGCTAATTTTCCAGTGGAATTTTCTATTCCAGTAAACTTGGTTATACTTGATAGTGTTCATTATAAATGTTATCTCTCTTCAATTGGAAGTCATTCACTGGAGATAAGATACTACCTCATCACGAATCCTGAATAAAAATGTTTCATTCTGTTAATGTAACCCACTTTTCCTCTTCTTTTGAGGCTATTTAAAGCTTTGCTCTAGCAATCTTTATAGTTTGATTCTATTCATTTGTTTATGAAACATTTATTTCTAGAATTGAATAATAGGTTCAGGTAGACATATTCATTTTCAAATATTCATTTTCAATGTCTTCATAAGATTATTCTAAAAAAAATATGCTTTTGAATTTTGTATTATTTTGTATTGGCAAAATTTATGTTAGAAAACAATGGAATCTAACTTATGTTTTGTATTTTTTTTACATTTATAGGAGAGATTTTAGTTGAAATGACTATGGGCTCTTCTAAAAGCACAATTGAAATTGTTTCAATGTTCGCATTTGTTTTATATTCCCCTCCCCCAATTACAAGAGTAACAAGAAAAATATTTTATATTATTCACTTACTGTTATTTCCTTATATGTTTAGAGTTGGTGTTAAATCAAGGGTAGAATGAGTCAGTGGAACCTTCTGATGACAAAACACCACCCAAACATCTTAAATATCATCTGTATTAGTTCTAATTTAGAAGATTTGAGTCACAAGCATAATTTAAAATTTTCTGCTTGCCATCTTAAAGATGTAAAATTAGTACTTTAGTATGTATGTGAACTGTTATCATTTTAACATATAATCAATTAAAAACTGCTAGTGAGACATTCGGCTTTCCCTTTTTCACAGTGCTCTGTGGCCACTGCATTGGACAGTGACATGTCATTCTTTTGTTGAATCCTGTCTAGCACGTGTTCTCTTGTTGCTCTGAAGCTATAGAATTCACAAACCCTTGTGCTGCTGAATTTAATCTCTCGGATAATACCCTTAGAACAGGCCAACCTGTAGGCAGATAATCCAGCCACAGTTATTTTACAGGCCATAGTTAAGTCTGAGTACACTCACTTGTGATATTTAATTTTGATGGAAGAAGATAAAAGATGCATGAAACTCATGTTCACTCTATGTGTTGAAAAAAAAGAGAGAAGTTTCCCATTAAAATGAAAAAGGGGCGAGAATTCAAGAATCAGTATTACTAATGATCTTTAATTTATTGGGGTCAGTTTCTTGTCAAGAAGAAACTAAAATGAGAAGAGTTTTCATCAGGAAGTTTGCAGACATTATAGATGCATTTTGGTGTGGAAGATGCTGCTCATGCATGCTCAGACCCCTGAACAGCTTCAAGACAGGACAGAACAGGGCCAGCAGTGGGGGCTTTGTGCTTTTTGGAAGATGCACTTGTCCATCCACAGATGGGACGTGAAAACACTGGGGAGGCTTCCCGGGTTTCCAGATTACTTAGCTCTTGTGATGGAGCAGAGAGCTGGTTAATGCCTGATACGTACGTAGTAGGCACAATGTTAGAGAAAAGTTGTTAGAAATATAATTTCATTTTCTTGAGATAGCACCACATTTCCACAGCTTTATCACCTCTTGAGGTGAAGCAGTTTGCTGATTCTCAACCATCTCGATGACCATTTCTATGGTGTTCTACCTACTTAGGAGGCTTTCTGAAGTTTCCTCACTAAGCTTGGGAGCAAAGGAAGTTCTGTGTTAGTACAAAGCATGAACTTCTTAAAGCTGAGTCAACACTCACTGTCACACATCCCTAACGATTCCAAGATACAGGAGCAGCAGGTACAATTAGCATGTTCTTCTCCTGAACTACCCCCAGACTGTCAGAATGACCTTGTATTCCTTAGGAGAATGGTTTGGCCCAGGTTAAGAAATAAATTTCCATATAAGCCAATGGAAATCCTGTTTTCAAAGGAGGTCATTTCCATATTTGAGCACCTCTGTTATGTATTCTGAGGATTACATAACTAGAAAAAATACATATTACCCTTAGCCCCATACAGTCATGGCTCATAAGTCAAGAAATTTGAGGTTCATTTACAATGAAAGATAACCCGAAAGACTGGTTATACCCAACTGAAAATGTCTAATAGAAATGGCTTGCTTTCATCTCTTCTCTAGCAAATACCACTGCATGTTTACAAGGAGATCCAGTCAAAGTCATTGTACTTTCCTTTCTCTGTGTCAAGGTCAGCTTGAGGTCATCACTTCCCCCTTATACCTGATTTCAAAGGAGTGAGTTACATGTCTGCTCCTAGCCTTTCCTTTCCCAGATTTTCAAACAGAATGTCGCTTATGTATCTGGAAACACTGATTTTTAGAGCCACTGGAGAATGAATCCTTTTCTTGGATGTTTTATCTTCTTCTTAGACCTTTTGAAGAAACCGTAGCCTTGCTAAAGTCCATCAGAGAGTAGTCTATACTTGCCACCTCTTTTTTGTACCTTCCAGAAAGTTCTGCAGTCCCGCCACTTTGCTAAAACCCTGCCATGGGTTACCTTGGTCTCTACCGGCACAGCAGCATTTTACAACATCTTACAGTCACTGCTGCCTCTAGAATCTTTCCTTTCTCAAGCACACTCTACAAATTCCCTAACACCTCCGTGTCAAGTCAATCTCCTTTACAGGCTTCTTTTCCCCCGGTCTCCCTCTCACCTTTCCTCTGTTGCTCACCCATCCCATCTCTGAAATTCAATATCTATCAAAAGTTTTCACACTAATACATATGAGGACCACAGTCCACTGGAGCTGGTCAGGCCAGACCTTCCCCTGAAAATGCCTAAGTTCCTCAGTGATTGGCAGACCCTGCAGGCATCAAATTCACTGTCTCCCCTCACACCCTTTGACAGCAAAATGCTTTGTTTTCTGACATGTCCCCGTGCTTTGACAAATTTGACATGTAACCATCCACATAATCTGGAAATACGTCTCCTGCTCCTTTGTCTCATTGAGTAAAACAGAAAGTCCTATCAATTCTCCTTCAAGAATCTTCAAAACAGATTACACCAAAGTCCTCCTCCACTTCCAGTGTCATTCTTGCGCCCTAAATTTCTCATAAGCTCTACTAATCATTCTGTTAGTTTTCGTATGAAGTTGTCTTTCCGTTACAATTAAAATACTCTTTTCTTTTTGTTTTTATTCTCATTTTTCAAAAAGGGGGTCAAATAACCGTATCTCCTGTAGAACTTCTCCTAACCTCCCTCCCACTTCCCTTTCTCTGCCAAGCAGAGTTTTCGATGCTGTTTTCTGGATTCACATAGTACTGCATACTTTCTGTTTCACTTAGGCAATATTTTTTTCCTTTTACTGGATTTTCCTCCTGGAGGGCAGGGATCGTATCCTGTTTGTCCTTGCTGTTTGTTGCAATAGCATTATTATTATTATTTTTACTTAGTAAATGCTCAGTTTGGGGATTTGAGGGCACTTAAAAAACACTCCCTATTTTCTGCTCCGAAGTCTGTGTCCAGTTGTGAACTAGACCCAGGAACTGCAAGGTTGGAGATGTAGTCATCACCATAGATACAGTGAGCAAGTTCAGGAGCCAGACTTCAGGCCGTAAGCTTCCTGATGGCTCAGCAAGAGGCTGCTGTTTTGCAGTCAGACTGATTTGGAAAGAGGAAATCAGAGAGGGCTAAATAATCTGTGCCTGATTCTTTACCACAAAGTCTTCCCTACTCCCTCCTTGTGGTGGACAGACACCCAAGGCAGGACTTGAAAGAATTTCCCTCCATGTGAAAACACGAGGCCTAAGATAAAGAAGTTCCTGCCTAAAACTTAGCAACTGTTAACTTGAATTGAAATAGATAAACCTTATTCCAAAATGTAAGTACCTATATTAATTTTAATTTTAAATAGTATTGGGGAAAATGTTTTAAAGAACTCCATGAATAATGGGAATAGACCATAAAAATAAATGTAATCAATTCTCTCCTTTGGTCAGGTTTGGTTTCTAATATTACAGAACTTCACAGATACTTTTTATGTGTGCTGCTTATGGAATGAAGGATTTGCATTTCTAAAAACTTTCTCTTTCGGGTAATTAAAGGAGCCCTGCCAAGAGTTGTGCACTTGTGCACTGAAAGCTGTGTACACATGCAAGCATAAATACTAGTTACACATTTAAATACACATGCATTTGGCTTAAGGTATATCCATAGTAGGGAAAAGCCCCAACATAAGAACCATTTGATTGCTTGCTGGGGACAGTCAGTTCTAAGTCCTTGTATTGCCTCACCACTATCGATTTCTCAGTTTAGTTTCTCATTTCTTACTAGTATTACCCCCAAACCTCAAATCTTATCCTCTTTATTATCTACTTAAATATTTGCAAATATTTATTCATTATTTATTCTGTGCTGTGCATAGTTGATATCACTGCCAAAACAAAGCCAAACAAAACTTTGTAGACCCTTATTTAGGGACCTCCTCTGCAGCCTGTTCCTTCAGTCCCACAGCCATCAGAGGGACCTTTGCCCCCTGTTCTGAGGCCAGTGAAAAGGATGAGCTCTCAGTAAACAGACTTCCTGAATTAATGAGTTTAAAGTATCTGAGATTAAAGCATTATTAATGTAACTTGCAGGCAAGATGATTTGGAAGGAGAAATAAAGAAGCAGCTGTTGTAGTTCAGATTTGCAATGAATGCCCCCAGCGTAGCGTGCCTTTTTCACTTCTAGCATGAAAATGCATGTGGAAGGTGTTTCATTCAGCAATAACGAATAAAGATTCAAACTTTGATCCTCTTCATCTGTTTGACAGTAGGAACAGAGAAAGAAGTTGCACACATTTTAAAAACATATAAAACATTAGTATATTTAATGCTCATAAATGTATGTTATTAAAACTTAGGTAATCTCTGATCTTTGGGGGAAAAAATAGGTATAAGTTGATCTTGCTCTTATCATATCCAAGATACAAGGGAAAAGCAAACCTTTCTTTTATTGGGACTACATATCAGCATATTCAGAAGGACTTTGAGTGTACAGATATAAATGTATGATGCTAAATGTTTCTTCAGAATTTCCCTTTTAATAGCTTGCATTCACTGTGGCTTGCTTCTAAATGTACGTCTCTCTTCTTCATGGCTTTCCTTGCATGTTTCATAATTATTGCATTTTCTTTAATTTTTGCACTTAAATAAACACAAGGACTGGAATTTTGCCTCAGGAAGCAAGGTTATTCATAATCCTGTTGAGTGAATACTATTTATTCCTTCACAACTGTTCAAAGAAAATCATAATGACTCTATATGTGTATTTTCAAAGAACACCTTAAGCTTTCTCATGACTGAGTACAATTTCATGTAGAAAACACTATAGCTGTAATTCTCTTTAAAAACTTTAGAAATATTTTTCTTTATTGTGTCTGCAGAGCAAAAGTCAGTGAAAAGATATTTTTTCAAGCATTCCAACTGAATTGACCAGCTATTTAAATCATTTAAAATAATTAACTCACTTGAATGCAACTTTATTTTTGCCTTCACAAACGTGTAACACATTACAGAGGACATGCCACACAATTTTGTCTTGTGCCCAAATTCTGCTACTGAGTATCTCTACTTGCTGTACCGATTGCGCACAGCCCTCCTTGAATCCATCCAAAGCTGAGAGATGATGAACAGGTTTCCTGGGGGCTCTCAGAGATGAGAGCCTACTGACCAAGGCTACCCTGGTCATGTCTGTAGCCCTCTGCTGCTTTTGTGCAGATTGATAAATCCAGGAAGCCAAGCTATTAACGGCAAGGAAAGATGGCTTTTAAAAGATATTACGACTGATCTTCTTTGGATTGTTATAAAATCTTATGGTTAGATGAGCCTTAAACATCATTCAGTGATTCTTTGTTACATATGAGGAAGCCAGTATGCAGAGAAATTATCCTGCTTGCAATGTGCATATCTAATACATTAAAATTTCCAAAATAGGGCTGTTTAGTCCCTTACTGCCTCTTTTCAGTATTTGCCCAGATTTTTGTAATTTGTAGTTACACAGACTTAATATCAAGATAGCTTAACAAAAAAATGAACCAAGTTTTGAAAGTTCATTTGATTGTTAATCATAAAAAATTAGTATTCTTCTAAATGCTGAAATAAGAAAACAACTATGTAGCTCACTGATAGATCCTTTTGCAAGTTAAGATTAGCAGACTATTTTAAAGGTAATGCTATTTTACTGTGGCATTTATCTGCATTTCCCACTTCTATACATCAGTGGATTTTGTTCACAATATTTTAATTTCAATTATTAACCCTCAGTTTTCGCCAAGGAAACTTATGTAGATGTCACTAGTAGCATTTCTGTGAGTTATTTCTTCGTGTCATTGTTTCTACACTAGAGAGTACATTTATTTCTTCTGCCTTGTATCAAATGTACATACCTCATCTTTGCCACTTTAATCCAGTAATTTCAAGACCTTGTATCAAGTAAGCATTGGCAGCTTCTTAAATCTATTTTGTTCAACATCTGCTAGATTCTTAACCATGCATACTTATAAAGTTTTATATACATATATGTAAAATTATATGTACATACATATACATATATATATCTCATACATATATAGAGATATGTGCCTATAGATAGGCAAACACACACAACCACATTGAAAAGAAAAAAAAAATACACTTACTATATTTTAGACATCTTCCCAAATGAGTTTCCCTATTCACATATAAGGCTACCAGTTTTCTTTCCTTACAGCATTATCATTTATCTTTCCAAGGCTTGTAAAACTGAAGAATACATTATGAAGCAAAAAGTCTACACTTTGCCTTTCTGGGGTGCTTTTCCAGTCCTCTTGTTCCATATATTCTTTTACTTTAGGAGTTACTAAATGTCCTGTTTTTTCCTGTCTTGTTCATTGGGCAAACAGGGGTAGATGGTCCCCCTCCCTAGATAGGAGACGACCTCCTAGCCCCAGGATTCAAATCCAGCATGCATCTCCGGAGAATGACAGGTACTTCCTCCTCCCAGACAAGTGGCTTCCAGAGGCTGCCAGGCCATCAGGTGGAGGGTAGCCAGACGCGTGTGGTTACTGCGCCTTTCTTTCAGGGGGGCAGAGCCCAAGAGGTGGAGATTCCAAAACTGAATGCGTCCACCTCTGATGAAGCACCTCAGAATATTTTCTGAAATGAAAGTTGTATGCACAGGGCGTAGTTCCAAGAAAGAATGTTGGGTCCAGTGGGAGAATTTTCTTTTAATGAGCATTTATTTCAGGGTTTCAATTTTCTAGAAACATATTTAACTATTGCTTTTGTTTACACTTTACTAAAATTCTCAGGTGCTTTAAGATATTTTAAAGACTATCACAGAGCCTATTCTTTTTGTGGTCCTGATTGATGGTTTGATCTTCACCATCTTGTTTTGTCAATGATGAAGTTTAGGCTTTTAGATATATTCCCTGATTTAAAGTAGAATACCTGGTTCTTACCTGTTTTATGAATATTGTGTTTTTAAGCCAAATATTGTCAAGGGCTAGGGTCAGTCATCAAGGTAGGTTTTTGAAAATAACATCAGTGCTTTGAACCCACTCCGTGCTGTGATGTCGTAAGTGCCGAAGTGTGTTTTTCCCTTGCTTTGTTTTCCTTCTGGGCTGTATTAAGAGTTGGCCCCATTCTCCTATTTTGTGATAGTTGTTATACATAGCGCATATCTTCTCCCAACTGGCCATGAAAGGCTTCGGGCGTTTTGGTTGTTTTGCTTCGGGTGAAGCAGAAATTCAGTCAACACACGGGTAACATTTATTAAGCAGATAAGCAGATGGAGTATCTCAGATATGGAGTCATGCCAGCACACAGGTTTTTATTAATTTATCTTTTAGTATGTGTGTATATAGTAAAGTAATTGTACCTTTAGTTAAGAGTGATATGATTTATTTTCTGTATCTGTAAATTGTCAAGATATCGTCAGGATTACAATTTGAAAGAAAAACTAAACATCATCACTCAGAAAAAAATGAGTAAGTCATCTTACAAATGTTGGACCCCAAGATGATATTTATGGAGGTTTTTCAAATATGTTATTATGCTTAAATCTTTAAGACCTTAATATGACTTACATATTTGAAATGTAAATCTAATGTTTTCTACTGCTGTCTGATTTCTAGGATAATAGAAATCAGACTAGAAACATTAGTAAAATTTCCAATCTAAACATTATTATAAACATAAAGTCTTTTTGAATAAAAATATAAAATAATAATGTATATTAAAATTTAAAATGTGCATCCACAGTGCTACTCATCCATTCAACAAATATTAATTGTGTGTTTATTTATGTGCACTGTTCTAATGGCTAGAATCACAGCAGTGTTTAATAAAAACTGTCATGGACACCAAGGAAATAAAATTTCCTTTTATGAAAGGCTGTTCTGGGTTTCATTTTATATAATGCCTGCCAGAGTATAAGACGATTAAGTATGATGCTCTTTGTAATGAATATAAACATAAGTTTAACTGGGTTTAGAATAAGCAACATGGAAATCCAAGTAATAATTTCAGTTCTTAACATTATGTGAGATGAGGATTAGTTGAAAATTAGTTGTTTTTTAATAACCTGAATTAACTCTGACATTTGATTTAGTAGATTGTATATATCATTGTAAAGGTAGATTTTAGAAGCAGAAATAGTCCTTTTAGATAAGATTATTAAATGAAACTCTTACTAATAAGTAATAATTTATTCCTAATAAGTAATTCTGAGCATACATTTTACTTGTTATTATAATTTATTTGTAAGTAAGTTCTGGGTTCAACAAAGGGAAATACATTTTAAATGGCTTGATCCTATGATTTATTACTGTAGGGAACAGAATATTATTTATAGTATTTAAAATATACTTTTATTAAAATATGAGTAACAAGTGCCCATAAAAATTAGAGAGAAATTACTGTATCAGCTGATGTAGAAAAAAAAAATCCATTGGTAACCTGAGCAAACACTTAATACTTGCTTTCCTTTTTACCTCTTATAAGCTTTATTTACTAATTTAGAAAAATTTGCAAATTAAGTGAACATGGCATCAGATTTGGAGATAGTGAATGTTCATAAGAATTTGCCATCAGATAAATTTTGCACTAGGAAGTGGGTAACTTTAAAAAAATATTCTAAAATCAGTGACAGTTTATGTTATCAGCCATTGGATGTCCTGCATACTTGATTATTTTGAAAACAGTATAGTAATACAAGAGGTAAATATTTGATTAAGAGAGCTTGCTCATGAGTTAGAAAGCATTGATTTGCTGTCTTGTTTCACATAACGCATGTACACACACACAAAATTTTTAATGTACCATTTCTCCATAATTTTAATTTCAACAGTAAAAAATATTGATGTCATTTCAAGTGGTACAATAGCTTTATTTGGAATTAACATGGAATATGTTTATCTAGATCAAAAAAATTTCCTAGAAGTTGTAGGATTTTTTTAAAACAATGATGAGGAAAAAATACGTAAATCTGTAGCCCTAGCTTTTTTTTTTTACCGTAAAGTTTAGTGTACATTTTCTTGTAGTTTTATTACTAAAAATATTGAAACTTCTAAGAATCACCTTTCCAATAACAAAGTATTTCTTTGTAAATGGCATTATTTTAATATATAAATAGTAGCTTTTATGAACCTGTGTATACATAATTCTCTTATAAATTCAGAGCTACTTATGGCTGCATATTTAACCAAAATTTATGAATAGCAAGTTAGAAAAAACGTATTTTAATAGAACCCTAAATCGTCAAGTTTCTGAGTTCAGTACTCACAGTTGAATCAGTCATCTTTAAATGTGAAAGGCGAGTATAAATTACTATCATTATTACTATCATCTAAATTACTTTTTGGTAAATGTTTTTTCAGGAAGATACATATATTCTTTTTAAATACATTAAAAATTGATAGTGACCATTCTAATAAATGTGAATTGATAGAATATTTTCTTTTTTAGTACGTTTTAAGATGTATTTTAATGCTTCACTAGCTTGAAGGTACTGACTCTAATGTTCTGATTAAAAATATTTTTGCATGCGTGTACATATTTTTGTACATGATATTTTTAAAGATGCAGTTTATTGATGTGACTTTGATAAAATGGGAAATATGAATGGAATAACACTATTTTTTGCGATTTTAATTATTAGAAAAAGTAAAGTATCCCACTGTGTTAAAGATTAATTCTTGAATTACTCTGCTGTTCTAGTTCTAATTTCTTTTGCAAGTAACCAGATTTCTGTAGTTGCCCACACTTGCAACTTGGAAGCAGCTACTTGCCAAGGAATTTTTAACCAAAAATATCATGTGGTTCCTCTTATTCGAAGTGGATGGATCTTCTTTCTCCACTGGAAATATTTCTAGGATAAAGAAATTATCCACTTTTCCACTTCCAGAATTCATACTTTTGCAGTGTAGGTGCAGAGTTAATATAGAACCACTTGTAAATTCAGTATATTACTAGTCATTTTTGTTTGCTTGCAAAAATGTCCTTTATTTAAAGGAATGAAATATACTCATATACTAAAATACTTAGTCTTTTTAATGGCTGTAGTCATATACATAAATATCAATAATAAGCAAAAGGGTAAATGTATCTAAATTGTATGCATCCATCTTTACTGCACATGAACATTGCTTAAGTAGATTCTTAATCTAAATTTAATATTTTCTTCCCAAAATTATGAGGAAACAACATGATGATGAAGATTTGCATTTCACATCAGACCATCTGGAGAATCAACCAGAATATATACAGAAATATTCTTATGACATCAGTGTTAATTATAATTAAAACATTATGTGGTAGAACTTATTACTCCCCAAAGCAGAACATATTATATTTTCATTTTATTAACATGTTAATTTTTCACTTTAATAGAATTTTAGTATCTTTAGAAAAGTAGTGTTTATCAGTGTCTTCAGGGAATTGTTCTAATTGAGCCTAGTTATTGATGAGGAAAGGAAAATATCACAAAGACAGATTTTTAACAATTGCCTTGCATTTCATTAGTACATTTTATGAATCTTCACACTTAATCTAATAGAGAATGATAATTGAAAATAGGACGTCCAGAAAATTAACTTTAGTTAGGAACACCCCCACTCTTATGATTATTTCTCTCGCTTCCACTTAATGATGTGATAATTGTTGTTATAACATATTTGAATAGACCTTTATAGCTTTTAAAGAACTGGGCACAAAATCGTACAGCTATAAGTTGTGATTAAGAAAAAAAAAAACAAAACTGAGGATTTTCTGATTCTTGCATACCTAAACCAGAGAAACATTCTTTAAGAATAATAAAAGATCATTAAAAATTTTAATGTAACAAAATGCATGTTAGAACCCAAAATAGCTAAGACATGATGGAAATGCTATCACTGTTTTTATTTGATTTTGTTGAGGTATCCCTTCAATGAATATCAAATCATTCAGAGTTGCTGGATGGCAGAAGGGCAGGATCGTGGGCCATGATAGCAGTGTCCTCACCAATTGACTGTGGCCTGTATTTCCCTCAACTAGTCACTCAACCTTCCTGGGACTCATTTCCCTTTCTGTAGATTTAGGTGGGTGTAGATGGATTAGCTGAATTCTGACATGGCTTAAGACCCTAAACTGAGTCCATGCTGCCTGGTTGCATCATGATGAACATGCGTTGGGCCAGTAGTGATAACTCTTCCTTATGCCTAAGGCAGTAACCAGAATGCGTTTCTTATATATGGTATTTTATGTTATACTGATGATCAGAAAACAATGTATGTCTAAATTGATTGATATAAGCTGAATGTATAGTCCTAGTTAGGTTTTTACTTGTTATAATCTTTTAGACTCTTAAATTCCAGTAGCATACTCAAAATACTACTTTTTAAACCACTTATTTATTCAACATATATTTAATGAGAAGCTACTATGTGCTGGGTGTTGATGTTACAGACACAATACCTGCCCATAAAGAGCTTAGGAAAGAATGGTGTAAGGTAGAAGGTATTTCTTTTCACTGTGATCCTTTTTTATGATTCTGTGGCCAGTAGTTTCAGGAAAACAGTACATGAATATAAATTGATGGTTTTAACCCGGGTGGCACTAGTGGTAAAGAATCTGCCTTCCAATGAAGGAGATGTGGGTTCAATCCTTGGGTCGGGAAGATTCCCTGGAGTAGGAAATGGCAACCCATTCCAGTATCCTTGCCTGGGAAATTCCATGAACAGAGGAACCTCACAAGCTACAGTCCATGGGGTTGCAAAGAGTCAGACAAGACTGAGCGACTGAGCACAAGCACGTTTACACATCACAAAACTATTCCAAGAAAAATCTGTCTTTACAATGTACAATATATTCAGAGAAAAGACAGTAGAATTTTCTATTTTCTTCTCTATTCTTGCTTTACACTGAATTATTACAATCAAGTGTATGCCATTTTTACTTAACTCCAGGATTCTTTTAAGTGGTTAGAAAAATTATAAGGACATATCCTTTGTAGAAATCTTTAGAAGAATCTTCAATAGTGTAATTGTCTGTAGCATTTGAAGAGAAAAAAGGGGCATCCTTAAATAGAGGGTTAAAAACAAAAGCAAAAACACAAGTTAGACACATGAACCTCTGTGTGAATATTTATCATCTAGTTATGGGGCACTGACTCTGAGGTTGATAACGCTTATAGATGAGTAAGAGTTTTTACTTTAGGGAAACAAATACATAATTATTATCATTTTAAATAAGACTTTTATAGCATTGATCTCTTGCTATTCTAAGTAATGCTAAAACTAAAATGCTTATTCTGTGTCATACTACAAATACTATAATACAAATAGTAATATTGACATATTTAGAGTTAGCAAGGGAGAAGGCAATGGCACCCCACTCCAGTACTGTTGCCCAGAAAATCCCATGGATGGAGGAACCTGGTAGGCTGCAGTCCATGGGGTCGCTAAGAGTCAGACACGACTGAGCGACTTCACTTTCACTTTCCACTTTCATGCATTGGAGAAGGAAATGGCAACCCACTCCAGTGTTCTTGCCCAGAGAATCCCCTGGACGGAGAAGCCTGGTAAGCTACAGTCCATGGGATCCCACAGAGTCGGACACGACTGAAGCGACTTAGCAGCAGTAGCAGCAGAGTTAGCAAATCTGTGAGGTGATAGTATTTTTGCCACTTTGCAAGTAGAAGAAACCTGAGGCACATAGAGTTTGAGTAAATTGACTAAAATCACCCAGCTAAAATCATTCTTTCATCATTCAGAAAGAGGGTGGGGAATAAACTCAGTTTGGCTCTGGGATCCGTGTTTTTAGCTACCACGATCCAGTGTCGTTTGTGCCACAGATACAACATGTTCCCAGATACTGAGATTATAGACTCTCAGTTTACGTCGTGGGTTTGACAGGCAAGGTCCATGTAAGAGCAACTGACTTCACCCCTGCAAGCCTCAATCTGCTGCTTCTTAAAAGGATGAAAGTGAAGTATGCCTTCATTGGATGGGAGAGCTTAGATGAGAAAAGACAGCAAGTTCTTAGTAGATATTTGATATTGTTAATATCAGCGCTGTCATCATCACTATCACCAGGCACTGTGATGATCAGTCTTACATGTGAGCCCATTAAATGTTAGAGATGAGAAGAGGAAGAGTGGAAGTTTTATAGAGGAAATAAAATCTCCATTGACTTTGTAGCAGTGACTAGGGATACAAGAAAAGCAGAGAAGGTCTAAAGGATGCTCATCACCTTTTCATTGCAGGGATGTAGAAAGTTGGTACAAAAGCCTGCCTGTTGCTTCTGGTCCTGCCCTTTGCACCCACACACACTTCCAGAGCATCTTCCTTCAAACTGCAACCTGCTTTTATCTGAGACCCAGTCCCTCAGGCACGTCTCTGAACTGTGTTGCCCTGGTTGACTTTTTCTCGTTGTTCTCATTATTGATCTGACATGTTATACAGTTTACTTGTTTGAGGGGTTCTTGTTTATTGTTTGTTTTCTACCATAAAACACAAATTGTTTGAGGGCAGAAATTTTGTCTACCTTGTTCGCAGATGTAGCCCAAGCAGCTGGAGCAGCATCTGGCATATAAACACAGTATTTGTTCAATGAATGAGTGAAAACCCTTAGTGACTGTGAGTTTCAGGAACTGGCCTGAAACTCTGTGTCTTCACTTGGCTCTCACACTTCTCATAGGAGACAAAGGACTCTGGCTCTCTTGGTCCCAGGACACTCTTGGGACCAAACATGTGTGTGTTAGTCATTCAGTCATGTCTGACTCTTTGCAGCCTCATGGACTGTAGCCCACCAGGCTTCTCTGTCTGTGGAATTCTCTGGGCAAGAGTACTGGAGTGGGTTGCCATTTCCTTCTCTGGGAGATCTTCCTGACCCAAGGATCAAAGCTGGGTCTCCCACATTGCAGGCAGATTCTCTACCATCTGAGCCACCAGAGAAGCTTGGGGCCAAGTATAAATTTCCCCAGATAATGGACCACATGTTGTTTAGAGCTCAGGCCCCTGGGTCTGCAGACCTCTTTCCTCTGCCTTCCCTCCTGATCACTTTCTGCTCTGCACCTGGTACTTCCCTCTGCTCCAGGAGAAATCTTTGTCTATCAGTGACTTTCCTCATTGATCACAGGCATGTGCTCAGGACTCCTCTGCTCTCCTGCACCCCTGGGCCTTACAGAACTGGACGTGTGCTGGACACTTGGAGCATCTGGCATTAATATATCAAAAGAATAGAGATGAGAGACTAGATCTTAAAGGTTCCCATCACAAGAAATTTTCTGACTTGAGTGGTGATGGGTATAGACCAGGCTTATTGGGGTGGTCATTATGTCACACATCTGAAACTAGTCTAATGATGTATGCCAATAACATCTCAAAAAAAAAAAAAAAAAGCAGAGTTTTCTCCTTAACATTGTTGGAAGGAAAGGATATCAGAAAATAAAAATATATTGTAGGCAACCAGTTATCTGAAGTGAGAGTCATTCAGTCGTGTCTGACTCTTTGCAAGCCCATAGACTGTAGCCCAACCAGGCGCCTCTGTCCGTGGAATTCTTCAGGCAAGAATACTGGAGAATTCTGTCCTTCAGGATAAACTTTATTGCTTTTATAGTTTCTCTGTTTTTTTTTTTTTTTTAAATAAGTGAGCTTCTTGACCACAGTATTTCTTATTTATTTCAAATGTATTGTAGTCCAGACAGATTTTAGGATGAATAGATAGATGTATGTAAGCTGCCTTGGGGAGGTCAGTTGTATGTATAAGCATTATTTCTGTGGGAAATGCATTTCAAGTTTCAAATGTTCAATATACATAAGTACTTTTAGAATATAGAGTAAATTGCAAACTTTATTAGTTCTTTGGTTTGCAATGGATGATTAGCTTTTTAAAATACTACACAAATACAAAAGTATATGATAATTTTAAAAATAATTTGAATAGTTGATTTTTAGTTTTCTTTATGTCAAACACATTCCCCTAGAGCAGCCTAGAGCATATTTTTGGAGGAGAAAAAAAGCAAAGGAAAACATCTTTGTAGCATCAGGTTTGAGACTTTCAGGGTGGAGAGTACTTCCCCTGTGTGTGATCTTTCGGCACCTAAACCACGACTGTCATCATGTTTCTCATCACTGCGTTTCACCATTGAGTTTGTTTCCGCCTCAGTTGCCAGCAGGAGTCTCCTTGACATCAGGACTGTAGACTTTCTCGTCTACACTGGTGGGGTGTCAGCTTCTGTGCCTCCTGGTGGGAAATTGTGTCTTCTGCACAACACCCGTTCTCATTTTTGTTTTATTTTAAGAAAGTACGGATTGACAAAACCATTTAATAAAATAGTTGCCATTTTCCATGTCAGTTGCTTTTTATCATTATACAAGATGACCAGATGACTGTAGCGTGATTCATCATATATTTTGTGTTTCTTTAACATTTCATTCCACAGGCACTCCAGAAAGTCTGAAAGATCTAGCATCCAAAGCCAGACTAGGAAAGGCACTGCCTCTGATGCAGAAAGGTAGGCTCGGTGTTGTGCTGTGCAGCATCTTCTGTTTCACTAAGATGTTCTGGGGCACCTCCTCTCTCATTTTACAAGATTGGTGTTTAAACACAATTGTAATGCTTAGAGAGACATTCCTGTTGAGAAATCTCCTACATGGGGATAGCCTCATTCAAAAAATGAGAGATGGATAGTTTGAAGACAACCCCTAAGTCTTAGGGCTTAAGAAAATTCTCATGCATTTCTCTTAGTGATCATTCTGATCACTAAAAAACGATTAAATGCAGTGTAGTCCTATATACATATTAAGACATTAATATTTTGTTTCTGAGATGATTGAAATGTTACTGATGAATATGTTACCTGAAATATGCAAGTATTTTGAGTGTCTGTTATTTATCCAAATGATGCCATCTTCTTTAAAATCTGTTCTACAAATGCATAATCTGAGTCTACTCATAACTACAACTTAAGATACTCGCTAAGTTAATGTAGAAATTAAGTGATTTCTTGTATTTTGTTTGCAATTTTTATAAAATTTTAAAGTGCTTTTAGGTTCAAGATACAAATAGAATTTTTGCATAGCTGTAAAAAAGAAACACCAAAAATCCAGTTAACATATATCCACTCATCCCATCAGTATTGAAAATGTGCAGGGTGACATAGATGTAAGTGGATACATGCATTCAGGTGTCACAGCTGCCATAGCGGTAACACAAGGCATAGTGAGAACACAAGGAAAAGAGAGGCTGCAGGTGAGATTAGATGAACTAATCTATGTGTATAAAAGTAGGTGTCAAGAGGAGCATGTTCTATGAGAAAGGAACAGCATGTGAAAACACTGAGGACTGAAATACCCTCTTGAGTTTGTGGAACTCATGTTTACTGGGGACGATTCAGGAGATGGGAGAGAGGCTGAAAACAACACGGGAGAAATTCTTAGAGATTGCTATCAATGACCTTACACGCTGTGGTATAGAATTTTAACTTCTACCTTATTACTCCTTGAGCCACGGCAGTTCCCTCCACATGATTGGTCTGAGTCCCAAAGTTGTAGATCACTTGAACGACACTTTGGAAAGTGGATTGAAAGACCCAGGGGTAGATGGGAAACACCCACAAGGCTGTCACAGAAGGAAACTTGGTGGACAGGGAAACTGCAATTCAGTGATCCATGCAGTCAACAAATATGTGCCAAACTGTGTGTCCAATTCAAGGAATAAAGTAGCAAGCAACAAAAAAAGGAAAGCTTTCCAGAGGATAATACCTCTTAGGTGAGGTTAGAAAAATGAGTAGGTATTAGTCACATCAAGCATAGTGGGTGAAGAGGAGGTTGAATTGGTTTCTGGCTGATGATCTATGGAGATTTGGACTATATAGGCAACTTAACTTACAATGGAACAAGGATCCCAGGAGCCAAAAAAAGTGCTGAATAGAAATTCAGTTTTGCAGAGACACTGAATAAATAGATACATACCCATCTTATAGAGATAGAAATAGATAGGTAGATACATACATACATACTTACATAGATGGACAGGTAGATAAAATAGACCAGTAGTGGTGATAGTGGTGGTTTAGCTGCTAAGTTGTGTCTCATTCTTTGTGATCCCATGGACTGTAGTCGGTCAGACTTCTCTGTCCCTTGGATTTCCAAGGCAAGAATACTGGAGTGGGTTGCATTTTCTTCTCCAGGAGATCTTCTCAACCCAGAGATTGAACTGTCATCTCCTGCATTGCAGGCAAATTCTTTACCACTAAGCCACCAGGGAGGCCCTCAATAGATATGTACATACATAAAAACACAGATGGACAGAGAAATAGATACATAGATAAACAGATAGATAAACAGATAAAGACAGAAGGAGTGCCTGAAGAACCATGGGCGGAGGTTTGTAACATTGTACAGGAGGCGGTGACCAAACCATGCCAAAGAAACAGAAATGGAAAAAGGCAAAATGGTTGTCTGAGGAGCCCATACAAATATCTGAGGGAAAAAAGAGAAGTAAAAGGCAAAGGCGAAAGGGAAAGATATACCCAACTGAATGCAAAGTTGCAGAGAATGGCAAGGAGAGAAAAGGAAGCCTTCTTAAGTGAACAATGCAAAAAGAGAGAGAAAAAAAAGAGGAAAATAGTAGAGTGGGAAAGACTAGATATCACTTCAAGGATGCTTGGGGCTGGTGCACTGGGACGACCCAGAGGGATGGTGTGGGGAGGGAGGAGGGAGGAGGGTTCAGGTTGGGGAACACATGAGAAATAAAGAAAAAAAAAAATTAAGAATATTGGAGATACTAAGGGAACATTTCATGCAAAGATGGGCACAATAAAGGACAGAAATGGCTAGGACCTAACAGAAGCAGAAGAGATTAAGAAGAGGTGGCAGGAATACACAGAGAAACTATACAAACAAGGTCTTAATGATCCAGATAACCACAAAGGTGTGGTCACTCACCTAGAGCCAGATGTCCTGGAGTGTGAAGTCAAGTGGGTTGGAGGAAGAATTACCATGAACAAAGTTAGTGGATGTGATGGAATCCCAGCTGACCTATTTAAAATCCTAAAAGATGATGCTGTTAAAGTGCTTCACTCAATATGTAAGCAAATTTGAAAAGCTCAGCAGTGGCCATAGGACTGGAGAAGGTCAGTTTTCTTTCCAAATCCAAAGAAAGGCAGTGTCAAATAATGTTCAAGCTACCATACAGTTGCAGTCATTTCACATGCTAGCAAGATAATACTCAAAATCCTTCAAGCTAGGCTTCGGGAGTACGTGAACTGAGAACTTCCAGATGTATAAGCTGGATTTAGAAATGGCAGAGGAACCAGAGATCAAATTGCCAACATCCATTGGATCATAGAAAAAGAAAGGAAATCCCCCCCCACAAAAAAAAAGTCTGTTTCATTGACTGCACTAAAGCCTTTAACTGTCTTAATCACAACAGTCTGTGGAAACCATACCTGCTTCCAGAGGAACCTGTATGCAGATAATGAAGCAACAGTTAGGACCAAATGTGGACTAACAGACTGGTTCCAAATTGGGAAAGGAGTATGTCAAGGCTGTAGTCACCCTGCTTATTTAACTTATATGCAGAGTACATCATGTAAAATGCAGGGATGGATGAATCACAAACTGGAATCAAGATTTCTGGAAGAAATATCAACAACCACAAACATTCTGATGATATTGCTTTAGTGGCAGAAAATGAAGAGGAATAAAAGAGCCTCTTGATGAGAGTGAAAAAGGAGAGTGAAAAAGCTGGCTTAAAACTCACCATTCAGGAAACTAAGATCATGACATCCGGTCCCATCACTTCATGGCGAATAGATGGGGAAACAGTGGAAACAGTGACAGATTTTATTTTCTTGGGCTCCAAAATCATTGCAGATTGTGAGTTCATCCATGAAATTAAAAGATGCTTGCTCCTTGGAAGAAAAGCTATGACAGATCTAGACAGTATATTGAAAAGCAGAGATGTCACTTTGCTGACAAGGTTCATATATGGATGTTAGAGTTTAACCATAGAGAAGGCTGAGTGCTGAAGAATTGATGCTTTTGAATTGTGCTAGAAAATACTCTTGGGAGTCCCTTGGACTACCAGGAGTTCAGACAAGTCAATCCTAAAGGAAATCATCCCTGAATATTCATTGGAAGGACTGATGATGACGCTCACTTTATAAAATTTAAAGTGAATTTTCCACTTTTTCTCCTCCCCAAAAAACCCTAGAAAATACCTTCAGTAGGCAACTTTGAAATTTCAGACTCAGAACTTACATAGAGCACAGCAGCAGCAAGTGAGTATATCAGGATAATTCAGAAGGGATTGCTTTCCATTGCAGAATTCCTAGTTTGCCATAATGGCCTAGTAGAAACCAAGATTTCCTGAAAAAGTGAGAGTGTTTTTCGCTCAATACTTTGTTGGTCAATGCTTTGGCCACCTGATGAGAATAACTGGCTCGCTCATTGAGAAAGATCCTGATGCTAGGAAATATTGAGGGCAGGAGGAGAAGGGGGCCACAGAGGGTGAGATGATTGAATGGCATCATGGGCGCAATGAACATGAGTTTGAGCAAACTCAGGAAGATAGTGAAGACAGGGAAGCCTGGCGTGCTGCGGTCTATGGGGTCACAAAGAGTTGGACACAACTTAGGGACTGAACAACAGCATGTGTACATACATACATGCATACAAGCACCCATTCATACATAGGTGGACAGACAGAAATAGATACATGGCTAGCTAGCTAGATAGATGATAGATGAGAAGAATGTAATGAAAATACTGATTGTGTAACTGTTTGCATTTTCTTTACTCTCAATAAATCTAATTATAATACAGTCTCTTTGCCAGGTTGTAAATTACTTAAGTTCTTCCCATTTATTTTCACAAGATTAAAAATTTTCCTCAAGTTACATATTCATTATATTCCATTGAGGCCTTTTTAATTCATTTAACAATTACTAGTTAAATATCTACCATGTGTCATTTTCCAGAATCAATGAACAAGGTTTTTTTGACAGTAAGATACGGTTTTACAAAATGTCAGATGATTCTAGAGTCAACTGACCGTGTTTTCCTCCAGATGAGGGATATTTGAGTGTCATGCCTGGCAACACTGAACACGTGTGTCGTTGTTGTTAGTCACTCAGTCGTGTCCAACTCTTTGCAACCCATGAACTGTAGCCCTCCAGGGTCCTCTGTCCATGTAATTCTCCAGGCAAGAATACTGAAGTGGGTTGCCATTTCTTTCTCCAGGGGATCTTCCCAACCCAGGGATCAAACCTGGGTGTCCTGCACTGCAGGCAGATTCTTTACATTCTGAGCCACCACATGTGTGTGGATAATCACAAATCTTCCCTCCAGTAAGAAGAGAAGGGATTCCATTCCCCCTAGTCTCAAATGTTTGCTCAAGAAGAAGAAGAGTCGCTCAGTTGTGTCTGACTCTTTGCAACCCCATGGACTGTAGCCTACCAGGCTCCTCTGTCCATGGGATTTTCCAGGCAATAGTACTGGAGTGGATTGCCATTTCCTTCTCCAGGGGATCTTCCCAACCCAAGGATCGAACCCAGGTCTCCCGCATTGTAGACAGACGTTTTACCGTCTGAGCCACCAGGGAAGTCTAAGGGCCATATTCATATTACTCTTTCCATTACTTACTTTACTTGTAGGTTTCATGTAGAAAACTCAAGCCTGTTAGGTATTTGAATTTGTTTGATTATAATTAAAGCTCCTCATTGATATTTATTAGAGTGTAAGTCACACGCTTAGCTTTCAAGGGAATTGATGAATAGCTCATTACAATAGAAGAATTGGCCTGGATTCTCTAGGTTTATGTTAGCACTCATTTCTTTTGACGATACCTTCTAAGTTGATGTTCAGCTACAGGTGAGTGAGGCCACAGTATGAATGCTCTGGACACTGATTCTTGGCCTCAGGAATTGATGGCTCCCCAGAGGAGCCCCAGCACAGACCCATCTTGGCCTCAGGCAGAATTTGCTGTGTGACGATCATAATTTTTAAGGCCCTTTGTTGGCCTCAAAAAAAGTGACCTTTTCAGGAATAGCTGTGTAATAAAATGTTTTGAAAGCTATGATAACCATTTCTAGATAGAAGAAAGGCAGAACTGATTTCTGACTTACATGCCTAACCATTGAAGTACAGCTTCAGACCCTGTGAGGAAGCTCCTTAGTAAATAAATGTGTATCTTTTCACCCTCATGTGTGTTGAGCTTTGCGGACTGTTAGCACTGCTGCATGTCCTGCTCTGGGGACTTTTCTTCCTGTGGAACCTGCTTTCTGAATCCTGACTCGGGGGTGTTTGGTCAGGGTTGGTATAGAATTGCGTACACATTCATTTTCTGCTGTGCTGGTGCTCCTGAAAAAGGCAGTCACCACGGGAGGAACCATGGTGACCTTAAGTACCTCATGCATGTCTATCCTTTAACAAGTAATTTTTTTTAAAAAGGACTCTACTTTTAAGCAGCAATAGAAGCAACGTACTGCAAGTCTCCTTGCAGCAACAGAAATGTCTAACAAGCTAAGATTTTGGTGGGGAAATATTAACTTTAGTTCAGGAACACTAGTCTTAAGTGAAGAGAGTAGGCAGGGGTTGAACTCAGCAGTAAATATTTAGAAACTCGTTTGGAGACGGTGAACTGGAGTTGTAGCTAGATTGAATTCATATTTTGTTCTAGAACCCTCACTATTATTATTTCAATAGTATGTTATGTGTAGACATATGAAGCAGAGTTGATGTTCATTAAATACCATTTTCCATATATTTTGTTCCTATAAACTCTCAAAATAGAATTCTATGAAATCTTGTCAAACAATCTGTTACTGGACATGCATTTATGTTTTGTTTTGCAAGATGAACAATACATCGATATTACCATGTTTCATCTCATGATAATAGAAGCCAGCCCTGTCTCAAAGGCAGAAAAGAGAGCAGTGTTGGCGCTTCATATACTCTGTGGGTCCTGCCTTAATCAAGCTAGTTATTTGTCTTTTTGCAATTCACACTACAAGCCCCCAGTTTTCCCATCTATAACATAGGAATGATAATACTTTGAAGAGCTGTTGTGAGAACGCAAAAAAAGGACACGTGTATGTATGTGATATGTACACCACAGCACACGCATGTACACAGACAGACACGCTGGAGCCTGGCATATGCAGACGGCACCACGTGGATGCCTGGTGAGGAACACTAGCTCCCATCACCCTCCTTCTCCATCATTCACTCCCTGTCCATCCTCTGTCCTGCTCCTTGCCAGTCTCTTTCCCTCGGATACTTTCTCAGCACATCCCATTTCATGGAGAAGTCTGGATTTCCTCCCATCTCACTCCTGGACCTCAGAATTTCCTGATTCACCCTCCTTCCTCTCCTATGAAACAAACTTGGCTTCACCATCTCTTTCTCCAAAGCCTGGCCCGTCTCTCTCTAGCCCTTACCTTGTCACTCCCCTCTGCCTCGCTCCTGTGATCCAGCCTCCTTTATCCTCAGGCGGAACAGTTTCCACTCCTCCTCAGAGTCAGTGCTTCCATACTAGTTATTGATGGCAGGGGGTGGGGGGGATCAGAAGCTGTTTTGTTCCTGAGGGACTTGTGATTGGTTTCAAAGGAAAAACAGCCCTGGGCTAAGTAATTAACCCCCAACAGGGCACACTATTCTTGGGCCCTGAAAGCTCGTGGCTTGGGAGGATCTGTGTAACATTCATCGAGAAATGAATTTGCACTTATTTGCCCCTGAAATTACTTTTCTATATTTATACAAAATAAGTGGCAAATTAAATAGATAGATAGATATTTGACTATGTCTCAAGGCATGGGAGCTCTTAGTTCCCCAACCAGGAATTGAAACCATGCCCCCTTCAGTGGAAATGCAAAGTCTTCACCACTGGACCACCAGCAAACTGTGCTTTTTATATTTTTGTCATTTACTTTGTGGCCGTATAGACTCATATAATTTATTTATGTTTCAGGTTGCATTTAGGAAGTTCTTTTAATTTATGAATTGCATTAAGAAATGAAGCAAGATTTTAGTGAAATTGCAAGATCTGTGAAATTTGGACTAGGGTAAAAACTATATTAAACTTTCAGACCACATTAAAGTGTATTTTGTACAAGGGAGTGTTGAATTTTATTCTCATGATAATGACTTTTAAAGAATAATAGATAAAAACTCATTATTTATCATTGGAAAGGACTTGATCATACCTTGATCCTTCCCATGTAAGTTAATTATATAGAGCTGAGTTCATGTGAGAAGTCAATCCAGAATGAATGAACAGTTTTGATACATGATGCCAGGGCTTTCCTCCATTAACTCAGAAATCAAAATGACCATCCAGGTTTCTGGATATGCCTTAGGGTCTGATGCATCATTAATCCAGAGCTCAAAAAGGTTAAATGCACATCAGATACCCAAGCTGTACCTTTTTATGCTCTAAAATCTGACATTTTCCCATTTTATTGTTTGAAAATAGAGGATATACCCTGAATCAATATAATCACAGCTGCAGAAGATATTCTATTTAAGAGAAATATTGTCAATCCAAATGAAAGCTGAATAAAGCACTTGGTAATTAATGTATCACTACTTCCTGTAGTGATCAGTATGGATTCTTAACTCACCACTTTAAATTACTTAGTTGAATATTACAGCATTATTTTCAAAAGGATGAAGTGTTATTTCTTGGCTTCTGTGACTATGAAAAATAATACAGATTAGGTATTTTAAATGTGCACTTTATTTAAAATACAAAAAATGATAAAGCAAAAATGTACATGTTTTAAAGAAGTATATATATAATATATACATACATCTATTCACATGTAAACATCAGTTTTTAATTCTTAATCCTTAATTTAGAAATTGGCTTCAGAATAATTTTGAACATTATATTAAAACAGCTGTCAATATATGGACAAATATCCTTTCTGATACTTTTATGCATGAGAGGATGTGTTTTTATCCATATATCAGCCACTCGCATTTAGTCAGCTCAAAAGCAAAGAATTCTCTACCTTATATCATTTTAATTTGTTGATCTATTTAAATTAACCTCAGAAGACAGCTTCCCTTTGCTGTTTGGTAGGAACTTCCTATTGCAGAGTACAATTATGAACATTGAGAATGTGCTGAGTGTATTGCTCCTTTTTGAAGGCAAGTGCTTCAAGTTTCCCCCGGTTCATTGTCCTGATGGTGCTCACTCGTGCAGCCCTAATCTCTTTACTGAAGTCTTGGTCTCTGTGCTGCTGTGTTCCAGGCACCAGAGATCAGCTCAGTAAGACACAAGAGTCCGAAGTCTCGGCCCTGTGGGCCTTGAAGGCTTGTCTCCCTGGAGGAACCCAGATGGGTCCTCTCAGGACCGCTGGGCGTGCACGTTCCCAATAACGCGTCGGTTTGATGTGAAGTCCCGTTCAGTAACGTTGTGATGGGTTTGCTCCTGGGTTTTAAAAATCACTGTCTTGTACGAGTAACCAGGTTTTCCTTGGACAGATGTGCTGGTATCAAAGTGGATGTGACCTGCTGACTGAAGATCTTTTCTGACCCTAATGTTTTAGGGTTCTCCCACCATGTCTTTCTAGAAGGGGATACGCAGCCGCGAGAGCGACTGATCAGCCAGTCCTTAGGGGGAAACATCCCGCTCGCTCCCGCTCGAGCGAGCACCCTAGTGTCAGAACACTCTGCTCTATGCACCACCTTGCCCCCGGAGGGTCCGCGCCACCTTCTCCGCTCCTGACAAGGTCGCTGTTCAGTGTCTGCCTCCAGGTGTCGCTGTGGTGTTGTGCCTTCCTGAGCTCTCGCCACTGTCACTCATTACGGCACCATAGCTCTTGATCCTTTCTTTGTGACACTTAAACCCCTCCACTTCCACCCTTGCCTGCATCTGCCTTCACTGTGCTGGTGACCTTCTCTTCTATACTTCCTGCCAACTAGCCATCACTGAAAACTGAACTTGCCTGTGTTACGTCCTTCCATCTGTTTGTGGCATATTCATATATACTTTTTTTTTAAATTATGTGAAATTCTTTATAAGAAATTGCCTGGAATTAAATGTATATTTGCTTTAAAATGTATAAGAGGAATTAGAAGGAAAAAAAAGTCTTTCATCTTTGTTTACAAAATTCTGAGAGTGCTTTAAAGTTCTTAAGTATAAAAAAAAAAAAGTTTGAATAACAACAGATAGAGGTCAGCTTACTCCGGTACAGTAGTAATGTGTCTGCACGCTTCTTAAATTTATATTTGTAATTTTGATCTGTTCCCCAGGATATTTCATAGCATGTGCCCAAGGTTCTTTTTATACATATCTTTTCAGACTTTTCCTATTTAAAAATAAATTGCAAGTGAATGGTAGCTTACAAAAGTCTGTAGCTATAACTACTCTCGTCACTTATATGGATTTAATTGTAGCAGTCTAACAGCCTTTCTTAAATAATTGACACACGTTGTTAAGATTCAGAGGCTGTGAGTACATACATTCCGTCCAGTACTACCGAAAATGGATACCTGAACAGCAAGTCACAGCTTCATACACAGTTTATGAAAAGAAGTGTGTTCAGTTCTGCCCGGTTCAGGAATTCATCCTGCAACACTGTCTGTGGCCGAAAGCTTCCTTTCTCTTTTAGCCCCTTTTTTGGTCATAGTCATTTTATGCACATCATGTTAGATAATTTGATTTTACTTCGAAAGGCCCACGTAGGGGTTTTATGTCTCTTTTCATAGTAGCAGGAAGAAGTAAGGGATTTTTGTCGGGCCCTCCGGGGTTTCATCTTGTGACTTGTCCCTCTCTGTCTCCCTCCGCAGGACGCACCGGCAGGCGAGCCCCACCCGGTCCCCGCCCATGGACGCCGCCTTCAGCAGCCGCAGGGGCAGGCAGCTCCCGCAGGTGCCCGTGCGAAGCGGCAGCATAGAACAAGGTATCCACAGAGGGAGCCTGGCCAAAAGCCTGGGTTCGAGAAACCCCTCTTTATATATGCCTTCTGTTAACAGAATCATATTCTGGTTGCATGTAGTCGGATGAATCCTAAGAACTCAAGTTACCTAGATCTTTATTCCCAGCACCTGGTTATAACAATTGGTGCCTCGGTGCTGTTTTTGCTGAGTGAGTGAATGAATAAATTTTAGATGGTCGGTTAAAAGAAAAAAACGAGCCCTTAGAGATACTTCTTCCAACGGTACCAAGAAAAAAAAATAAAACTTTAAAGACCTCAGTACAATACGGTATTTTTGGTGTTAAAGGAAGACTTATTTAACCTTATTTTTAAAATATTTTTAAATGAAACAATCGTATTAAAGGCTTTGCTAGTGTTTTTTCATTTTAACTTACTTGCAATAGCTCGTATTTTTCATATGTCTGATGAAAAACTGACTTAGAAAACACATTTTAGTGTTTTTAAACAGTTAACATCACTTAAATTTCCCTTATTTTAAGCATATACCCATTGTTTTTATCTTCTAGATAGAAAGGGGGTGGGAATGGGGGATATATTTTCCTGGAAATTAAATTCACTAAGCTACCTGGCCAAGAGTTAAACACAGTTGAAAGAGTCAGATTTCTTCATGTGACTCAAAGTGCCTTCCCATTTCTCAGTAAGTGAAATGATATGTTATCAGTAAATGTTATCATAAATTTCTTAAACAAATTAGTGAAATAATGTTTAATTTGGGGTTGTAATGTGAATACAGTGGACTTATATTTAAAACATGTATTAAAAATCTTCATCCCTGTGAAAAACTGAAAGGTTAACATTTTGAATATTTTTTTCAACAGTGTTGGTTGTTGTTGATGTAAAACTTGTATATTTCCTTCTATATTGCTGAATATGTGTTCTACTCACTCAAAGCACTTTGATGAATGTATCATTGAAATATTAGTGGTCAAAAAAGATAAATATGTGTTTGCAAAGACTGATATGACAGTTTGTACACAGAATACTTGGTTATAAGAAAATTAGTGTAGATTTTAAGAAGTGTCATCTTATTGACAAAAATATTGCTACAATAAATTCTGAATTTGTATTCTTTTTTAAAAATCATGCGTCCTGTTGATATGCCGTGCTTTAATATTCAGGGTCATTATAAGCTTATTCATTTAGCTAATCAGAAAAATAAAAGGCTACGTGAAACTCTGACTTTCTTTTCTAAAATAGCAATTAATTCATGGGAATTCTCAATTCATGTCTTTAACAAACTTTCTCTTATTTGGGAACATTTTGAGAAGATAATTCATAATTATTGTTATTAAGGCTGTAATTAGCTATAGTCTAAATGAAATTGTCTTAAAATTTATCTTAAAAAATGTGGTGTTTGTTTAAATTACCCAGTCACGGACTCCTGTTGCACAACCAAAAGAACTACAGGTTCTGGTGTTCAGCTAGCCGCAAACTCACTACTGGCCATAGTGTGCTAAAGATTGATATCCAAAAATCATGTGTTCCTAAAATTCTTTGCATTTCCTCCAGTTGCTAAAACACTTAAGATTCAAAAGCATATGAGGGTATTGAATATAACTCTCATATAGTGAGATTATAGTTTTATTAATCTATAGAAATAAGACTTGCTTCTACAAAATAAGATGGAATGTATGCTAGACTTTGTGTGTTTTTTTTAAACTCATGTTTGGTTGTTAATGTCAATCAACATTACTGCTTTATGATATTCGTATTCACAGTTGTCTTTCAGAGAAATCACCAATTTGTAAGGATTGAATTGAGGTGGGAAGAAAGGACTGACTGAGAATGAAATTGGTGGAGTTATTTTGATAGTTAATATCACAAATATATTCCTAGCCACTTGCTATTTGAGGTTCCTAAAGCTCATCAAGAGTCGTATAGATACAACCTTTTAAAAATATAACAAGCATGTACTATTTTATCTGTGTATTCTATAATTAAAATGGATCTGATTTACTATATGATGTTACTATGTGCTTCAGGACATTGGTAAATGATGATACTGCCCACCTTCGTCTTATTATGGATCTATTTCAAACTGAAGAGTTCACATGACATCTTTGTATTTCCTAGAATATGTTTTTAAAAATCAACATCTAATTTTATTCATGGGCTCAATAGAATTTAGCTCATTTTACTGAAGATGGAGTTCATTGATGTTCTTAAGGCGATATAATCATGTCATTTTTTTCTTTAATATTATATGTTAAAATTTACATCTGTGTTCTGTGAAGACTAATGCCAAATGCAGTTTATTTACAATCAATGAAGGCCCTACCGTATTTGACTTCCTTCTTTCCAGTCTCATTTTATGTTTATTTTTACTTAAAAAAAAATTTTAACAAAGGATAATTGTATTTTATTAAAAGAACTGAGTTGACAATTGGTTGGTAAGAGTGAATATTTCAAATGATTTAGATTCCTGAATAGTGCTATAACTTCTTGATGAACTTATAATTGTATTCATGCATAATTTCTGGATATAATTATCTGCATTATTGTGTTTAGGATATGTAGATTGCTTGGATGCTTATTTTCTTCATTGTAATTCAGTTCTACCATTCTCTCTTTGTACAGTGAAAACTGTATATATATATATGGCTAACATCATGTGAAAAAACACATTTACTTAAACTTCTAAAAATGTATTTTAAAATTTCTTTTAAAAATTAGGAATGCTAGCCTATTTTCTACATGGAATCTGATTATGTTACAGTTAGGGAGGAAGCACAGTTGTGGTTATGATACAGATTTTGAGATAAAGTAGCTGAAAAAGTAGCCTTAACATTTAGGTAACTCTAAAGGTATGTGATAATTGAGAGCAGAGGCTTTCAGGAAACTCTGGGTATATTCCAATGTTGTATTCCAATGTAACCCAAGGCAGTATGAGACAGAAAAGCAAGATAATCAGTTGCATTAAAATGGATGGTTTTCTGAAGCCAACCAAGTGATTTTGTATGTGTGTGTGCAGCATAGGTTTTTTTTTTTTTTTTTTTTTTAAGAAGACCTATTTAAAGATCACTCATAAACTGACACAATGTGCCAATTATTTTGTTGTTGTTATTGTTCTGCTATTCTGGTACCTAACATTAATGGCACACCCCTTCAAAATATCTAGATAGGCCATTGTTTCTCAGTAATGGATGTGCCAACAAGGAGGTAGATAAATGCATAAGAAATGTGTGAGAAATATAATCTCCAGAGAACATTTCACTTTGAAATAGTTTAATATAATTAATTTGAGAAGGAGGAAAGGATTACTTGAAGTAGAATATATTTTTTTCCAGGTGGAAAATGTTCTAGAATACTTTCCCCAGTGAAAAGAAAATGCCTACGACCTACCAAAAAATGGAATTTATGTTTTCATTTATTATATAATATTTTAAATTATCTGAAAGGCTATCATTTTTGAAATTAAAATGTTAGTTTTGGAATATTAAATATGCTTTTAAGTACATTTATAATAAACTGTCACGATATATTAAGATTAAAATGTCTTAGTTAAGTCGGTGCTGAAATATTGTGCAATTCTTCAAAGGCAAGAAAAGTAACACAAAATATACTTTTTCAAATTCTAAATATATTAATTTCCCAATGTTTATGCTTTTATTTAAAATCTTTAAATTGTTGCATTCATTCTTTCTTTGATTGATTTTAGTGCCATGTTTGAGACTTCTTCATGGTTTGTCATTAAAGTTTGTCATATCACATTATATGTTACATATTTTTATTATTCATACCATTGTGTTGATTCACATTTCCATGTCTAACTATAAATTTGCTGATTTCTTTCTTTTGTTTCCATCATTATGTGCATTTAATTCATTGAAGAACAAGAAAAATATAACTCATCCACAAAAGGTAAATATTAACGTAACTTTTTAACAATTGAATATTGTTTCTTTTCTCTCATAGTATATGAGTTATGTATGAGCTACATTATTTAACGGATAGCTTTTTTGCCTGCATTGATTTTGTAGGGCATTTGGTGTCAATTGTTTTGTATTGTGAGCAGTTCACGTCAAAGAAGAGAGGATTAAAATTAAAAGTAGCTTTGCTTCAAAATTTAATTTTTGATACTGACAACTAGAAAGCAGTTATCTTTAGAAATGAGTAGCATATTTATTTTATGTTTTTTGCATTCCCTTGCACTCATAGATACAGGGTTCAATGGTTACTGTCTATGATGCAAAGGAGTAGAAAATCCCTAGGTTTTCCTTCTAACCTTATGGAATATTTGGCCCCTGCAGTCATGCATTGGAAAGTGGCTGCCAGAATTCCTGCTCCTCTTGGCCCCAGGAGGGTTAGAACATCCATCAGTTCTTCCTTCTTGAGGGACACTCGAGGGAAACCATTTATCCTGCTGTTTTGCCACCTTGCTGACCTGCCCTGCCCTTCGAATCACATGTGATATTTGGTCTTTGTACTTGAATCTCATGTAGATGCAGACGTCAACCCACTCTCACGTGCCATCTTATTAGATGTGACTATTAGCTTGATAGTTAAATATTTGAATATGAGATTTCAGCTTAAAGAAATAATATTAGCAATGCTAAAAGATTATATAATTTAACAAAAGTACCTTTGCTCCCTATTTGTAGCTTGATGATGTAATTATTGTTCCCAGTAACTCTAAAAGTTAGTCCTGAGAGGACCTTTTATGAAAGATAAAGCTCAGATTGAGAGAGGTTCAGAGATTTACCCATCCACCCTGGTGATGTGACATAGATTACAAGCCCATCTCCCACTTTGGACCTCCTTCCTCTATACTTGATTGCATTCTATTTTAATAGGCACAAATCCCAAGTTTACTCCTAACTTTGAGTACAGTGAAGTATGTGTTATATCTCTCAATGTCATAGATTGAAAATGGAGGTAATATTCAAGTATTTATATTAGTTTGAGTTTATGAAAATTTATTTATATTCTAGCACATAATACATATTCTGACAAAGTGTCTGAAATACTAGACAATGAATAGATATTAATAAAAATAAAATGTTATTCAGATCAAGATGTTATGAGATGCTAGGCTTTGGTCCCTAGATTTTTCATAGATTTCTGGCCATCTTGCATTTTTAATTCAGGTATTAGAAATACAAATTTAGTTTCAGTGGTATGGCCAATGCATTTGTGCTTACATTCAGAAGAATTTATTTAGACTTGCAAGATAAATTTTAGTATGCTAAAAGATGTTATATTGGAGATGGGTCAATGACCTCATTCGTTTAGCCGAAAATAAGTATAATAATTGTTCAGTTGGAGAGCTCTTCCCCTATATTATTACTAGCCAAAGCTTTAATTTGCTAATCGAAACAATGCAAAATTCATGGGTTGTACAACTTCAAGTGTAGGAAGTATGGACCTCTGCAGCCTCACTACAGAGCATGTCAGGTGGTTACATTTTAACAAGGTCGTTTTTGTCCTAACTGAGGTGTGTCATCATTCTTCCAAGTCTTCCTGGGACATGGGATGTAGATAAGTTTCATGGGATGTACCATGTGACTGAAAACAATCGAAGAGACTTGTTTCCAAATGCAACCAGTAAGGCAGAGAGCAGTCCAGGATGCTGCATTTCTCTCCTGGGATTTAAGGGAGCCACAGCTTAGCCATGAAAAGCGTGGGCAACCTGGAAAAGATATAAGCAAATTCAAGAAATTTCTTTTGAGTCGGATTGTAGGTTCACCTGCCCCATAGGAAAGAAAACGTTTTATTTTGCATAGAAACCCTGCTGCTGTGAGCTGACCTTTCTGAGGTCGACTATATTTAGAATTAGGTTATCCTGAGTGCTCCCTGAGTGTTAGGTACTGCCTTAACTACAGGAGGTAACAGCCTGCAGGCTTACAGGACCCCTAGTGAGAGGTGGCTTTTGATGAATTGCAGACAAATTTGTAAGATGTTTCCAGTTTGTCCAGGATTTATGAGGTTTCATAAGACACAAGATTTTCAGTGTTAAAACCAGGAAAGCTCTGGGCAATATCACCAGGTCACCCTACCCAAAGGGGACGTAGGGGACCAGTATATAATTTTCAAGCGTATTTTGTAAAACACATCCAGAGAGGTATAATATACTGAACATTTTTAATATGAGTTAGAGATTATAGGGCACTTCCTCTAGGTCAGTGTCTTGACTAACAAGGTCATCTCTTCATCTCATCATATTTCTGCCCCAACTTGAGACATAACTATCCATATCCTCATTTATCAACTGAGGGAGTTACAGCATAGAGAGATGCAGAGCCAGACCCCAGGTCAGCTGCTCATTGGGGAAGTGCTTGGCCAGGAATCGGGGCTTGAGCCTCACTTTGGAGCCCTTGTGCTGAACCACTTTGCTCGGCCGCCTCTCCCACATTCAGCACTGACCAAGCACCCACTGAGGGGTGACACTGCATAATCAGGGTAATGACCCAGGACAAGCTGAAGGAAGGTGTAGTGATTCCTCTTTTAGAAAGAGGGCAGAGGATGCCCGGAAGAGCAGAGCTGCTGCAGGACAGAGCTGGACCTCGAAGCCGCAGCCCGCGTCCTGGCCACTCCCTTGGGTCGCGGTCACCTCCCCTTCCTGTGGAGGAGGCCCACTCAGGAGCCCTGCCGCCCCCGGTGACCCATTTTTATGTCTCTCAGCCAAATCTTCCAATCCCTGGCTTGCTCTTCAAATGAACCCTGCACCCTGAAAAAAGGAAACCACTGTATTCGGACTAAGATGACGCGGTCTAGCGTTGAAAAGTTAACTGAGGAAATAGAAACGTTCACACAGCTTGTTTACCTCTTTCCCACCTCCTCTTTGTATGTTGGAAGCTGAGGTACCCTGTCTTTCTAGGATTCACAGACTGTTTTATAGGCATATTTTAAATCATTCCTTCTCAAAGTAAGCCAATTTTTCCCTCTCTGCTACATTTCTTGGACAGTTTTAAAGAGCCCATGAATGTAGTTTGGGGGCATCGAAATAATGATATAAGAAGATCAGAACCAGAAATTAAAAGGCTTCAGGTGAGAAAAAATGTTATTATCATAATAAGTTTCTAATTTATATGCCTTTAAGATAGGATCTCTAAAATGCATTAACTTTTTGCCTTTTGGAAGCAATTTGGAATAACAAAACCCATTATACTGTCTTTTCTACAAGTAAACTTCCCTTTATCATAAGAAATGTGTAGTTTACCCACAGAATGAAGTGCAATTACAGTTCAAGTAACTAAAGGGTTGAAAAGGAATGAGCTAGCATCTGTTTTGTGGTCCTGTTTAACTAATAAAATATATAATAATTATTGTAAGCAGGTCATGAGGGCCATTTAAGGATTATCTGTAGTCAACTGAATTTTTAAACTTCTGTTAGAAAAATGCTCCAATGAATTATCTGTCTCTTCTTTTTGAAGTGTTGACAAGAGTAGTTTGAATGGCAAGCACTCAACCTATAATCTTTATGGAACTATTAGCATTAATCTGAATTAAATGTAATTCAGATTAAAAGTGAAAAACATCATTTTAATGGTTTTATGTTATATTGTTTATTGTTTATGGAGTTTCTTTTGAAACATGTTATAGGAGAAAAATCATGTCTCTTGGCTTTTGCCAATATAAGTAAACTAATTTATTTGTAAATCCATGGAGGCAGAATTATTTTAACTGTCATTATGTAGAAAAGGATTTTGGCTTTATTCACATTTTTCTTAACTGCATTTTGAGTAGGTGCATATTACCCAGGTGAGATTCATTTGATGTTACTGTGTGTAAAGATTTCAAGTTATTTAATCTTCTAGGGCTTTGCTTTTCTTGAACACTTATGATGAATATTCATGAATATTTAGTCATAAACATTTAGAGCTCTGTTAGTTAAAGCATCAAACTGGTCCATTTCTCTTTTTATCACAAACCTATGTTTGTCATTCTAGCCTTCTTTTCTTGTTTGTTTTTGATTACTGTCTTTATTTTTCTTTCTTTTTTCTTTTTTAATTTAAATTTATTTATTTTAATTGGAGGCTAACTACTTTACAATATTGTATTGGTTTTGCCATACATCAACATGAATCCGCCACGGGTGTACACGTGCTCCCAATCCTGAACCCTCCTCCCACTTCTAGCCTTCTTTTTAAACTTTAGGGACATATGAAAGTGGTCCATGTACAGTAGTTCTGAACTCTTGGTTTGGACCCATTTTTTTCTGTTCTGCTGATTCAAATGTGATGCTTTATAATAGTATTAAAGACTCGTAAAGTTTTAAGTATTTAATGCTTGAATTGACCAGGTGTCAGTTTGCCAGAAATGCACCCTTGAGGGAGAAGAGTTTTGCCCCTTCCTCCCTGATTCTGCAAGAGAAGGTAAAAGGTGGATGTCTAGCCATGAATAGACCTTTTGGGTTTTCTCCTCTAAAGCTGTGTATTTCCCCTAAATACTGTAATTTTGTTTTCTAAACTTTAAAATCTGTCAACACTTTTTGCAAAAAAGAAAGGAGACATTGAATTTAGTAGTTATGCCACATCAAACCTTTCAAGATAGATTCTGTTGCCTCCAGTGTAATTGGATTAACAAAAAATGATGGATAAACATGTTAAGAGATCCTGGGGATGAACAGCATGACCCTTTGTGTTCCCAGAGAAGCCTTAAGTCCATGGACTACTCTCACGAAGATTGTGTTCTATGCAGTGCCTTGTAAGGAGGACAGTGTTTGCTCTCAAGACCGACATACACATAAAAAGCTATTTAAACCTGTGTAACAAAAGGGCAGGGTCAAATGACAGATTTTTCATTTGACTTTCTCATCTGCCCAGTATCAGATTAATATTTTCACTGTTACTCTGGGGCTTGGCTATTTTGACACTGAAAGTGATACATGGGGTTGGAAATCCTGAACTTTGTTTTAGGTAGTTGAGTGAAAATCAGCTAAAACAAGAGATGACCTTGGGGTTTTGGCTGCAGACAAAAGAGATTTAAGTGATAATACATGGAAGTTACCTATTTCCTCTAAATCAAAATTCCATTTCAATTTTCTATGCCAAAACACAGCCTCTTTTCAAATTCTTAAAGGCGATATGGTTCTTTTCACTTTGCATGTGTTATTTACTTGTTACATTTTATCTTTCTCATCCTGGATAGACAGTATCTTTTATTTTATTGTTTATATTACTGTAGCATAATCCTTAACATCCAAGAGAATCGTGAAAGGGCACATTTCTCCCCTTGCAAATTGAAATTCATTTTATTCTAGGAAAATGACCCCGAATATGGGCATTGCTGTAGTGTCAGAATATTTGAAATATTTACTCTTTAGATACACATGTTCTATATGTTGAGGCAAGAGAAGTGGGTATTGTATCAAAGTTGCTTATTATGCTTGTATGACTCCAAAGATAAGGATAGACGTAAAAAGACTGCTTTATCTTTTAAAAAAATGATAAAAAATAACCAAATATAACTGGTAATTTTTGCCCCTTAATTTCTATGGTTTTGGTAAATTGGCAAACAAAGAAAATAGTAAAAATGCTGGAAATTCGGGCAAACAAAAAAAAAAAGTAAAAATGCTGGAAATTCGTTAGTTGCGCAAGAGACAAAGTTGTTAGCTTCCTATTTTTTAAAAATATCAGAAAAATATCAAAATTTATTGAGACGGTACAGAGTCAGAGTCTACAACAGCAGGAAGTTACTCTAAGTGATGTCTTAGAGTTTTCATTTTCTTTACAAGTGAAAACTCCGTAAAGGTGAGATGTCAGGACTGATAAATTCACACTGATGAATGGTGTGTGTCTGAGGTTTTAATCTCTGCCAAGTATTTTTGAGTCCTGAGCTCTTACCATGCTACCCCATTGCTTCCAGGCGTGTGGAGAAGGTTCCTACATCTTAACAGTTTGCATTCCTCTAAAGTCTAAAAACCCATGTGTAGGGATAAGTTTTGCAGTCTTGAATTTCCTAATATAAAAGCATCTTCCTTTCTCTTCAGGCTGTGTATACCTTACAAAGTTTACAGATTCAGTCAGCTCATTTTTTTTTTTCATCTTTTATTACTTTCTAATCTCCACATTTCCTGCTACATTGTTCAGTGTATTTGAGTGCCCACCAGGAGTGATTTGTAAAAATAAATCCTTCAGAGAAGGGCTTTCCTCAGGGCTGTCAGTAACAGGCATTGCAGATATCTCATTCATATGTTTAATTCTGACAGCTTTCAGGCCTGGGGTCATTTATCATCACTTTGAGACACATTAGACCCAGATCAGGGCTTCACTGTCGCCAAACTCGTTTTGATGCAAAGGCACTAAAATTTCATACAGTGTGATAGCAAGCTTTAGACAAGGTTGTTATCCTGTACAAATGTTACCATGTTTTACTTTTCACACATGTGTTAGCTAATCTTGTTATAAAAAAAAATACTCAATAACCTTTTTGCTGCTAAGTTGCTTCAGTCGTGTCCGACTCTGTGCGACCTCATAGATGGCAGCCCACCAGGCTCCCCCATCCCTGGGATTCTCCTGGCAAGAATACTGGAGTGGGTTGCCATTGCCTTCTCCAATGCATGAAAGTGAAAAGTGAAAGTGAAATCGCTCAGTCGTGTCCAACTCTTAGCGACCCCATGGACTGCAGCCTGCCAGGCTCCTCCGTTCATGAGATTTTTCCAGGCAAGAGTACTGGAGTGGGGTGCTTTACTTTAATATATTTAATAATACAGAAATTTTCATTACCTCTATTCCCTTTTATACTCGTATTTCACCTAGAATACTCGAAAATGTAGGTTTAGCAATAAATTTTATGGATTGTCTGTTTTGCCTATAAACACAAACGTTTGAAATTGCAAATTCATGTTAATTTCTAGATGCACAGGGAGAAATGTGAAAGACTTAAGGAATTTGAACAGCAGAACAAAATTTTATTTACATAATTGTAAATTCAAGAATAATATGTAAAATATATTTATGAAAATTTAATGTTTAAATAATAATTATCTTACATTACACAGGGCCATGATATTTACAGTGTTTTAAAGCAGGTCATGAACGTCTACCAAGTCAAAGGAGTTTCCCCGAAAACTGCATTTCTCTTCGGAAGAGGTGATACCTTCAAAATTTTTCAGTGATGGATTAGGGAAGACTTATTAATGATTCTTTAGCTTTATTTTAAGTCATAAGCCTCTTTAATAATCTTATGAAAGGATAGATCTAGAAAAGTGCATATAGGTCCAAACGCAATATTTGCAAATGATTGCAGCTTCTTCATAGTTTCTCCCAAGATCACCTATAATACTGGATTAAGGATTCACAGCACAACATGGAGCATGAAAATATAAGTAATTATATTACTCTGTCTTTACCTTTAATAATATCTAATATTTTCCATTAAAAAAACTCTAGAAAATCTTACCCTTTGTGTTCCAATCAGTTATCCTTGTTGAATTTAGAAGACAAGAAATGATTTCACAAGTTTTTTTTTAACTTAAACTCTTTTTTTTAATTTTATTTTATTTTTTAACTTTACAATATTGTATTACTTTTGCCATATATCAAAATGAATCTACCACAGGTATACATGTGTTCCCCATCCTGAACCCTCCTCCCTCCTCCCTCCCCATACCATCCCTCTGGGTCGTCCCAGTGCACCAGCCCCAAGCATCCAGTATCATGCATTGAACCTGGACTGGTGACTCGTTTCATATATGATATTATACATGTTTCAATGCCATTCTCCCAAATCATCCCACCCTCTCCCTCTCCCACAGAGTCCAAAAGACTGTTCTATACATCAGTGTCTCTTTTGCTGTCTCGTATACACGGTTACTCTTACCATCTTTCTAAATTCCATATATATGCGTTAGTATACTGTATTGGTGTTTTTCTTTCTGGCTTACTTCACTCTGTATAATAGGCTCCAGTTTCATCCACCTCATTAGAACTTAAACTCTAAGAAAAGTTCTAAACTTTCCTTTTTTTTAAAGAATTTTATTTTATTTAAATATAAATTTATTTATTTTAATTGGAGGATAATTACTTTACAATATTGTATTGGTTTTGCCATACATTAACATGTTGAGTTGATATTTGATATAAGTACATTCATTGGATAAAAATGTCATAGTTTAAAATTAACTGAGGGTTTAAAGTTGATCTAAAGAAAATAGATGAAATTCAATAAGTATCTTTTAGGAAAATTAATACCTGCTTTTTAAAAGACATAATTTATTTATCATCAGACACATCAGTCAGCTTGTAGAAAGCATAGTGAAAAATTCTGGCTTTTTAAAAAAAGCTTCTATATAAAATTACAGTGTTAATTATACTCTAGTGGCTAGGGGAAATGAATTATATTACTATCACTCTATGGGAATTATAACTGAAGCTATATTTTCATTAAAATACTAAGTGAAATTATGTGATAATTACATTTGTTGTAAAACATGAGCAAGGTTGTTTAACTCTCTAGTATGTGGCAGTATTGAAATTTAAAAAAAATTAAAACCCAGATGTTCTCCAAATTTAAAATCTTTTTAAAAAGGAATAGTGACTGGCATTTTGATGATTTGTTAGTTTCCAATGCTACCAGTATTCAGAGTGCTCCCAAAATGTAAATTTAATGCTAGGATTTATGGAAGAATTAGAAAATATTTTATTTCATATTTTAATTTTGCTATTAGCATTAACATTGTTAATATAAAAAATTTAATAATGAATAATCATTCTTTTCAAAGTAAGATATTTGAGCTGTCTGGGCTGTGGTTAATTTTACTTTTAACTGCTTACTCAAGAGTTAATCACATTCCAAGGATTTATTTCTAATCATTACCAAGTATATTATTCTCTCTATAAATCATGTACATTAATAATCATGTATTCTTTATCAATTTGTGATAAATGTTCTATTTTAGCTGATAAATTTTCTTCATATTTAGATTGACACATCAATAATCCAGAATTGATGTCATTTCATTCCATAACGTACAGTTGAAAAATAAAATGTACAATACACAAAATATGTAGAAAAGCTAACACACACACAGAAGTCGCTCAGTCGTGTCTGACTCTTTGTGACCCCATGGATTGTAGCCCACCAGGCTCCTCGGTCCCTGGGATTTTCCAGGCATGAATACTGGAGTGGGTTGCCGTTTCCTTCTCCAGAAAAGCTAAAGAACTGCCCAATTCACACTGAAGCCTCTTCATTGATGTTTACGAAAAGCAATTTTACTGCAACATGACGACTTGTATCAAGAATTATTTTAGAATACACACTAATGTGCACACCATCCGGAAATAAAGAGAAATACTCTTTAAAAATGTGAATTACATGTAATTACCTGACTTTTTTATATAGGTGAACAATAAGCTGTTTGCATTTCACTTCTGATCTTGGAATCCGAGAGCAAGCACAGAGGACATAGAAATGACATTACTGCTGATGAGTCAAGGGTGTCCAGTCATGATTTTGAAAAGAAAACTATTTGGAGATTTTCTTTCTTTGACAGCTTAGAGGATGTCAACTTTAACTTCTTTAGGAATAAAGATAGTATATTAATCACTTAATCACTTTTGGGAGGTCAGAGTGAAGTCATTGAACCATTGTAGGACTCAGTTTGTTGTTGGTATTTTTTAAAGTCGTTAAAAATCCTGCCGCTGCTGCTGCAGTTCGCCTTTGGTATCCGCCGTGGCCCTGTCCTGCCTCTGAAAGCAGAAGGGCCGACATCCCTTGCCACCAGCAGGTCCTCCTGAGAGCGATACAACACAGACACAGCCTCCTCTGGTGCGTGGGAGGCAGGGGATAAGACTGCATTTAATAAAGGGAAAGAAAAAGAAATGAGAGTAAGAAAGAAAGGAAATCTCATTTCTTTTTGTAAACTTTAGAAAAGCCTTCAGAATTGCTAGTCTGGATGGAGTTGCCTTTAGAAAAGAATAAAAACGAAATATAGCTGGAGATATACTGCTGCTGCTAAGTCACTTCAGTCGTGTCCGACTCTGTGCGACCCCATAGACGGCAGCCCACTAGGCTCCCCTGTCCCTGGGATTCTCCAGGCAAGAACACTGGAGTGGGTTGCCATTTCCTTCTCCAATGCAGTGAAAAGTGAAAGTGAAGTCGCTCAGTCGTGTCTGACTCTTAGCGACCCCATGGACTGCAGCCTACCAGGCTCCTCCGTCCATGGGATTTTCCAGGCAAGAGTACTGGAGTGGGGTGCCATCACCTTCTCCGTGGAGATATGTAGCTGATGACAAACCAGCCTGTCTGTAGGGTCTTCCAGGTGTATTAGATGGAAAGCCATCCTTCATTCTTAGGGATGAAAAACCTGGTCTTCTCTAAGGGACAACTGTAACCTGCGTGTACTTTGCTAATCACACATCACCTTCAATCTGAAGCATCTTCCTTAATTTTTCCATGACTTCTTGGCCACCCTGCTGTGTGTTTCTCAGGCCCACCCCAGGAATTCTGTGTCTCTTATTTAAAGAGATGAGGTGCTTTCCTGGCAAGGTTAAGTCACCAGAACTATTTCAGACTGCTTTAGGCTGTAGTTCTTGGGAAATAATCTTTTCAATGCTCCCCACCAAGAATTACATGATGCCAAATGTGAAGGTCACAAAGCTATAGGCTAACCAATGTCAAAAATTTATTAAAATGTCTGTCATTGCTGAGAATATTAAGCTGACATCATTTAAATCTGCTTTTATTACAAGTCGAGATTACTTGGATTTGTTTTAAGCGTTAATTGTAGAGTACAGCTGCTTACAGTTCATCTGTCTTCCTCAAAGCCCAAAGCAGATGACCTAGGCGTTACCCACATCACAGGCAGATGGCAAGCAGCAGACTCCTGTACATTTTCTCACTGGGTATATGGCTTTCTATAAGTACAGCTCACATTTTCAATAATTTTAATTCTCTTGCATAGCAGTTTGCTTTGTTATACTTACTATGACTCCTTACGTATTGTCAAGTAAGTAACACATTTAGAAACTGCTCTTCCCAAGGTCTTTATTGAGCCACACTTTAATCACAATAGTATCATTTACAACCATGAGTCAAAGCAAGTGTTGTGACTGCTTCATTCACGTAACTGTGTCATTAGGGGTTGATATCATCTGTCTAATACACTGACTTTAAGCAAAGCAAAACATCTAATAACTTGGTGTGAAAAGACAATTAAAACATTTACCATACATTTCACACCATGTACTTATCTCATGGGCTATTAGTCTGTACTTGGACACACAGCAAAAGCTACATATTTACTGAATTTCCATGAGTGTCAGTGTCTTTTATCAAGGATCACAGGCCATGTTTAATCACTGCAGTGGAAAAGATTTGTTAGCAAGTGTCTTTATAAACTCCTGGTTAGATAGGAAATTGACAACCAGGTCAATTAAATGTATCAGTATTCCCATTCTCCTTTAAATCACAAAACCTCTTGGCAGAAACCCCAGTACATTCATTACAAAACAATGGGTTTTGCTCAGATATATGTGTATGTAAGCAACTTAATAATAAACTCTAGCACTTGTTGCAGAGATTGGCAAAAGATAAGTTATAAAGCATAAACATGGTCCTCATACAACACAGGTACATGTACACAACTGTACTCTTATTTTTTCATTTGTAAGAATGTAAAAATTAAAGACAGGGTCTTTAAGCTCCTTGTGATAGATTCTGACTTAAAATAGCTCGTACTTTACTGAAGGCAGTACTTCACATCTATACAGTCACACCTGCTACACTACTTAGACGCTTAATAAAGGCTTAACTGGAATACACTCTTTTATTTACAATTTAAATTAAAAACCTAAAGTTCTATATCACATCTTCAAGAAGTATGAATTTCGTTTTTGTGGTCAGACAGAGCTTTCAGAAATAGAAAATAAATCTTGTCCTTTAGCAAGTCCAGTTTTTAAGATTGGCAAATATTCATGAAAAACGGTTGGTAGAAATGAAGGATTTAATAAGAATGCCTCAGAAAAGCGGATGCTCTTCCGTTAGAAGAGATTTTTGGAGCCTGCTTCAGCTGACAATGTTACCTGGTGTGCATGTGTCTCAGTAAACACGTGGAGTTTTGTGTGATGTGTTCACTTTATATGTACAAGCAACCAGTTCATTCAATAGGGAGCATATTTTCACAATCAGACTCAATTTTACATAATCACTTATGAAGAATTGATATTATTTCATCTCCGATAAACTCACAGGGTCCTTAGCTTTTGTTACTAACCTTTGTGTCCCCCATCCTGTGTGATTTGAGTCACATTCTTTGTTAGAGTCCCAGTTGCTAGCATTTGATCTTCTGCCTTTTGTTTGTTAATCATGTCATTTTGAGATTTTACTTGAAATCATTATCAAAAGCATTGCAGTCTTAATTAAACCATTCGGTTCCCCAGAGGTGCTTCGGTGTTTTAACGGATTGCCGTTGTGTGTTTTTGCAGCAAGCTTAGTAGTGGAGGAGCGAACGAGACAGATGAAAATGAAAGTGCATCGATTTAAGCAGACAACAGGGTCTGGTTCTAGTCAAGAACTTGATCGCGAGCAATATTCCAAGGTAAAACCAGTAACTGACCAATAGTTTCCCTGGTAACAAAAAAAAAAAGTACAGTGTGGGTAGCAGGTAGGACCAGTGAGCCCTTAAGTTACAGGAGAGAAATTATGCTTCAGATGATGGCCTTGCATCATGGCTTCTCTGCTCTTAACATGGGCGCAAGATAGAAGTTTAGTAATGTATCATTTATGAATTTGGATTAAATGTTTTCTAGAAAAAAGAAAATGCTTGATGTTACAGTCATTTAATGATTGTCAGTAGTCAAATTCACATCAGTAAGGTAAATGAAGCCATTTTATCTCTTGAATTTCATTCAACACTCTATTTTAAATATTAAGATGTAAATTTATAGTCATATACTATTTGTGGTTGATAATTCCTATGGACATTTCACAGTGAGTGAAAATTGTGTGATGTGAGATTTCTTATCGATCTGTCTTTAGTAAGAAAACTGATTTAAACTCTTAGAAACTGAAATCCACATAATTTTAAGAGATAATAAAAACTTATATTTCAAAATTATTTTGTAAGGATGCATTGAGGAGTTTATAAACTGCTAAATAGTATCTGATAATTTTGATTAAAATATGATTTTTAATTAAAATAAGAGTTTTATGCTTCATTAAGCAATTTTGAATATATTATCTGATTTATTTTTAAAATATTTTTTAAAAGACTACAAAAGCTACAGGATGTGCTAAGTTGTTTCAGTCATGTCCAACTCTTTGCAACCCTGTGGACTGCAGTCCACCAGGCTCCTCTGTCCATGGGATTCTCCAGGCAAGAATACTGACTGGAGTGGGTTGCCACGCCCTCCTTCAGGGGATCTTCCTGACCCAGGAATCGAACTCAACTCTTATGTCTCCTGCATTGGCAAGTGAGCTCTTTACCACTAGTGCCACCAGAGAAGCACACTACAGGATACCCTGTGTTATAATTTGGTATCTAGAGCCCTTTTACAAGTAATGACCTTTTAGAAATTCAAAATTAAGTAAAAACTATACTAAATTAATGTTGTTAGCTTGTTGTATGAACCTAGTAAAACCTACTCATTTTTAAATAGTGAGGTTGTTCATTATGTAGCCAGATATTCAGAAACTAATACAAAAATATACAGGCGGTAACAAAATCAGATTTGTTACCAGCCCACCATACAGGCATGTGTGTTGAACATCGTCTTATCATTTTATGACTTTATGTCTTAGTTTAACTGCAGAAGGTTCCAGCTGGACAAAGCTCAAGGTCACTGTGATCTGGTGGAGCCCAACTCCCTAGGAGTCTGAAACAATATTTTAAAAAGCAAAATCAGTAAGGCAAAAAAAAAGAGAGAAATATTAGTAAGCAGAATATCTTGATGTTGCCCAAAGTTGCTGATTCCTTCTCCACATGTTTTTTCCTCCAGTTTGTACTTTATGATATTATCACTTAATCAGCTATTTGTCTGTCTTTATGGATATCATCATCATTTTTGTTTTCCTTTACACAAATGCGGTAAGCATTATAAAACAGGTTAAGTTAGAATTTCTTCCTTCACTGTGGCATGTGCTTATTTGGGAAGGATCTTTAAACTAGAAAAGCTTAATCAAAGATGGAAATGCTTTCTTAATTTCTTAGCATCATGTCAGAGGATGAGGTCAGATTGAACCACAGAGAGAGGTAGAGCCAGTACAGAAAACAAGAAAGATTCTAATAAAGAATCAGCATAAAATCCTGAAAGCCTTTCTGAACTGGGCCTCTAGTCATTCATCAGGTGATCAAAAAACTCTAAGATGAAGTGCCCTAGCCTCTAAACCACCCTAAACCACCACTACCGCTTGTTTTCGTAATGAATCAAAAGTAGGTGTATCCTGATTGAGAGATTCCAGAATCTGAAAATACCTAAAAATGACCCTCTCTAGTCCAGCTGTCTCATTTACCAGATTTATGAAAACTGAGGCTCTCTCTGAAGAAGGGAGATACTTTCTCTTCATTAGCAGACTTCCTGTTTGGTGGTCAGCCCTCCATTCCCTAGCTGGAACTTAGATGCCCTTTGCTCTTCCTGTGACACCAATGAAATGTATACATGACTCCAGCCTGATTCAGAGGCTCTCCTATGGCTTTTAATTTGTATATAGTTGAATTATTATATTCTAACATTCCTTTCTTGTTTGCATAGGCATCCTTTTCCTTTTTCTCTTTCAATGTATTTGAATATTAAAAAACCCTTTACTTTTAAATATGTTACAGTTGCTTTCACTGCATATATTGATACTATATATTACATAAATAAAATTATTATAAATTATACTGATAAGTGTGAGATCAAAGATATGGTATCTTTAAAAACATGAGACTATAATACAGGAAAAATATTTAGGGTAAAATAACATATAATTGGCTTATATTAAATTTTATGGGTTAAGTAAAAGGTAAATACTCTGCATGATTCTAATATGCCTAAAGCTTACAATGAATTTCTAAAATAATGTCCAGTAGTAATTTCTGTTAATCCTCTCTTCTTTTTTCTTTCTTAAATTTACCCTTTTACCCCAACCTCTTAACAATTTACAAAGATCTATTTGTATTTGTATAACTGAGAACCAATAATTTCATAAATTTAATGTACACTAAATTTTGAACTTTATTCCCTGATTGATTTATTTTTAGTCATTCAGCACTTTGCTAAAGCAAAGCACCTTAATTGAAATTCTGGCAAATTAGAAATTGATTAACTGTTTTCAAATATTTATAATGAAACACCAACAGAATTCGATTTTCTTCAGCACAAAGAATTACCAGACAGATGTAGTATAATTCCTAAGATGTTTCAAGCCTGACACCCCCTTAAAGTATTAAATGAACCTAACTCCATCCTGAGTAAGGAATTAGCAGTAACTTGGTTTCTGAGAAAATACAAAACTACATCACTGTCCCTGAAATGTGACACTGCTACATTTTCATTGATATTAGAGCCGCATGCCCTGGCGATGGAGTGGATTTCATCAATGGGTAGTGAATTTTCATATAGGTCTCACATTTGAAAGAGCACTTCTGTTTCTGTAACTTAGAAACAGCAAGAGTTGACGTGATAGGTTTTGTAGGAGCTTCTGAATGTTTATTATAAGTTATGAAAACGGTAGCCCTATTATCAAGGCTTCCTTCACATCAAGGACTAATTTCCCTACTATATGATCAATATGAATTTCTCCTGAGGATGCTACATTTCTCAAAATACATTTAATGTATTTCCATTAAAATATTTAATTGTTAAATAGGAGTTTTAAAGAATCATGCTTGATGAAAAGTCAAAGTTATTAAACTTTTAACAGATTTTGAAAATAAATAGATACAGTAGTATAAAGTGAGTGTAAAGTCTTTCCTTCAAATTACACATGTGAAGAAAACTGTGACATTGTGTCAGAATGACGAATTATTCTTTACCCCAATATAAAAAAAAAATGTTAACATGACAGTCTTTCAAACTTTTTTGTTTTGTTTCTTGACAGGAGTAGCAGAAGTCTATATACAAAAGGAGAAGAACAGATAATTTATAGGAAAGGAGAAAATCTTTAGTTGGAGAAATAATTCCATGCATATTCCATTACCCTTGGTTTATAGTCCTCACTGCTTGTTATTGGCATTTGCCAAATAAGGGGAGACTTTGTTCTAGGGGTCAACACCATGCCAGAATATTTCCTACAGCTATTAATTTTCATTGTATTAGAAACAAATTAGTTCATATTCTCTCAAGTACAAGCTATTATTTCAATTTTTGGAAATATTACAGGAATGACATATTTACATAGCAAAATAGTTTTAGAGACAAGTGATATTGGAATTATGTTTTTACCCCAGCAACAGTATTAAATTCAGCTTCCACCACGTGAGCATGTTATGTTTTTACATCTATGTAAATAAAAACCAGTTCTGATTGAAATGAATCCTGCCAGTTAGTGTCAGGCTACCAGATATGACAATTTGATGATAAAAATTACCATGCTACTTTAAATACATTATCATAACTCATGTTAACTTTAGGTCACATACAAAGTTGTGTAAATAGCTCATTTCTGAACATATTAACATATATGCATTTTCTTTTGGATTACTATTTAGCATATGGCTTTGAAAAATAAATCATGCAATCATGAAAAAATTATCTGAAAATAGAATTTTATAGACATTCTATAAATTTGGAGTTGTGAAATTTTTTGCCCAACACATACATGTGAGAGATGGAAAATTAAATACCTTCACCCTGAACTGCTGTCATATGAAGAATTATTAAATAAACATGGTCCTTTTTCTAGAACTTTTAAAGTAAGTATTATTGTCCTATAATTGTATATATAGAACCACAATTAAGCATCATTTTACATAGTATTCTTTAGCAAGACAATTGTTTATGCAAAATGTTTAACTAGTTAGGATTATTTTAGATTTGTTAAAACTCACATAATATGGAGCATAGAGGAAGGGTGAGTTTTTCTACAAGTTTAACAAACATTTGATGTTTTCACACCTGAGCACATAAATGCAGAATTAAATTGCTTGATAAGAAACATAAATAGCTGGTGTTGGTCGTGTGTCCCTTTAGTCATATGTTCTTTTATTTTATGTAAGAAGTTATCTTACCTTCCAGTACCTAACAATAGAAAATCAATTATGTATTTGTTATTTCAAAATTGTAGATACTTCTATAACCTTACTATTTATTATGATTTAAACACACATAAAAATATAGACTGTATAAAGCTACTCACAGTGTGATTCGTTGCAGTAAGACAGTAAAGTAGAAATAGAAAAAAAAATACTTTTGACATCTTCACCAATTTTAACTTTTACCTAATGATTTCTACAACTTTAGATAATAAATACTTAAGACAGATACAAAGACACATTGAGGGGCTTCGCTGGTGGTTCAGTGGCTAACCCTGTGCGCTCCCAATGCAGAGGGCCCAGATTTAATCCCTGGTTGGGCACCTAGATCCCACGTGCCACATAAGACCTGCCTGCACAACTAAATTAATTAATTAATTTAAAAATAAAGACATTTAAATATGAGATGTAGCATATACTGAAATTTTAATAGGAATCCTTTTTTTTTTTTTAACTTTCAACACTTAGTTAATAGTTTAATCTGAAAATGAGTAATTAAACCGTAATAGAGAGAAAGTCAAAGTTCTGTCTTTGCCTCCATCACCTCACTTGAATTTGGCATAATCCCTTTGCTTTCTTATCAACTCTTTTTTTTTTTTTTTTGAGAGTTTTATTTTTTGGTAAAATGTGAAAGAATGTGACATCTTAAAATGGGGAGAGTGTGTAGGGTAAATTAAATATCAGTTTTAGAATGCCTCAAGAAGCACAGACAAATGGAAGTAGTCTCTTTCATGAGTAGAGTAGAAGGTGAGTAGAATTTGTAGGCTGTGATGAAAATCAAGAAAAGAGAAATTGACGTACTGGAGAAGAGGAATAATGCAATTTTGAGGTAGTAAGTAGGTGCGAGTCATTTATGTAGTAAATTTTCCACCCAAGCATTGACACTTCTGATTATTTTGTCAGTCGGTCCTCATAGAGCACTTCTTACCGTTCAGAGGACGCGGGATGGTTCTGTTGGAAACCATACATCATGCTAGCGTTGGGTCACTTTAGATTTCACACCTAGTTTTATAAAAGTGCACTTTTGCTTGATGCGGGCAGAGTAGCCGCTAACCTCACCGTGTTATCTCTGCTTCCCCCCACCCGGTAACGGAGCTCACACGCTCTTGTTTTCACTCCTTAGTATAACGCACACACAGATCAGTACAGAAGCTGCGACAACGTCTCCACCAGATCCTCAGACAGCGACGTCAGCGACGCGTCTGCCGTGTCCCGAACCAGCAGTGCCTCCCGCCTCAGCAGCACCAGCTTCCTGTCCGAGCAGTCTGAGCGGCCTCGGGGCAGGATCAGGTGAGTGGCCACCACTCGTGCCAACCAGGTAGAAGTGCACCTAGCCTCCTGCTTATTCTCGCTCAGAGTTTAGGTAGAGGAGCCAGAGCGTTTCACTGAAATGACCAGAAATAGGGTGGCTTCAGCCTTGGTTCACTGTTGTGTAATATTGCCCAGATTCTGTGGTCCTTCCTATCAGGTGGGGCTTGTAACCACAGAGCAATCTCTAAAATTCCTTATAATATCATTAAGTCCATAAAGCATTCTTTAGTCCTGTGTTGGGAAGCCTCTCTGTAAAGGGCCCGGTAGTAAATACTTCAGGCTCTGCTGGACAGCCTCTGTTGCGATGATTTACAATGTCCTTGTACAGAAACTCTGCAAACGAGTGAGCACAGTCATAGTCCAATAAAGTTTTATTTACAGAAGGACAGAGAGCAGGCTACATTTTCCCGTAGGCTATAATTTACTGAGCTCGTCTTCAGTCCCCAAGCAGTTGGTACACCTTCAGGTGGGGGTGATTGCAAAATACACATACCTCTTTTTTACATTATGGGACTTGTAAGAGATTTGCATGTAGTTTGTTTAAATCACCAGCAATTATCTTGGTTCTCACGAGGTAAATAACCCTGCTAAAGGGGAAAAGACCTCAGGAATCTGGTCCTGTCTTCAGTAAAACAGATTCAGTATGGACAAGGCATATTTTGTATTTGTTCTTAACTAGTTCCCAGAAGTAGAAGTTTGACTGAAGGCAGTTTTGGGTTGTTGAGAGGCCCATAAAATGTAAATGTTCAAAACAGGAGCAGTTATCTTCCTAACACTCTGAAAGCTGGTATGATGGCACGTTTGAATGATGATCCTGGAGTGTTCTGTCTTCCTGGATTTCTCTGCACCTTGCTCACCTGTTGATGTAATTTGAGAGCAGTTATCTTACTGTTAATTGACAGTGTCTCACTGAGAATCTACAAGAGAAGTTCTGATCAGTCAAGATATTAGTGGAACGTTTTATCTTTATTTTGAATATTCTCTGCCTCTGGTCCTAACAGAGTATTAAGTTCTCTAAAAGTGAAGAAAGAATTAGAAGAGCTAGAGAATATATCTATTGAGCTGCTAGGTTAGAGGGTGTAAAAATGATTCTAATTGATCCCCTTGTATTGAAATATTATTAAGATACTGTGTTTCAGAACCTATTCAGTTTAGCAAGAATATTGATAAATAGGGATTAAACAAAAACTTTTCACTTTTAATCACTAGAAACAATTTATATTCATGATAGACTCTAGTGGCCTGAGTCTTATGGTATAAAGTATAACTAATTAATAGAATTCATGTCACAAACCAACTCTGAGAATGCTATGTGGGTCCACTGTCATTCTCTTGAAATTTCAGGAGAATAAAGTCTTCAAAAATTTATCTTCAGAAAAAACTTGGCAGCATGGCTTTTAAGGAAGAAAGCAAAGAACAGAAATTTTAGGCAGCTCAAGAGCAAGGTACTATGATTTTGTACAAAGCGTGAGAAGGAATTACATAATAGTGATTAGAGCCAAGGTTACTTCGTGGGAAAATGATAGTTTATCAGATCAGTTCAGTTCAGTCTCAGTTGTGTCCGACCCTTTGCAACCCCATGGACTGCAGCATGCCAGCTTCCCTGTCCATCACCAACTCCTGGAGCTTACTCAAACTCATGTCCATCACGTCGGTGATGCCATCCAACCATCTCATCCTCTGTCATCCCCTCCTCTTCCTGCCTTCAATGTTTCCCAGCATCAGGGTCTTTTCCAATGAGTCGGTTCTGTGCATCAGGTGGCCGAAGTATTGGAGTTTCAGCTTCAGCATCAGTCCTTCCAATGATAACACTCACTATATTATACCATGATACGAAGTAGAAGATAGATGATGTTTTGCCTCCTTGATTCATATGATTTCTATTTATTGAAGTTGGTGAAGACAGAGATTAGACCTGGAAACAGTACAAGTGAATTTCTTAGTGACAAATCTGTTTTCTCTGGGCATTTCCCTGTTTTCAGCTCCTCTTTCTTTTCTCTGTAGCTTGGAGCATGTTTGAGTTATTTTTATATAAGTGGATTATGTAAAGGCAGGCAGTTAAACTAATGGCTAAACAAGTTTCCCCTGAAGCTAAGGTGAAGAAGTATTTTCCTGTGGCCCGATGCTCAAGGTCATAATTGGTAGATGTTTGATTTCTTAGAACACTTAGGAATAAAGAGGGTAGGATGAGATATGGAGGGGCATGACTTTCTTTTGACATTTAAAACCTAGTTATCTTTTGATATATGTTCTTCCCAAGGAATATCCATAGGTGCACAAACGCACATGTTAACACACATGCGTGCACACACACACACACACACACACACACACACAGTTCAGTTACTTTGCATCCACCATTAGCCTTGTGGTAAATACTTGAGAGTTAGACTGTGAAGAAGGCTGAGTGCTGAAGAATTGATGCTTTTGAACTGTGGTGTTGGAGAAGACTCTTGAGGGTCCTTTGGACTGCAAGGAGATCCAACCAGTCCATTCTGAAGGAGATCAGCCCTGGGATTTCTTTGGAAGGAATGATGCTAAAGCTGAAACTCCAGTACTTTGGCCACCTCATGCGAAGAGTTGACTCATTGGAAAAGACTCTGATGCTGGGAGGGATTGGGGGCAGGAGGAGAAGGGGACGACAGAGGATGAGATGGCTGGATGGCATCACTGACTCGATGGACATGAGTCTGGGTGAACTCTGGGAGTTGGTGATGGACAGGGAGGCCTGGCGTGCTGCGATTCATGGGGTCGCAAAGAATTGGACACGACTGAGTGACTGAACTGAACTGAACTGAAAAACTTGAGAGGAGGGTTTGTAATGGAGAAACAAAGAACAAAATGATATCAAATGGTTGCAGGCTCTTCAAACTTAAATATTCCTAGTGCTTATAACACTGTGAATATTTATTTTTCTCAATATAATACTGTTTTGCATTTCTTTATTTTTAGTAACTACCTTCATAGGTTTTAAAATTCTATGTATTCAAGCTCATATATAAAGTATCTGATCAATATGATAATAGATATATTTACATTTCATAATAGATACCAGTAAACCTTTGAGATCCAATCAAGCATAAAGACTTTATTATTTCCCAAGACTTCATGATAGTATAATATCTATGCCACACGCTTAAGGAGATTATAATCTGTTTAAGAGTTTAAAACCTATTTTTTATGTTCTGGTTCCCTATACTGAGCAACTGATCTGATCTGATCTGATCTGATCCCTATACAAGATCTTTGACAATGTGGGCAGGAAGCTGAGATGGTTAAGATAAAACCAGGACTCAAACCCTAGCCTTTTCTTTCCACACTGAACACAAACTTTCCCCCACACTTAGTAAATTTAAAGATTAAAATATGTGCTATATTTATTTTTAAAAATCAGCATGTAAACCCACTCACTTCAAACCCATGTTGTTCAGGGATCACGTATAAGTATCTTTGCTTTTATCTTCCTATGAAGATATAACATGGAATGCTTGGCTCTACGTTGCCTGGGATGGGTTTTATACTGAAAGTCATTAAAAGCATTAGGAGACACTGCAGCATCCCCTGAAGACAGTGTTCAGTATCTAAAAGTCCACCAAGGGTCCAGTACACCCCTGAAGGACCCAGAGAGAGAGAAACCACTGACTTCACCTTGTCCAGATCATATAGAACCATAGTATGCAGGCAATTAAATACCATATATGGTTCTGATTCCATCTATGCAAGTATGTGATGAACCAAGAAAATGTCAAGATAGGCACCTCTGAGATGAGCAGTGGGCTGCAGAGCGTGATACATAGGCCAGCATCTCCCAAACACTGCTTGCTACACTTGCCTGTTGGTGATTCACAGGACAAAGTACAGTTCTTGAGGTTTTGAGTTCTACCTTGTAATAGCTTACCTCTGCTTACTCCAGCATATACCAAGATTACTTCATTCTGGAAGACCTATTTCCCAAGGACATCAATTAATGTGTTACATAGTTTTCAAGTGAAGTTTGAGAAATTCCATTTTAGATAGCCAGCATCCTACTGCCTAAGAGATAATAGGCAGTAAAGAGAGCTTTAAAAACCCTGTTTGGGGAAAAAATGAAATTAAGCCCTTACAGAATGTGTATAGGTTGAAGAATACAAATATATTTAGATCAATCTCTTAAAGATCATTTTCAGAATATTAGGAATTCACAGACCGTATATTGAATCTTTTGTGTTTGACATAATGATTAGGCAAAAGATACTTGACCACTGGGGGTGGCACCAGCTAAACCACATGTTTCTGTGTAAACTGAAATAAGGACGTCTCTCCCCCTAGGTGCATTGTAAATGCTTCATTCAAAATAAACCAAAACATACTTAATGTTTTCAAAGGTTATGTAAACAGGGAACTACAGTAGAAAAGCATATACTATACTGTTTATATTAATTAACCTTTTGTAGGTAGAATGAATTTAAAGTTCTTCCAAAAAAATGTTATCGTGGATTCGAAGTACTTAAAACTTAAGTAATTTCTAGGATGATTCTTTCAGGACAAAATCAACAGAGTAATCCAAAGTGCATGTGTGCTAAGTTGCTTCAGTTGTGTCTGACTCTTTGCAACCCTAGGGACTGTGACCCACCAGACTCCTCTGCCTATGGGATTCTCCAGGCAAGAATATGGGACTGGGTTGCTGTGCCCTTCTCCGGGGGATCTTCTCAACCCAGGGCTCAAACCCATGTCTCTTCTGTCTCCTGCGCTGGCAGGCAATTTCTTTACCACTAGTTCCACCTGGGAAACCGAGTTCAAAATAATAAACATCAATAAAGATGTGAGGTCCCTTGTTTTTCAGATTTGTTCTGCATGTGACATATAATTTTCATTTAGTATTAGCTTAAATAGTTCTCGAAGAACATTTCCTTTCCAACCATAAAGAATGTAGAGTGTATTAGTAGAGGGAGCATGACAAGTGAAAGTCGATTAGTCATGTCCAACTCTTTGTGACCCCATGGACTGTATGTAGCCTGCCAGGTTCCTCTGTCCATTAAATTCTGCAGGCCAGAATACTGGAATGGGTAGCCATTCCCTTCTCCAGGGGATCTTCCTAACCCAGGATCAAACCCAGGTCTCCCACGTTGCGGGAAGCCCCGCAATTGATAATAAGAAATGCACATGTTCTGGAAGTCAGAAAGAGTATGTTAAGTTTCTAAGTTTTATTTATTTATTTATTTTTTTTGCATCAAAGAAAATGTTCATCGCAAAAAGAGGCTGAATTTTTATGATATAGCTCTGAATTTTTTTCATCTTCATCATATATCAATTTTTTTTCCAGGCAGACACATTTCAGATGTTTTATGTAAGATCAAACTACAAAACCAAATATAAGCATAATCCTATAAAATCCTTTAATTGTACTCAGATGATACATAATTTTAGTTCTGTCAAAATCAACAGTTTCCCAGCGACCTTCACATATAAACTTTTGTCAGCATTGACAAAGGTTTGCCTAGATCTACAAGGTTGCCTTTCTATATCAAGGTGAATTTTGATAAACAAACTTGCTGAGCATATTTGATGCAAATAGTTTTTGGTCTTTTTATCATCTCTTTTTAGAAGAATATTTTCAAAAGCAGTTCTTTTCTACAATCATAGTTTGAAAGATATGAGAGCTTTTTAAGCGAAGCTTTCTCCTATAGACAAATAGTAATTTCAGAGCAGGAAATTTACTAAAATCTGGCAGTTGATGTCAGTAGGCATAATAATAAGTAGGCGCATACCTAAGGAAATATGCTTATTGAGGGATTTTAAAACATTGTAGGTTAAATTATTCGATATTTTAAAATGTGATAGAGAATGAGTGCATAGTTTACTATCTCCTGGAAAATCAATCTTGATATTGCAGTTATGCTTGAAAAATATTACAGAAAATTTCAAATGCCCTTAATTTCATGGTAGTTCTTCAGCTCCACAAGGGAATACAAGATACCATTTAAAAATAATCTTTGGAAATTTTGTGATGGCATTTGAAAAATACTTAACTTCAAAATTATTTGCTGTATCTATAGCTCAGAATAACAAATGAAACTTTCATTTTTATATACTTCTTATTATGCCTACTGACACTGAATATAGTCAAGAGGACCACGAGGGAATTTTAAAGCTGTCCACACAATTTTGCATGCCCTCCTGTTCTCCTATGGAAAAACAAAGTCAACTGAGATCTGCAGAAGTACTAAAAGGAAAGGAAAATAACATGGACATTTGGTGATGGGGAGAAACTAACTGGAACACAGTGAGAGATGCTGGATATTGAATCAATATCTGAGGAAGGAAATATATTTTGGCATTCTTCTTTCATGGAATTTCTTCATTTTAATTGTCTAAGACTGATGAGTGGACTATTATTATTTCCTATGACCAGATGGAAGCAGTAGAGAGATGGGAAGACTGTGCCATGTGCCCTTTAAAAACTCTCTGCCTTTATGGTGAAATTACTAAATGATACTGTTAGTATACCATATGACTGAAGGGGCCATGCAACTGAGTTGCTAAATTGTGCCATGTCCAGCACATAAACACAATTCTTTTGACCTGTGAATGTAAGTAACAGACAGTCCTTAGAGTAGCGAATTTGAGCTCTTGGGGCAAGTGAGTAGATTTTCCTGGTGAGAGTCTTCCTTGCAAACCTTTAGTACTACTGCAGGGGTCTGGTTCCATTCCTGGCTGGGAACTAAGATTCTGCAAGCTGTGCAGTCAAAAAAAAAAATATATATATATATATAAAGGACTGCAGTTTGAAGGGAAGCAGCAGCAGTCTGATATGAACAGCTCCATTCTGTGTGTTTTTACTCATGTGTTCTGTCAGTTCCTTATAGGTTTACTGAGATGTTTTGTTGAAATCTGGGAAAGTTAGCAGAGTATTAGATAAATGCTTCCTACTTAATAGGCAATAAAAATGGTCAGTTATAATAAAGTTTTCAAATTTTGATGGAAACCCAGAATACCTCATAAAGATGGGAGTTACTTGTCAAAGTGATCATTTGTAATTAGATCTCAGACACGACTTCTGTCTCTTAGGGAAAAATAGCTACACTTCATATGGAGTTTTAAAGTATGCTGTAACATTTTGTTATTTGTAGAAATCGAATTCCCTGTAAGGATTAAATCAGATAATTTTTAACATTTCAAATATTTTAAAGAGCATGCTCAATGGACATCATACATACTGTTAATTAGAAACTTTTCTTTAATGAGAAAAATAAGACTGTGTTTGGAAGAATGTATTAGATGGTTTATTTCATTTATTATTTTATTTGAGGTGAAAAAAATCTTTGAAAGTTCAAACCAACAAACTATATTAATAACTTTGCTTGTAAGTACATGCTCATCTATTTATGATACTAAATCATACTTGATTTTATTTAAGAGAGTGTAATTTTCCAATTTAATTAATTATCCTAAAAGAAGTTACACATTTCATTTAATACTGTTGTTAAATGAAATAAAAATGTAATTCTCTCTTCTTATTATTTCCCCACAATACACAAGAAATTAACTTACATACTTCTAACAGCACATCTTCAGTGTAACAAATTATTAGAAAGCTATAGTTTATACATCTTTTAAGTGCAAGGAAAATAACATAGGTTGTGAATCCTATAGTGAATTGACTATATTAAAGCAACTTTCAAATAAAACCAATTTATTTCCTAGGAATAGTTTTGAAAGAGAAAAAGAATTCAACTTTGGGGTTCAAAACCCCGTTCACTGTGAGGGATATGATTGTAGTTGTGATCTTGGTTTTTGACAGCAGGCATGAGCAGTGCATTTACTCTGGGGCTATGAGTGATGTCCAGAAGTACCACCTTTGGATTCGGGGCAGAGTCAGGTGTAGGAGGCCACTCCTGTTGATAAGGTGTTGACTAGCTTTGGTTCAATGCTCTGTAATTTCCACAGCACGTGAGGGCTTCCTAAAGGACCACTGATGTGACCCTTTTGTTTGATGTGCGGTCACTACCGCACACACTGGCTATAGGAAGGATGCCCTGTACTCTGTTCGCTCTCAAACAGCAGGGTGACTGTTCTGCTGCTGCTAAGTCGCTTCAGTCGTGTCCGACTTTGTGCGACCCCATAGACGGCAGCCCACCAGGCCCCGCTGTCTCTGGGATTCTCCAGGCAAGAACACTGGAGTGGGTTGCCATTTCCTCCTCCAATGCTGTTCTGAGAGGAACTCAATTTGTTACTGTATTTTTATGCCAAAACATAAAGGGGTATTTCTAATGGGAATTTTCTAACAGATTCTGAAGTTTCTATTTATCTTACTGTGTTTGCATGTTTATATCTGCATGTTGGAGAACTGATTGCTGATTTTAAACCTGGCAGTATTACATAAACAAACAGCTAATAGTTTTTATGGTCTCCATGTATGAAGTCTGGTTGTCAACATTAAATATCTGTTCTTTGGGACAGTCTTCATATTTCCATGGAAATTATCCTATAATTTAAAGTGGATATGAATCCTTTCACTCCAAACCAATGCTTCCCAAACTTCAGTTATTTCACATGTCACGTTTGTAATTTTTCCATGACTGTGTAATACATACATAATTTTTAATGTGTTAAAAATGTGGTGACATGTAAAGTGTGTTTTATGATTATAAGATATTCCAATAGATGGTGTACATGCAATATCATGAGTGCTGTAACAGCCCAGTAGTGTAACTGCTAATAGTCTCTTTTTATAAATAAAATGTGAAGCAACATATTGACTTCGCTTGGCAATAAGCAGTAGAGCTAGAATTGAGAGCCAGATGATTTAACCTTTTGTCTTTATGTAGTAAATCTATTTATCTCTAATAATTTTTTTTTGCTTTAAGTTGATTTTGTCTTACATGAAAAGTTTTAAAACCAGTGTTCAGTCTAACTTTTCACAGCCTCTTACTTTTAACCTATCTGTTAAAGGTTATAAGTTATATATGAGTTATATCTCTTATAACCAGCACAGAGCTGGATTTAGATTTTTTTTTTTCCTTCTTGCTTGCCAATCTGTATTATTTAATTGGCTACCTAATTCTTTTACATTTATTTTGATTTCTTATGTATTTGGAATTCTTTCTACTATCTTATTTAATATTTTCAGCTGTTATTATTTTTTCTCTTTCCTGATTGGTTATGAATTGAATTGTTTTTATTTCATTCTCCATTGTTATGGAAATTATATTATTTCTTTGATTTTAGTGCCTAATTTTGTGCTTCAAGGATATATATATATTTCATTAAGCAATAAATCTAAAAGTTAATAATTATTTTTGCTGGCCCAGAGGGAAAAAAAATGACTGTAGTACACTTGAGCTCCGTTACCATCCCTCCACCATTTACATATTTTATGTCTAGTGTTTTAATTATATGTTGTTTTCTTTCTTGCACTATTGGATGTGGTTTTTTTAAATGCTTTAGAATGATGCATGTTTTTTCTAGTTTCTCTGTTAACCATTTTTTGGTGCATTGTAGAGCTTCCCTTGGGGGAGCATTCTCTGTCTTCCTGAAATATATACATTATATTACATTTTATTATTTATTTAAGCAAATCTATGGCACCAGTGAAGGTCCCAGAGGGCTTAGACAAAACCCACATTTTTCCTTTTTCTTCAATTGTCTTGACTCGTGCAGAGGTTTCACTTCTAAGTCTCCCCTGACCCTGGACTCAAGTATCAAAATTTCTCATCTGCAAAACCTCTCAAGACATTCATACTTATTTAACAACCTGTTTTCAGGCCCTCTTGGTCTTTGGGCCACAGAATTTCTCTTCCTTTCTTAGGAACTTGGGTTTGTATTTTAAAACATATTTGTTGTAATTTTCCCATCAGTTCTGGGTATTGGGGAAGGAAAGGATTTTTTCAGAATGTATCATCTACTACTTTGCTAGAAATAGAAGCTCCTATTTAAATGTGCTACTATTTCCTTAAATTTTTTAAAGGTTTACTCAAAAGAATATTGTTTAAAACAAAAGGAACAAATAAATAATTGTAGCAAAAAGCACTGTGGCCCTAAGGACCTTGTCCCAAGGCAAAGGGCAAATGCCAGGGCAGGGAAAAGAGAATTGAATCTTGAACTGGCAGTGAGATCTAAGGCCTAGGAAGACAAAATGCTGGGATGGGAGGAGGGAGCTGAGGACCAGGAGGGAGCTGAGGACCAGGAGATAAGGAAAGGGAGGGTGGGAGAGAGACAGAGGGGAGAAGGAGGGGGGAAGGAGAGAGGGAGAGGGAAGAACAGAGGGAAAGAGGGAGGTCCAGAGGAGAAAGTGCTGAGGAGACATGGAAACCAGGGAGAGAGACGTGAGCTGTGGTAAAAGGCAGATTACGGTCCAGATGGAGGAAGAGACTCTGAGGATGTCAGAAGTTAAGGGATGGCGCCTGAGTGAGCCATACATTGAGGGAGCTGTTGGTCATCCTGGAATAAAGAGGCCGTTAGAGGTTGCTTTGGACTCAGATGCCGGTCTTTGGTCAGCTGTGGCTGAGGTGACAGGACAGCCCAGCATGTGAAGCTGGGCCTGCTGGACACCTGGGGCCCCTGTATTCACCCGGGGAGCAGGACCAGCGCAGGATGCTGAGAAGCCAGCAAGCAAAGCAAATCGACAACAAAATCCTCAACCTCTAACATCCCATCAGTTCAGTTCAGTTCAGTCAATCAGTTGTGTCCAACTCTTGGCGACCCCATGGACCGCAGCACACTAGGCCTCCCTGTCCATCACCAACTCTGGAGTTTACTCAAAGTCATGTCCAGTGAGTCATTGATGCCATCCAGCCATCTCATCCTCTGGCATCCCCTTCTCCTCCTGCCCTCAATCTTTCCCAGCATCAGGGTCTTTTCAAATGAGTCAGTTCTTCACATCAGGTGGCCAAAGTATTGGAGTTTCAGCTGCAGCATCAGTCCTTCCAATGAATATTCAGGACTGATTGGACTGGTTGGACCTCCTTGCAGTCCAAGAGACTCTCAAGAGTCTTCTCCAACACCACAGTTCAAAAGCATCAATTCTTCAGCGCTCAGCTTTCTTTATAGTCCAACTCTCACATCTATACATGACCACTGGAGAAGCCATAGCTTTGACTAGACGGGCCTTTGTTGGCAAAGTAATGTCTCTGCTTTTTAATATGCTGTTTAGGTTGGTCATAGCTTTTCTTCCCAGGAGCAAGCATCTTTTAATTTCATGGCTGCAATCACCATCTACAGTGATTTTGGAGCCCAACAAAATAAAGTCTGTCACTGTTTCCACTGTTTCCCCATCTATTTGCCATGATATTAACATCCCACAGATTGATATAAAATCATTTCACTACACCTGAGAAGAACAATCACTGCCTCACAGTAACTAGAATTCCATGGACAGTATATTACTGAGGCTTGTAATGATAATACTGGGAGCTACTATTTATTTACAATCAAGCATAATTTTAGGCAAAGGTGATTTGCTGTCATCCTACAAAGTAGACGTTTCTCTTTATTTTAGAAATGAGAAAGTGTGATATATGAGATTTTAAGAACTTGTGCAAGGCCATGAATAGCAAATAATGATACTGTCATTGGAATGTAGGTCTTTCCTTAAAAAAACAAACAAAAAATCTAGGTCCTTATTATCTTAAAGCTTATAGGCTTGCTGTTGTTATTTTTCTTTTTTACTCTGCACACCTACTTTTAAAAACTATTGAAGTTTTTAAAGACATAAATAGGAAAGAAAGTAAATTCAATGCTAACATGACTTCAGTGATAAGACCTGTGAAGCCCAGAGTGAATTTAGAAAGTTCCCCACCCTGCAGCCATAGGGACAGACCAGAAATCTGACAAACTCTGGAGCTTTGCATCTTGAGGTTTCTGTACAATAATCCCTCTTTCCCTCTGAGGTCCCTACACTGCAGTGAGTGAGGCTAAGAAACCCCAGGTGGAAGTGTGTGAGTTTGTACAGGTGTCCACTTGTCTCTGTAGAAAGTGTTAGTCCTCAGTTGCGTCTGACTCTTTGCAACCCCATGGACTGTAGCCCACTAGGCTCCTCTGTCCAAGGGATTTTCCAGGCAAGAATACTGGAGTGGGTTGCCGTTTTCTTCTCCACAGGATCTTCCCAACCCAGGGATCGAATCTGGGTCTTCTGCATTGCAGGCAGATTCTTTACTATCTGAGCCACCAGGGAAGCCTACAGTTGTCTCTGTAGGTTCTAGAAAATACTGAAGTAAGCCTCTTCCCCAAGCCCCTGACTCGCATGAGAGAGCACCGAGTCTTCACCCAAACTGCATTCTGTCCAGAGCAGAGCCAACTGTGGCTTCCCAGCCCTTTGTCAGGGATATCCTTTGTGACTCTGGGTAGAAACCTGGAGACAGCCACCAAGATCCTCGGTCTGAAGTCCAAAGTTAAGGTCTGGAGAAAACTTGCAGGAAATGGGGACAGAAAGCTGATGGGGACTGCAGGTCATCTAGATCTTGTACCTCTATAGTCAGAGTAGACATATATAAAGGGGTGTTAAGTTTGACGACTGAAAATGAGTGTGAGGAGTAGGCCTTCCCCAGATTGAAGAATTTTCTGAGAGTGTGTTTTACTGAACTTAAGGAAGATCACCTTTGTGGGCAGAGTTCTCCACATTGTGTAGCTGCCGCTGACCTCCTGCATCTTGGTTGTTGCTCGCTTTAGAGTGGGACTGGGTTCATGAACCCTCTAGCGTCAGATTCTAGTCAGAGTGGATGGAAATGTGCGCATAAATCCTACCAGGTCATTAGGAAGCCGGGATTCTGAAGGGAACGGAGATCAGCCATTACGGATCAAATCATTGCAGAAAGATTCTATTACTTTCAAAACACTGTCAAATATCATCTCCTTATTCAACTTTTAACTGAATCTGCTCCAAATATTTCTGTGTCTGTGCATAAAATCTTTTTTATTTTATTTTATTTTATTTTTAAACTTTACATAATTGTATTAGTTTTGCCAAATATCAAAATGAATCCGCCACAGGTATACATGTGTTCCCCAACTAATACAATTATGTAAAGTTTAAAAATAAAATAAAATTAAATTACATTAAAAAAAAAAAAGAATTTATGCACAGACACAGAAATATTTAGAGCAGATTCAGTTAAAAGTTGAATAAGGAGATGATATTTGACAGTGTTTTCAGCCATTACGGATCAAATCATTGCAGAAAGATTCTGTTACTTTCAAAACACTGTCAAATATCATCTCCTTATTCAACTTTTAACTGAATCTGCACCAAATATTTCTGTGTCTGTGCATAAATTCTTGATTTTACTTTATTAAAACATAGAAAAGATAAACTATAAGAAATTCTTAATATTTACATTTACTTTAGTGATATAAAATGAATGCTAAATATCTAATTTTTAGCATTATTTGCCATATATTAAATGATATTATTTAATAATATTAAATAGTAAAAAGTATTTAGTTGTATTATCACACTTACAATGTTAGTTTATAGTTACTTGTATCAGTTACTTATGTATGGTTTTATCTAATATAAGTTCCTAGTTCCAGAAAGTGGTCAGGTTTGCATCTCAGGTATGAAAAAGGACACTTGGAAACATAGCAAGAGCCCGTGTGAGGAAGTTGAGGGATTCAGAAGGGTGTGAAAAAGGGGAAGTAGATGATTATTTAGTAGGAAGTAAAGTACTAATGGGCTTCCCAGGTGGCACTAATGGTAAGGAACCTGCCTGCCAATGGCAGAGACTTAAGAGACTCAGCTTTGATCCCTGGTCAGGAAGAGCCCCTGGAGGAGGGCATGGCAACCCACTCCAGTATTCTTGCCTGGAGAATTCCATGGACAGAGGAGCCTGGCAGGCTGCAGTCCATAAGGTTGCAAAGAGTCACACATGACTGATGCAATTTAGCACACACAACGTACTAAATAGATAGTATATGCAGAGTAAATAAAGAACTGAAAGTACATGCAGACACTATCTACTATCTGTCTACTCTATTATCTATCTACCTGTTATCTGTCTCTCTAGCATCTGTCTCTCTAGCATCTGTCTATATCTACCTATCTATAGGTCTATCTGTCTATTTATCTACCTATCATCTGTCTATGGAAAAGGCAATGGCACCCCACTCCAGTACTCTTGCCTGGAAAATCCCATGGACGAAGGAGCCTGGTAGGCTGCCGTCCATGGGGTCACTAAGAGTCAGTCACGACTGAGCGACTTCACTTTCACTTTTCACTTTCATGCACTGGAGAAGGAAATGGCAACCCGCTCCAGTGTTCTTGCCTGGAGAATCCCGGGGAGGGTGGAGCATGATGGGCTGCTGTCTATGGGGTCGCACAGAGTCAGACACGACTGAAGCGACTTAGCAGCAGCAGCAGCAGCATCTGTCTGTCTATCATTATCTCTCTAGCATCTATCTATATCTATCAGTCTATCTGTCTATATCTGCTTTGATACTATCACTAACCAGTATTGAAAACTTCAACATGTACACTACTTCTGTAGAGCTGAATTTACTTTTCTGTTTAGCCATCCATTCATTCATTCATTCATCCCTTACCAGTCATTTATTGAGTCTCTATTACATGGAGGTACCATGCTGCTGCTACTGCTGCTGCTAAGTTGCTTCAGTTGTGTCCGAATCTGTGCGACCCCATAGACGGCAGCCCACCAGGCTCCCCCGTCCCTGGGATTCTCCAGGCAAGAGTACTGGAGTGGGTTCCATTTCCTTTTCCAATGCATGAAAGTGAAAAGTGAAAGTGAAATCGCTCAGTCGTGTCCGACTCTTAGCGACCCCATGGACTGCAGCCCACCGGGCTCCTCCGTCCATGTGGTTTTCCCGGCAAGAGTACAGGAGTGGAATGCCATCTACTTGATGCCAATTATATGGTGCAAAGCAAAACCGACTCATAGTATATATGTAATATTAGGATGCATATATTCATCTGAGAAATGAGACTCAACCTGCCACTCCTGCCTCACAGGACTGTGAGAGAATAGAATGAAGGGTAGTTATGCTGCATGTTTATAACTCAGCTACTGCACACAAATGTCAAGAATTAAGTGAGTTACTTTGTCTTTTAAAAGTTATCCTTACATCTGTCACAGGTCAGATGACTACATAAGGTATGACACAACACCTTTCTTTTTTTTTTTTATTATCCAGATTTTGATTATTAATATTTAACTTTTCCACTTGACTGGGCTTTATGATGAGCTGAATGAGTGTATGTTGGCTTGGAGAAGTCCAATTTCATTAGTGTGGAAATTTTCAGAGTCATGCCCCTGGACTGTGGTACTCTAATGAACAGTAACTGTCTGCAAATTGCCACATACAGGTTTGAAACAGGAATATTAAAGGATAAGAAGAGGAGACTCAGATAGCAGGGCTCTGAGCTTTACCCTTCCGAGAGAGCAGTTTTACTAGGATTTGTTTTATTAATTCAAGACTTATGAAATATATCATTAAATATAAAGAGGAAATATCAGTGCCTTTAAAAAAGCATATTTTAAAACAAATGTGGCACAATAATTTCTAGTGCTATCATTTGAAGGAAAAAATTAAAATATGAGATTCAGTTCTAATTCTTTAGCTATTAAGTATTTTTAATTCAGATAGTATCATAATTTGGCCAATGGTTTGTCTAGTATGTTGCAAGTCCTTGGCATGATACATTAGGAAAAAAATCTATTTCAAAGAAAAAGGAAACTTGCAGACTGCTAGGTCTATGTTGAGCTTAGATGGTCTTTTTTCCCACTGCATATTTTATTTATGAATCATACACCTGGTGTATGAAGTAAAAGAAGTGCTTGGGATTGCTTTTTAGTACAATAGCTTTACACAGTATGATACATACTATATAAATAATATATTTTACTTTCAAATCCATTGCTTTAGCATACATACTTAACAGATTTCATACTACACTTGGTAACTTAAATTTAAAACAATATGGTAAAAATTGTAAAGGCTTTTTTTTACTTTATCATTTTTTAAAGAAAATAATCACTTAGAGCTACATTTATTTACTCATTTTTAAATATGATTACCTTGATTTCAACCAGGACATCGTAAAGCACAGACACAATAATGAAATTGGTATAATCAGCACTCACTGACTGAATGCATAGTACATACCCAGTTTAATGACTCAAAACCCTAGACCTTGAAGGATTCTCAAAAGACCTTATGCCCTAGCTTCCTATAATTAGTGGAAATGTTTTCTAAGTTATTTGCATCATCCAAAATAATTGATGATCTTTGTTCCTTTGTAAACTAAAACAGCAGTTACATTATGAAATCACTTGTGTGTCCATCTTCAGCTTTCTGACTTTATCATTTTGTGACTCATTTATACTATTTTATGGTTCATACATGATATGAGAAAGTATTTACTTTTTTATATATTTTTTTTACTTTAGTTTGATTTGCTATGTTTCAGGTATACAGCAATGTGATTCAGTTACATTTATGTGTGTGTGTGTGTGTGTGTGTGTGTACACATGTATGTATATGAGGGGAATGGTTTCCGTGTGGCACTAGTGGTGAAGAACCCACCTGCCAAAGCAGGAGACCTCAGAGACATGGGTTTGATCCCTGGGTCAGGAAGATCTCCTAGAAGAGGGCATGGCAACCCACTCCAGTGTTCTTACCTGGAGAATCCCATGGACAGAGGAGCCTGGAGGGCTACAGTCCATTAGAGTTGCAAAGAGCTGGACACGACTGAAGCCACTTAGCATGCATGCACTCACACATATATATGTGTATATGTATGTATATGTATGTATATATATATGTATGTATGTATATGTATATATGTGTATATACACATACACATATACATGTATGTATATTTTTTTCCTATTCATTTCCATTATAGGTTATTATGAGATATTGAATATATATAGTTTGCTATATAGTTGATCCTTGTTGTTTATCTAATTTATATATATATATATAAATATTTTAGTGTGTGTTTGTTAATCCAAACTCATATTTTATCCCTTCCCTACCCGCTTTCCATTTTGGTAACAGTAAGTTTTTCTTTATCTGTGAGTCTACTTCTATTTTGTCAATAAGTTCATTTATATCACTTTTTGGATTCCACATAAATGATATCATATAATATTTGTCTTTTTCTGACTTACTTCACTTAAAATGATCATTTCTACTTGCAGCCATATTGCTAACATTGGCAAAATTTCATTTTTTATGATTGAGTAATATTCCATTGCATATATGTACCACATTTTCTTTATCCATTCATCTGTGGATGGACACCGGGGTTGCTTCCATGTCTTGGCTACTGCAAATAGTGCTGCAAGGAACACTGAAGTGCCTGTATTGCTTTGAATTATGGTTTCCTCTGGAGTGGGATTGGTACATCATATGGTACTTCTCCTTTTCATTTTTTGAACAACAGCCATACTGTTCTCCATAGTGGCTGCATTCCCACCAACAATGTAGGAAGGTTCCCTTTTATTTTCTAATGTTTCAGTATTTACTGAATATTGTAGACACACCAGCTTTTGTTGAACAGTGTGTGTGTGTACACACACATGTATATTTGGTTGAATTCATGATAGACTGGAAATACATGTGTATATAGTTAGTTCATTATTTATAATCACTAAGGTCCTTAAATGTTTCTTAGAATAATAATAAACAAATGATTGATTGATTTAGTATTTGAACAGAATAAGTATATTCTTTCTACCCCATTAACCACCTAGTTTCCAAATCAAAAAGTTGGAAGCTGCCCTAGTTTTAACTCCTCCCAGTCCTCTTTCTAACACTTTATTTGTAGCATTATCAGCCCCCACTATATTTCTGGATGTTCTTTCCCTAAAGACCTCCCCACATGACATTTTAACCTCACAGGTACTCTGTGTTTGTCTTGATACACTGTGGCTTCTTGGAGGACCCAACCGGTGTGTTACCTGAGATCTTTTCATTCCTCCCGCCTCCAGGAACCAGTGATTACCTTTGGGAGACTTAATCACTCTCATAAAGAATTTGTGTTCAAGCCAGTCATCGAGTAATACAATAGATTTTACTTCCTAAATAGAACTCATGATCACAGACTGCAGATTGAAGACAATAGATATTTTTATTCATCTCTAATTGCCAACTGAAAGCTACCCAAATTTTGTAAGAAGAAGATTAAACTTTTGTCTACTATGAAACTAGGAGACAACAGCATCCTTAAATTATAAACTATAGAAAACACCTTTCAAATCCAGTGAAATCTGTACTAAAAGGAGGAGAAATACCAAGAGTAGATGCTGACTTATTCAGCTCCTGAATAATGTAGAGTTCTCTAAATGGCATAGCCTTAAAAAGCCCAGTTAAAATGTGCACCTCAGATCTGTGGGAACTAGAGAACTTCCAGACCTGGGACATCCTGAAGCAGTGATTCATACCTCAGAGGAGCAGCTGACATCTGCTCAGAGGAGAAGCCTTGCCGGTCTGCCAGGCTGTGTGTCACCTACAGCCTGTCAGGGAACTGTGAATAGAAGCAAGTTGGAAAACACTACCCAGTGTAGTTTGCAAAGAAATGAATTGCTACAGCCCTATAACACATACCTCTTCATTACTCACCAAGTGGAGATTTTGACACCACCTGTGGTCCTGATGACTCTAAACTTATTCAAAAGTAAGGAGTGAGTTGACACAGCCTGTCCAGTTGCAGGTGTGACGAAGTAGCTGGTATCAGATGGATCATCTCTCCTACAAAGCTATAAAAACTAAACCAAAACAGATGAACAGATAAAAAACTATTTGACAGCACTTATAAGCAATATTTCAGACAAAGAAATTGAAGGGGCTGCAACCCTTGAAAGAAGAAAAGGACATAAAGTAATGCCACATGGACCCCTTTTCCTCTGGAGGGACTTTGCAATCCAGTGACACAGATATTCAGTTCAGATCAGTTCAGTCGCTCAGTTGTATCCGACTCTTTGTGACCCCATGAACCGCAGCACACCAGGCCTCCCTGTCCATCACCAAACTCACGTCCATTGAGTTGGTGATGCCATCCAACCATCTCATCCTCTGGCGTCCCCTTCTCCTCCTGCCCTCAATATTTCCCAGCGTCAGAGTCTTTTCAAATGGGTCAGCTCTTTGCATCAGGTGGCCAAAGTATTAGTTTCAGCTTCAACATCAGTCCTTCCAATGAACACTCAGGACTGATCTCCTTTAGGATGGACTGGTTGGATCTCCTTGCAGTCCAAGGGACTCTCAAGAGTCTTCTCCAACACCACAGTTCAAAAGCATCAATTCTTCAGTGCTCTGCTTTCTTTGTAGTCCAACTCTCACATCCATACATGACTACTGGAAAAACGTGGCTAGACAGACCTTTTTTACAAATTGAGTGATAATTTTAAACTAAAAAATGCCCCCCCAAAAAAAAACCCTAACAGTACATTTAATAGGTGGGTTTAATGGCATGTTAGAAACAGCAGGACTGAGAGTTAGTGACCAGGTCTGTGGAAAGTATTCTTTGTTGACAAAGTAATGTCTCTGCTTTTTAATATGCTGTCTAGGTTTGTCATAACTTTCCTTCCAAGGAGTAAGCATCTTTTAATTTAATTTCTGCAGTCACCATCTGCAGTGATTTTGGAACCCCAAAAAATAAAGTCAGCCACTGTTTCCCCATCTATTTACCATGAAGTGTTGGGACCAGATGCCATGATCTTAGTTTTCTGAATATTGAACTTTAAGCTAACTTTTTCACTCTCCTCTTTCACTTTCATCAAGAGGCTATTTAGTTCTTCTTCACTTTTTTCCATAAAGGTCATGTCATCTGCATATCTGAGGTTATTGATATTTCTCCCAGCAATCTTGATTCCAGCTTGTGCTTCCTCCAGCCCAGCGTTTCTCATGACGTACTCTGCATATCAGTTAAAGAAGGAGGGTGACAATATACAGCCTTGACGTACTCCTTTTCCTATTTGGAACCAGTCTTTTGTTCCATGTCCAGTTCTAAATGTTGCTTCCTGACCTGCATACAGGTGTCGAAAGAGATAGGTCAGGTGGTCTGGTATTCCCATCTCTTTCAGAATTTTCCACAGTTTATTGTGATCCACACAGTCAAAGGCTTTGGCATAGTCAATAAAGCAGAAATAGATATTTTTTTCTGGAACTCTCTTGCTTTTTCGATGATCCATCAGATGTTGGCAATTTGATCTCTGGTTCCTCTGCCTTTTGTAAAACCAGCTTGAACATCTGGAAGTTCATGGTTCATGTATTGCTGAAGCCTGGCTTGGAGAATTTTGAGCATCACTTTACTAGCGTGTGAGATAAGTGCAACCAAGCAAAGAGCGGCATCTTCCTGGGGTGAGGATACAGATGTCACAGTACAGGAACTGACAGAGAAGTTGGAAACTGAGTTGGGAAGAGGCAGTCCCACAGTTTGTAACAGATTTCCCTAATTTATTGACTGCTGAGCTGTGCATGCACAGAAATTAACCAAGAAATTAACCAAACAGCAGCAGCTGGAGGATGAACTTCTGAGCAAACTCTCCAGCAGCTGCCAGGTGCTGGGAGACCCCATGCCCACTTCAAGTGCATGGGAAACACTTTGGTGTCCTGGACAAATTCCAGGAGGGCCAAACTCTGGAAATAGCATCACACTCTCAAGTAACAGCAGACCTTTCTTTAAGCACAGCTCTGAACAGGAGCAGGACTTATTCTCTCTGCCAATCAAAAACAATTTCACTCCTGTTGGAGGAAAATAATATCATCCAAAGCCTCTGTAGGTTTTCACCCACAAAGTCTGGCATCTAACTTAAATTAATGAAGAAAAGGACCAACCAACTAACAAGGAAAACGATTTTTCTTAAAATAATCCTAGGGAGGGGAGAAAGAGATTATGTTCAGGAAAGAAACAGTGAGACTTTGGCTGGAAATTCAGCAGATGTTATCAAAACCCCAAACCCATGGAATGAAAAGAAGAATGGTAGAGAAAAAAAGAAAAACATCAGACCTACTGTTTATGCTTGGTACATGTTGCAGCTGCTGCTGCTAAGTCGCTTCAGTCGTGTCCGACTCTGTGCAACCCCATAGGCGGCAGCCCACCAGGCTCCCCCGTCCCTGGGATTCTCCAGGCAAGAACACTGGAGTGGGTTGCCATTGCCTTCTCCATGGTACATGTTACTCAGTGAAAATATCCTTCAGATAGTGCAAGGATGAATGGATGAAATTTCTAAGAATTCATCACCAGCCAACCTACTCTTCATGTGGAAGGAAAAAGTCTCTGGTTGGGAGCAAACTGGAAGAAGAAATAGGGAATACACGGGAGGGGTAGTAAGAATAAAAGTAACAGGAACAACATATGGGGGAGAGTTGGCAATAATAACAGTAACAACAACAGTAACAAATCGGTTGTGCTTTTATGTGCCAGCAACAAACATTAGGACATGAAATTTATAAAATACATCAATACAGTATAATTAGAAACATGAAATACCTAAGAATAATTCCAAGTAGGTAAGCTAATTAGAAATAAACTAAATGAATAGGGATCGATCAATAATATCTAAGTCCTCAATATGAAGAGTGTTTATAGGCTCATAGATAAATCCAGTTGTGTGTGAGTGAAATTCAATAAGAATTACACAGACACAACTACTTCAAAAGGTCTGGCTATTTGAGGGATCGAATGTAAATAGCGATCTAACTTGAGCACATCCCTTGGTTCTAAAGTGATGCTGCTGTCAAAATAGGTCCAGTGGATAAGCTTAGATGGAATTTGACACCATCCTGTTATCAGTCCCAGATTTTTAACTCCTAGAAATTATGAGTGAGATGCCTGGGGGTTTCTTGATCAGCAAATTCCTTTTGTGTTGACCATTTATCATTAACAACTTGTATATTGATCCAAACAAGTGTAGGACTCAAATAATTTGAGGAGATTTCTGATTTATTTGAAAACATATAGTGAATTTGTCCTGGAAAATCCCATGGACGGAGGGGCCTGGTGGGCTGCCTGCCGTCTATGGGGTTGCACAGAGTCGGACACGACTGAAGCGACTTAGCAGCAGCAGCGGTGAATTTGTGTGTATTATAGCCATCTTTTCATATGCTTTAAATTACTTATCCTTTTTTGGCCTTAGGGTGGAGTCATGGTAGTCGTCTACCTTCTTTTGGTGTGTCCAAGATACAGAAATTGATTATGATTTTTAGGCTAAATTTATTATTAAGAGTGGAAATCATCTTTACGTAGTGTCTCATAAACTTTTCCTAAAAGTTGCCTTACTTTCTGAAAATTAGAAGCTGTATCAGGCCCATTTTTTTTTTCATTCTGTTCCCAAATTACATGCCAGTCATCTTATATTAGAATAAGGAGACAGAGTATGACAATGAAAGGTGCAGGTTTGGTTCCTGTGTGGTTGGTCTCTGGGATGTCTATAGGTAATGCAAAGTCTTTTTGTCTACTTTAGGGAAAGTGAGCTCTCAGGGTTCCAGCTTCATTTTATCAACCTTTAAAACAACGCTTGATTAAAATGAGTTTCTACATTGCCTGTTACCGTAATTTCATTGGCTCTATTAATACAATGCACACTGGTAGGTACTATGCAATATATGAATTCCATATATATATTTTACAGTTGATGGCATTTTTCTTTCTTAAAATACATAAAATTTGATGTGTCTTAATATTGAGCATAATTGATTTGATTTGTTTGGTCACTGAGTTGTGTCTAACTCTTTTGTGACCCCATGAACTGCCAGACTCCTCTGTCCATGGGATTTCTCAGCCAAGAACACAGGAGTGGGTTACCATTTCCTTCTCCAGGGGATCTTCCTGACCCAGGGATCAAACACACATCTCTTGCATTACAGGCAGTTTCTTTACTGCTAAGCCACCAGGGAAGTCCTATTGATTTGATTAAGTGCATATTGATTCTTCATTTTAACAGAAAACCCAATTCTAATCTTGCATTAATGTAATATTTGTCAGTAAATGGTTCATACATCTTTGTTATATATTATGAAGATTTCCATTAAATAGAGCCAATTAGTTAAAGTTCTGCTTTTGTTTTCACTTTAGACTTACTGTTTACAACAGACAAGAGTAAATAGTTTATTTTCCTCGAACCTCCTACAATTTAATATATTCACCCACCTTCTGTTGTTTACCATCCCTATTTATATTCCAGTATTTTACTGTAAAGAAGGATTTCCTTACTTTATATAATAAATAAAAACACATCTACTGTCTTGAATATGTGGTATATTTTTGTCACTTTTTATAGTTTAAAAAGAACCATCTGTACTAATTGCAACTTTTAAAGAAATTTAATGGAGTATAGTTAACTTCAAAATATTGTATTAGTTTCTGCTGTACAGCAGACTGAATCAGTTATATGTATACATACATCCCCTCTGTTTTAGATTTCCTTCCCATTGATCAACTTTTAACCTCAGCTTCTATTTGATAGAGAAAATCTGGAGGTAGATAATTGAGCATGACAATTTGTCTGTCATATACAAGCAATTTTGCAGCCTAGCAAGTAGCAGCACATATAATAAACATCCTACAAACAACTCAATCAAAAATGGGCAGAAGACCTAAATAGATATTTCTCCCAAAGAGACATATAGATGCCAAAAGACACATGAAAAGATGCTCAATGTCATTAATTATCAGAGAAATGCAAATTAAAATTACAAAGAGGTGTCCCCTCACACCAGTCAGAATGGCCATCAGCCAAAAATCTATAAATAATAAATGTTGAAAAGGATGTGGAAAAAAGGGGAATTCTCCCACACTGTTGGTGGGAATTTAATTGGTACAATGGTATGGAGAAGAGCATGCAAGTTCCCTAAAACCTAAAAATAGAACTGCCATATAACCCAGCAGTCCCACCATGGACATATATCTAGAGAAGAAAAAAACTCTAATTCAAAAAGATACATGCACCTCTACAGTGTTCATAGCAGCACTATTTACAATAACCAAGACAGGAAACAAGCTAACTATCTATTGACAGAGGAATGGATAAAGAAAATATGGGGTGTGTGTGTGTGTGTGTGTGTATAAAACACAATATTCAGTTCAGTTCAGTCACTCAGTCGTGTCCGACTCTTTGCAACCCCATGAATTGCAGCACGCCAGGCCTCCCTGTCCATCACCAACTCGCATGAGGTGGCCAAAGTACTGGAGTTTCAGCTTTAGCATCATTCCTTCCAAAGAAATCCCAGGGCTGATCTCCTTTAGGATGGACTGGTTGGATCTCCTTGCAGTCCAAGGGACTCTCAAGAGTCTTCTCCAACACCACAGTTCAAAAGCATCAATTCTTCGATGCTCAGCCTTCTTCACAGTCCAACTCTCACATCCATACATGACCACAGGAAAAACCATAGCCTTGACTAGACGGACCTTTGTTAGCAAAGTAATGTCTCTGCTTTTGAATATGCTATCTAGGTTGGTCATAACTTTCCTTCCAAGGAGTAAGTGTCTTTTAATTTCATGACTGCAGTCACCATCTTACTCAGCCATAAATGAGAATGAAAGCAATGCCATTTGGAATAACATGGATGGAACTACAGATTATCATACTAAGTGAAGTCAGAGAAAGACATATATAAATT